>NW_022437069.1:2385932-2674470 GCF_009761245.1 Sapajus apella
CAGGTAGCCTTCCCAAGCAGGTAGCCTTCCCAGGCAGGTAGCCTTCCCTTAGCAGGTAGCCTTCCCTTAGCAGGTAGCCTTCCCAAGCAGGTAGGCTTCCCAGGTACAACAGGGCCAGTGCCTGCCACATTGGCCCTGCAGTGGCCCCTAATATAGCCCTCCATTTCCCAAACCCTCCATTCATCATCTTTTCCAGAGCCTAAAGTAGTCAGGGCATAGCTGACATTCATTGAAGCCTTTCTTTAAAGTGCCATTCACTCTGTTCTCACACTAAGGGCATTATAAACATGATCTCATTTAATCCTCACAGCAACCCCATGAGCAAATAGCTTTTGCTACCGTCTTTTTCCAGATGTGTAGAGGATGTAATTCTGCTCCCCTGCTTGTCAGGTCTGTGCTTCTTGCTCTTCTGTAACAAGTCCTGCATGTGTTCGCCTCTGCTGCTTTGCATAGCACTCTCCCATTTCTAAAGCTCTCTCCTTGGCACCAACCTCATTTAAATCAAACACATTTCTCTCTAAGTCCCTTTCTCTATGAGGCTGTCTGCCTCAGAGACCCTTAACTCTGAACTTTAAGAGCGATGGTTCATACATTTGTTTTGCCAGAAAATATTATATTCAACTGAAAACTTCCCTGGAAGTGACAAGTGGAAAAAAGCACTCTTCTGCTTTAGAAAACTGTTACTGCACTCTCCCCAGTGAGAGACTGCATAGAATGCAGTCTGAAAATAACTTTTAAGACCACAAATCCTCTAGGTCAAAGCTTTATAGCCATGGACTTATGAGATATGTCACAAGTAATTTACTACTAATTATACTTTCAGTATCAAAGTGTGAAAATGATTTGCTCTGCCATGCTTTTTAAAAACTTTCTTATAAATTAGGATAGATGTGGAGGTGTACACCTTGCACATGTTTTGCTTTATTTTGCAAAGTCAGAGACAGTGTTCTGAACTCGTCTCCTCATTGCTCCTTACACAGAGCTGTGTGTAACAGATGCTTACTAAGTACTAAATGCTTTTTTTTGGAAAAGAATGGCCTGGGGGCCATGGTGGACACTTGCTGCTTTTGGCTGCTTAGGCTTCACTCCTCTCGCTTGGTGGGAGCCCACTCCCATCTCTTCAGGGAACTTTCTTTCTTTTGTGTAGTGTTGGTGGGACATAAAATCGGGGTTCTGTGCCCAACTCCAGTCAAGGAAGACTTATGTGATGTAAGCCAGACTAACTGGGTGCTCTCACTGAGTAGAGTAACCACTGGTTAGAAAGAATAGAGTTCTCTTAATGCTTGTCAAGTAGCTCCTTCTATCTTGACGCTGGACCTGCCTTGATTCCTGTCCCTTTTTATTTTCTGGTTAAGTAGGCTTTCAGTTCTGAGAATTACCTGTTCCAATTCCAGTAAGCTTCTGTTTGTCATGAGTCATAACCAGAGACTGTTCCCCTTGCTTACAACCAAATAACCTTAACAACTAACATAACTATCTTATAGATGCTAGCTTTAAGTGCCCCAGCAAAGACAAATCTGCCCCCAACAGGAGAAGGGCAGTGAAATGCTAGAATCCAGCTTGCTTTAATCTAGAAGACTTGATATTTTCATCCAAGGATATTCGCTGGGGAACTGAAGCAGCACACAGCCATTTCTTTGCCATGTACAATCTGCACAACCATATGTAGCAGCTGGAGAGTCCTCTCCATTATTGAAGGCAGCTTGGATTTAATCCAATTCAGTGATGTAGATACTGGAGTAGGCAGCCCCAGAGAAGGCATCAAAGGGAGGAGGTCCGAAATATATGGTCCAGTTGGAAGTGGGAAATTTGGCTGAGTTTTGGAGCATACTCCTCTGAGCAGGAAGCTCCCAAGGTTAGATTGTGATGGTCCTGTTGTAACAGCACAGGAGGGGGAAACTCAGCCTGGGAACCTGTTTCAGCAACATGGCGGTTTTGGTGGATTTTCCTTCTGCAGCTCTGTTCCCTTCTCCACCTACAAGATTACCATACACAGCTGGTCTTGATTGCTTGCCACATGGGGAATGCATTGGGGGAGTAAATTGATGGAAAAACAAGCTTCTCCAAAAGGTTATTGTGTTGACCTGCATGGCACACACTCAGTGATGGTCATTAGTTAACCCTGAGTATCAGCAATCTGTTCTGTTTAACTGCTATGGGGTCATGGTCCAGAGGGTCAGATGAGCCTGTCCTGAAGGAGGACTTGTCCCAGAGCTGTTACTTCCAATTAAAGAAGGGGAGGGAATGGGTTTTCGGTATGACCGAGGGAAGCTCCTGGCCTGGACCTTTTACCAGAATGATGTGCAGCTAGAAACCACGAGGTTTAGCTCATGGCCTGAGACCAGGTCATCTAGAAGATTTTACCGAACTTACTGAGATTGCCAAGGACATTTGTCTGTGGGTGGCATCTGGGGCAGTCATGAACTTACCCGTTCTCTCCAATGTTGGCTTTTTTAAAAAAATGCCATTAAGTCTCCAAATGATGTCTCTGAGTCCATTTCCACTTAGATAGGATTATCCATTCATATGGTCAATGCGTCCTGTTTTAAGCTGAGCTTTTCATGCGTGAAATGTGTTGTCTTCCTTTTAAGGCGTTTACTGCCTCAGTGACCTTTACATTTGACAAAAAGCCTTCTTAATCCACCAGGCAGTTGCTTTCCTAAGTGGTTTTTCCTCTGACTGGCATCACTGAGTGAACTTTCCCTGTTGACAGGAGCTATTAAGACATGTTGTCTTTTTTTTTTAAGTTTGCTTTAAGTGGCGATGTAGGCACTTTCCTAAGATAATCACATCTGTATGTGTCAAGCATATGCATCACAATATGTTCACGTTAGATGCAGAATTCCATTCATTTCTCCTGTTCTCTCAGATCCCGATGAGAACAGTTCAGAGTTAAAAGGTAATAATAAGAGTAAAATTCCTGCTATGACTGTGGAGACCAGGATTGGATGATATATAACTTGAGTTACAGATTATTTCAGTTATAGTGGGCGGGTGTTGGCAATGAGGCCTTTTCTCCACACCCTCATCCAACATAAAGAGGTTTGGTTGCAGATCTCTCAACAGAACAGAGAAAACACCAGTAACTACTAAACTGGATTGAGTTTTTGCCTGTGGCCCATTACCATGGGCAACCAACACTCTGTAGAGAAGTTTCTGTGTTGCAGAGAGTACCAGCATCTCTTCAAAAAACAGTTTAGTGCAAACAGGAGATGTGGCCTGGCTGGATCATTCACTCCTTGTATAATTTTGAACAAGTCACCTCATTTCTTCAGAATGACATATATGTCATCAACTATGAAACACATAGGATTGTTTTATATATTACATTACTCAAAAGGAAATTTGAGTAATGTAATATATAATACTCAAATTTCCTTTTGAGTAATGTAATATATAAAATAATCCTGTGTGTTTTAAAGCTTTTTTTTTTTTAAGTAATGTAATATATAAAATAGTCCTATGTGTTTTAAAGCTCCTGTGTGTTGTAAAGCACTAAGTATAGGCTATTTTTGATAGTATCATTTGGATCCTACCTAAGTTAAGAGAAAATAAACTCATTATCTCACAAATGAGCTTCTCTTCACTAACATCTCTTGACAGCCTTCTGAAGGCCAGACATTCTGCTAGGCATTTGACACTTGTTTATTTTTACCAACAATGCATGAGATGGTGTTATCATCCCCATGTTTAAATTGGGGACTCTTAGGATCTGAGACGAAACGTGAGTCACCCACGGTTACACAGCGATGGAACTTAAATTGAATCCAGGTTTCTCTGCCCTATAGTGTAAGTGTTTGTTTGCTTGATCGCTTGCTTTTAACATGAAAAGCATGTAATCCAGACATGGAAACAATTGTGTCTTCCATTCCGCTGCAAGCATCTTATGATCTTCCTGGATTTGATCAGCAGGGCTTGAGAAGGCATCAGCTTGTTATTTCATTAGCTCAGAAGAGTAAAAAACACCACCCTGTGACAGCATTAAGGATAATGCTGCCGTGATAATGAAGGCACACACGATCAAAAACAACTACATTATTAAAAAAATCACTTTTAACCACAAATTGTGACTAATTAGACTTTGAATATAAAATCAAATGAAAATGCATGAAGCCTCAATTTTCCATGCAGCCGACAGTCTGACCTTTTTAGGAGTGTGAATGAAAATTATTTTTAATTCCCATGCCTAATCATTTCCATCATTTTGAGGTAATTGGTTTTGTCTATGAGGGGGTGTTGTGGGGTGCTACTGTCTCTTCCATGGCGAGTTACGGCTGGCACATTTAACCACAGGGAGCTTTAGAGGCATGCTCTGTGCTAGCTCAGGGATTCCCCCATCTCAGAATCATCAGAGGGAGAAATCCACAGTCCCATCTGTTTGTGTGCGGTTTTCCTTTTCTGAGAAATGGAGCTGTTTGTTTCTGATCTCATTAGTGAGTCTTTCTAGAACCGCTCCTCTCACCCTGCCACTTTGTCCCTCCATGCGTAGGAGACAAGACCGAAAGCAGGGTCTCTGCCTTCTCTTGTCTCCACTAGGGACAACCCTCTTTCCCTGGCTGTTTGTGAGGACTGTCTATCCCTTGCACAGTCTGTTCCTCAGTTCTTCAGGAACCAAGGAGGAGCCAGTGCATAGGTTACCCTTGTTCGTAATGCCAACAAGAATTGAAAGCAGCTTTCTATGCTCTATGCCCAAGAATATAACTGCAAGGGACTGTGGAACTATGGTGTGTGGGCTCTCCTTAATCCAAACACTTTCTCAGTACCAGTGCTGAAATATCTTTTACAAGGAGACCAACCTGGAGCCATCTGCTTAACCTTTTGTCTGGTCTCTTGGGTCCTGGGGTAATTCTGAAGAGTGATGGTTCTTTTCCGCTGATACCAATCCACTCTTCTAGAATAACATTGATGTATCCTTTGAGGTCAAGATCACCCTGCCACTATTGCTACCACTGCTACCAGGGCAATAGAAAGGAATGAAATGGGTAAACAGTTCCAAAAGCACAATTCTGTCACAGTTAGGTTTCCAGCCTGGTATCAGGAGCACCTTTGGCGTGCGGCAAGGTGTTGGGGACTCCCAGCTGTCTTCCTTGTCTTTTACCCTTGGTTCTCAGATGATTCATTGCAGTAGTTGCTTTGGGCAGTATGGTCATTTTAATAATATTGAGTCTTCTGTTCGGGAGCGTGAACTGTCTTTCCATTTGTTTGTGTCCTCTTCAGTTCTTTCATCAGTGTTGTGTAGTTTTCCTGGAAGAGATCTTTTACCTACTCAGTGAAATTTATTCCTAGGTATTTTTGTAGCCATTAGATATGGGAATACCTCCTTGATTTCTTTTTCAAGTGTTTTATTAGTGTATTGAAATGCTACTGAGTTCCTTTGTTGATTTTTTATCGTGCATCTGAATTTATCAGCTCGACGAGTGTTTTTTTTGTTTGTTTGTTTGTTTGTTTTGGGACGGAGTTTCGCTCTTGTTACCCAGGCTGGAGTGCAATGCCGCAATCTCGGCTCACCGCAACCTCCGCCTCCTGGGTTCAGGCAATTCTCCTGCCTCAGCCTCCTGAGTAGCTGGGACTACAGGCACACGCCACCATGCCCAGCTAATTTTTTGTATTTTTGGTAGAGACGGGGTTTTACCATGTTGACCAGGATGGTCTCGATCTCTTGACCTCGTGATCCACCCACCTCGGCCTCCCACAGTGCTGGGATTACAGGCTTGAGCCACCGCGCCCGGCCTCGACGAGTGTTTTGGTGGAATCTTTTAATCTTTCTGAATGTAAGAGCATGTCATCTGCAGAGAGGCACAATTTGACTTCCTCTTTTCTCATTTGGTTGCCTTTTAGTTCTTTATCTTGCCTGATTGCTCTGGTGAGGACTTCCAGTACTATGAGGAATGAGAGAAGGGCACAGGGAGTTCTCATATGCCCCCTGTCTTCCCGTGTGCCTGGCTTCCCCATAATCAACATCCCTCACCAGAGTAATACATTATTACAATTAATTAATCTACACTGACACATCATTATCACCCAAAGTACATAGTTTACATTAGGGTTCCCCATTGGTGTTTTACGTTCTGTGGGATAGGACAATATGTTATTATATGTATCTAGCATTACAGTGTCATATAGAGCTGAATTTTTTTTAAATTGGACAATGTATCTTTTTAACAATATATGTTTCCCACACCAGTACACATTAATCTAACTCAGTTTTAAACTGTAGCAATGTACTAAAACATAGTTTTTATTTACTTATTTTTTCTATTTGGACATCTTGATTGTGTGTGTATGTTTTTTTATGATTACAAGCAAGGCTGCAGCCAACGTCCTTTGTATAAACATTGCTTTGTGTATGTGTACATCTTTGTGAAATACTTCTTGGGTATATACCAAAAGTGAAATGGATCAATTAAGATTATTTAACTTTTAAAGGATATCGCCAAATTGCCCACCAAAACAGCTGTGTAAATTGATACTCCTATGAGCAGTGTACAAGATTATCCACATTCTCATATTCTTACCAAAACCTGATGTTATCAAACATCTATAATTTTAGACAGCTCTGTGAGAAATAGTGTCTCACTAATGCTTTAATTTTGTTTTCCTGGTATTAGTAAGGTTGACGGTATTTTTATAGCTTCTTGGCCATGGGATTTCTTTTAATTTTCTTTGTTACATCCTTTGTTTGTACTTGTATTCATTCCTTCTGATTCTTGACACTTGCCCCAAGTGAATCATCATCTGATTGACCATAATCTCTAATTAACAGCATGTTACAGGATATGGGATTTGAAGTCAGCCATGTCTAGTTTCAAAGCCGAGTCATGAGCCTCCTGAGGTCTGTAACTGCAGCAAATTACACGTACGCTTGCCTGCTTTAATGCTGATAAAATGGGGAAAATCATGCCTATGTTATAAGGTGGGTTTGTGTGCATGCACATATGTGTTACATGAATGTGTGTATGTGTGTATGTGTGTAAAATGGACAGTTGGTCATTTTGATCTACCTAATAGAATTATTGCGTTTTCCCAGTTTTATATCACAATCTTGCCAGATTCCCAACTTGGGATCTTAAGCTGTTGAGTTAGTATTTATCCTATACCCATAGCAATGGGGGCAGCTGAGCCACATTTATTAAATAAGTTTCAGGGCTGAAGCTTGATACAGTTGCATTCTGCATAATTACTGTTTCTCTGCTTGGATTCTGAACCTGAGGTCTGGTTGGTCCTCTGAAGTCACCACATCTGCATGCCTCTTCCTTCTATATGTACCCACCTCCATTGGGCTCTGTTGTGTGAATATGATGCTGTGCAGTGGAGCTGTCATCTTAGCCTAATGCCCTAGTCCCCCATCTTCCATTGCTCTCTCATGGGTCAAGACTTGTCCCAGCATTTTCGGATTCACAAGCCCACGTTTTTAACTACTGCTAAGAATTCTACAAATATCATTCCTGAGTCTCTGACTCTGAGGAAGGTACTTAATCTCTCTGAATCTCAGCTCCCTTATTGTTTCATGGAAATAATAATGCCAAATTTACACTACTCTTGCAGAGATTTAAAGTGATAATATACTTAGCACCATTCCTTATTTACCCCATGTTCCTGTTTTACTTGCAAACAGTCACAAAAAATAGCTTTTTCTGGTGTTTGTTTTATTACAGTTCTTTGTAGATTCTCAATACACAGTGGATTTTATTAAGATTCAATGGGCATTTGGCTGGCTTCTTTCTAAGAAATACAACCAGAGGTAAAATGTTAAAATGAGGATGAATAATTCCTATGAAAATGGAAGTAACGCTGGCCAATCACAGTCTTACATTGTGACTTTGGCTAAATGTGAAATGACCAATTCAAACTTCAAAATTACTTGATGGAATTTGAGAATGATATTTTATAGATATTATTAATTTTTCAGAGAGATATATTCCTGGGCTAGATGAGAGATTTCCCTGATTCTACTGGTTGGCTTTCTGCATGCTCTTGCATCTTTGCCTTTAAAAAGGGCAGTGTCGTGGGCTAGAGGAAGGGAGACTTGACATTCAAAAATTGAGGAAAACAATGCAGGCTCCAAGAGGTGAGTGGAATGTGACAAATGAAAATCGTATATGATTTCAGAAGATATGAGAGATTGGCAGCATTGTTTCATAAAGGAATAGTTGCATCATATTTAATAGGAGGAAATGTGACCACCGTGACAACAGTTTTCCAGGGAAGATGTGAGAGATGGGGTTGGAGACTGGGCATGTCACTACAGAAAGGAAAACAATACTCCTTTCTCCTTTGACCCTGTGCCTTTTCAGACAGGTGTGAAGAAAACTGAGGCAGCTCAACATGCTTTTAACCAAATAGTCTGTTTGATTATTTAGAAATCAGCCTTGCCTTTTTTTTGCACTGAATTTGCTAGTTACCTGGATGACTCCTTAACCAGGAATAAAATGGCAAAAGTGAGGTCCAGAAAAAGAATTAATTTTGAGGCATCTTACTTTAGAGAGGAAAGGCCTTCTTTTTTTACTCTGATAAGATTTTTTTTTTTTCTGCATTAATTTGACCTTGGGCTTGCAGGCTAGCTACATGCTTGTTGATGATGTGAGTTTAAAAATGTTTAAGCTAGGCATGCACCCCATTGGATCACTGTTCCTCAGTATTCACCTTTTTTCCCTTGTCTTCCCATCTCACTCTCAAGCTATCCTAAAGAGAGTCTTGTTTTATGTGTGTGCATGTGGTGTGTGTGTTTTCTTAATTGCTGCTTCTTTCCAGCTGGAATCCAGCGTTTCCTTTCACTTGGTGAAACGCATCCACAAATGTGTTGTAGAGGATGCGCTAATTAATGGATGTCCAAACATCTGGGGAGAAACGAGCAAAGTTACCGTTAACACACCATAAACAAATACAGAAAGGGTGGACAGTTTGAGCAGATGAAAGACTGCCTGGAGGAAAGTATTGTGTATACTCCCTCTGCACCTGTTTATTAGCACAGTTTTGTTTGGAAGGGAAGACAATTTTTTCTCACTCTCTGAATGTTCTAACTTAATGCCTGATTCTATAAATGAAGCAATGCTCGTCTGCGCATGGAAGGTCTCTTAGGGAAGACAGAAATGATGATTCTGCTGGCAATCTACAAGCAATTCAGGAGCTTTGTGATGGAGTGCTTCTCTGTTTCTCACGTGCGTGTTTATGCACACATATGGATTAAAATGTGGCTTCAACCCTCCTCTTTCAGCGAGCCTAAAATTGTCCTTTCCCATTCCTCATTTTCTCTGATTTAATTAGCTCTCCATACCATGCGCCAGCAGGTCTGCAGAAGTAACAACTGTAAAATATAATAAGAGCTACAATGTACCGTGCACATGCTGAGCGCCAGACCATCTTCTAAGTACTTTATGTACATGGTTCCATTTACACCTCAAAGCAGCCTTATTAGTGAGGTACAGTCATTCCTCCCATTTTGCAGAGGAAAAAACTAAGGGACAGAGAGGGGAAGCAACTTGATCAACATTCCATAGCTCTTTATGGCGTGGCGTCTATTCATAGCTTTTGTTGCAAATTTTACTTCCAAATTGACAACCTGTTCTCTCTTTTATACAGTGCATTTCCTGACCCTCCATTTTTTCCCTTGTTTTGATCTGTTTTTGGCACCGTTAGCTTTTCTATCCCATGATCGATGCAGTTCTTGACTCTCAGATCTCTCTCAAGCACTGTAGCTCGTCATTAATGGCAAGGCACTGAACACTTTCTCCTCAGTATCAGGAACAAGGATATCCTCTCTCATCAGCCTATTTCGTATTGTACTGAAAGTTCTAGCTGGTACAACATGATTAAAAAATGCAATTTTAAAAGAAAAATAATAAAACTCTGTTTACAGATTATATAATTATCTGTGTAGAGAATTCCAAATAATCAACAAAACAAATCCTGAAACTAATAAGAGAGTGTTGGAATGTTGCAGGACCCATGGTTAATATATAAATGTCAGTTACTTTTTTTTTTTTATATCAGCAATGAACAATCAGAATTTGAATATTTTTTAAATGTCATTTACAATAGCATTTCCAGTACTTACATGTAAATATCTAACTAAATGTATACAGCCCCTATATGTTGGGAAGTACAAAACACAGGTAAACATTATGAGAAAATCTAAATAAATGGTGCATACACAAAATGAACTAGTATTCAGCGATAAAAATAAGTCAACTGTTAAGCCATAGGAGACACAGATGAATATCATTCCACATTGCTAAATAAAATAAGCTGTCTGAAATAGCTAATCTTATCCTTTAAGTGGCCTTGCTTCTATGACCTGTGATCTTCAGAAGTATTTCTTCTTTTAGGGCCAGCCTTTCCAACCTCCCACTTATGGTACGAAATACAGGTTAGAGGTGACTGGAGTTGAAGGAATGTTCTTTCCTCATTGCTTTGGGACAAGGTTCTGGTAAATTCTTATTTCTGGAAGAATAGGCCTTTATTATAGAGAAGGTTCTGGGCATATTTCACAAGGATTGCCCTGTAACTCCTCCTACTAGTGCCAGGAAAGTATCTTTCTCTGATCTTCAGCACGTGAGGATTCCTGGATGTTTGCTGGAGGTAGATCCTACAGAAGTCTGGGAGCCTCCCTAAGACCATAGCCCCAGATTGAAGTATGAGCTTCATTTAAACTAGTACACACTCCCTCTCCAGCAGTTCATCAAAATTATTATTTAAGTGTTTCTATCAGTTTATATCTTTAGTGGTTTCTGCTCTATGTAAGCAGATTTCACCTGTAACTCTCTGAATATATATGGTTTTTCAGATTTCAGGCTGGATGGTAGGTTTGAAAACTTATTTCTCTGATGAGTCTAAAGAAAGTCATTCATTTTTAACTTACCACAATTTTCTTTGTTGTAAAATGGGATTGATAACTTCCAGGTTCTTCATATATGAGAGCCAAAATTAGAAGTCCCTGTTTGTTTTTGTTTTGTTGTTTGTAAGAGCCAAGGACCCTGCATCCTGCCCCTCTCTTATAGAGTTGTTAAGAGTGATGAGTGATGATCTACAATTTTAAAAAAATAATCAGGGACACTGTGTTTCTCACCTGGACTGTGCTTGCCTTCTATACCTGTGGCTGGAGGGTCGTACCAATAACTTTTCTTGACTTGGTTTTGCCCTGAAGATGCTTCTTTTTAATAAGATGCTCAAGCACACAGAGAATGAGAGTCTTCATGGATTGGCTGTATTTAATTATATGTAAAATAAATAAATTTTTCTCTACATTCACACAGAACCCTTCTGATGCCAAATATTTGGTGGTTTTTCCCACACCAACCAATTCTCCAGTGTTTGGTGGACAATTTAACTCAATTCTGACATCGACTCCACATAGTTTGTATAGACTTCACAGGCTAAGAGCTCAGGGCTGCAAAACGCACCCACCTCCTCCCCACCCCTTCAGATGCCAATAGAAAGTCTGGACCTCTTGTACTTCTGACTCACCAGCTATAAGTCAGGAATATCCATGACTCCCTTCTTGGGTACAGTAATTTGCTAGAATGGCTCACATGACTCAGGGAAATATTTACTTATATTTACCTGTTTGTCATAAAAAGACACAACTGAGAATACATCTTTCCCAAATGGAGAAGATGCATAGTGCAAGGTACAGGGGCACTGTGGAGCTTCCACATGCTCTCTAAGCACGTCTTCTTTCAAGCATCTCCATGCGTTTGCCAACCCAGAAGCTTTCTGGATCTTTTCCACTATAGTTTTGGTGGAGGCTTCATTACATATGAATCATTGATTAAATCATTGGCTGTTGGTGATTAAACCTAATCTCCACCCTATCTTCTCCTTCCCAGAGGTCAAGAGGTAGGGCTGAATGTTCCAACCCTCTAATCACATGGTTGGTTCCTCAGACAACCAGTCCCATCCTGTAAGAGTCACCTCATTAGCATAAACTCAGGTGTGGTTGACTGGGGCCCATGTTGCATAGCGAAACAATGCTCCTCTCAGCCCTGTCAGGAAATTCCAAGGGTTTTATGGGTTTTCTGCCCAGGAACCAAGGACAGAAACCAAATAGATATTTCTTTTTCTATCACAGTATGACAGGATGTCACTACCGTATTTGTATATTTTTATTGTTTCTTCAAAAGATGTGAGCTGGATTACAGCAGAATCATCTCTGCTCCACATTCTCATGTGACACTCTCTATCTTATTGTGTTGAGCTGCAGAATTTTAACCAACTTCATTTCCACCTTCCAGGGAAACCCATGAATACCTGCCGCTACAGCATGTTTCCTTAAGAATACCAAGCTCTTATTTCTTTATTTTCTTTTTTCCTTTAGAATGCCCCATCATTATTATTCCCCCGAGATTCTGGATTTCAGACAGTCCAGTGCAGCTCCATCGAAAGAACTTTCAGGAAGCAGAGAATGGTTCAGGGATTCTGATTTACCTGAACTTCCTCCTCCCTATCCACCTCCAATTAGGAAACAAGGAAAAACAAAGATGAAACACTGTCCAGAATTTTTTAAACCCCATAGGGATTTTAAATGTTAACTATTACTGCACACACATTTATACACAAGGAGATCTGAAGGCTTTCTGATTTCAATTAAGATTATTATCTCTTTGAGTGATGGTTTCTCTTTTTTTCCCCCAGAGTTCCCTTCGGCTGATCTATTTTAAAAGAGTATTAGCCAGGGATAACTAGGCTTATTTGAATTGAGTCTACTTTCCCCTCCAGGTCTCTTTGTCTTAAATTCTGAAGTCCCTTTTCCTAGCCTGCTAAAGGTTAGCAGCTTGAAAGCAAGGACATGAGTCATTGTTACTTTTCGCGCGGAAGATAAGCTCTGTGGACTTTATAGCAAAAAGTATATACAATTCTAAATATAAAGTGCAAGTCAGAAAGGCCATTTAGGGCTGTGAAAAGTCCTTATCTATATCAGAAGACCAAGGTCAAGTTTTTATCATGTCTATGAGTACCTGGCTTTAATTGGTTAAATTACCAAACTTCTGAGCCTCAGTTTCCTTATCTGTCAGATGAGTACAATAATACCTACTTTATCATCTGACAAATTATCGAGAGATTCTAATACATGATAAAGAAGTTATCAGGTCTTTGTGAAACATCATGCACATAAATGTTTGTATTATACTTTCTTTAGCAGTACTTGAGCATGGTACCTTATTCAATATTCTGAAATAAATTATGAATACTTTCTGGTGTGGTGATAGGATCTTCCTAAACTTGTGACACTCAGTGGAATGTGAGTCAGTCTTACAATAGCCTTCAGAAACTTCCCTTAATACATAATACGGAATATTAAAACCTTTTGATTGAGGAAACTAATAATACATCCAAAATAATACATTCAGTTTCCCAGTGAAGAATGTTCTCTAAGTAAAATGCTGTTTAGACTTAAAGGTTCTTGGAACAAGTTAAACAAAGGGATAGTATTGAAATCCATCTTTTAATAGACGTGTACCAGTAATTGCGATGAAGACCCAGGAAAATACTTCTAATAGGTGTGAAATTCAAATCACACTAATTAGTACTTGAGAATATTCCTTCACATTATTTTTAAGAGCTTTTCTTACATGTGTGACCTGTTGTGTCAAACACAGCCATGAATATCTAGGATACTAAACTGGCCGTGTTCTGACTCCAATTTTCAAACACTTTTAACATAAGACTATAAAAATAGAGTTCATATTTAGAAAGTGTGTGCATGCATGTATGTATCACTAATATATAGTCTATGCACAGTAAATATGCACATGGGCATTTCCAAATCTGTCAGCTTGACTCCAAATTTTCAGCGGTCTGGTGATGTCATTCATGATTTTTAGAGAGGTTTTTTGTTTGTGTTTACTTTCCCACTGGAAGGTGTCTTCTGATATTTCAGCCTCTAGCATCTCAGTTCCATACATTGAGCCCTCGGTTGGAAATTTAATTCCAGCTAACTCACTTCCGGGAGTCCTAAAGATGCTATTTAACCGGTTAGTGCCATACTAGATCATAGAATTAAAAGAAAATACTTTCTGTCTCTCTGGGCATTTAAAAGCTCAAACTCTCCTCTTTCTACTTCCCTCTCTCATTATATTGTCATCACAAATCTCTGTCCATCACTAGGTGGTACAACCCCCCCCCCCCCCCCCCCCCCACCCACCCCCCATAACCAACAGTGGAAAACGGGGCTCCAGATGGTTCATGGACTTGGCAAAGTCACCTGTACCATTGCTGACTTGGAACTTGAATGTCCAAGCCTTCTAAATCTTCATCTGCATTTTTCACATTAGAGAATTTTGATCTCCAATTTCTAACAGTTATTTTAGGAGAGGAAAATGCATGGCTTCACTATCTAATGGAGTAAAAAATTGAGTAAGGCATAGAACATGTTTTACACTTCAACTTGAAAGCCTGTCAGTAATGATGCTCTTCCAGAATGAAGAATTAAAATTGGCCCTCCTCTTCATTCTCCTGAATTGTTCACCGCAACTGAGTGGAAATGTTTTAGGAGGGTTCTTACAGTGGCTTCTGAAGACCTTTTCACAATAAGGTGTACTTTTCAAAATTACAATATTAGTTTGAAGCTTGATAAGTTTTGACTATTTCATATGCCAATGTGACTGCTACCCAAAACAAGTCATAGAACAATTCTAACTTCCGAGAAAGATTCTTCATGTCCCTTTTCATTCAGTGTCATCCCAGACCCCACAGAGGCAATTCCTTCTGATGGTATGTATGTATTCTTGTAGTGTCTGATATTGTTGACATTTATTCATATTGTCATATGTATCAATAGGTTATTCATTTTTGTTGTTGAGGAATATTTCATTGTGTGAATATGCTGCAATTTGTTGATTCATGTATCTCCTGATCACTGTTTTCAGTTTGAGGCTATTTAAAAAATAAGGCTTCTATAAACTTCTTGCGTAAGTCTTGCATGCATTCATGTTTTCATTTCTCGTGGGTGCATAGCTGCGATTGAAAATGTTGGGTTACAGGCTATATCTGTGGTTAGTTTATTTTAAAAATTGCCAGGGTTTTTGAAAGCTGTCTCTACAAGCAGTGTGTGAGAACTTTAGCTACTTTATTACCTCCAAAACATTGGTATTATCAGTCTTTTTATTTAACTCAATTGGAAAAATTAAAAAAAAAAATTTTTTTTTGAGACGGAGTTTCACTCTTGTTACCCAGGCTGGGGTACGATGGCGCAATCTTGGCTCACCGCAACCTCTGCCTCCTGGGTTCAAGCAATTCTCCTGCCTCAACCTCCTGAGTAGCTGGGACTACAGGCACGTACCACCATGCCCAGCTAATGTTTTTGTATTTTTTAGTAGAGACGGGGTTTCACCATGTTGACCAGGATGGTCTCGATCCCATGACCTCATTATCCACCCGCCTCGGCCTCCCAAAGTGCTGGGATTATAGGCTTGAGCCACCGCGCCCAGCCCGGAAAATATTAAATGGTGTTTTATTGTGGCTTGAATGAGCAATTACCTAATAACTGAGTGTCTTACTTTGAGCTTCTTGTCCATTCATGCATTTTTTGGTGATTATGTGTTTAAGTCTTTTGTCCATTTAAAATTGGATTTTTTTTGTTATTACTTTATAGGAATATAAATATATCATGTGTTCTGTATATAATTTTTTTGTCAAATATTATACTGAAAAACTTTTCTTCTTGTCTGTAATTTGACAGTTTATTTTGTTGATGGTCCTTTTTGATGAGTGTATCTTTTTAATTTTGATGAAGTCCTATCAATTCTATTTGTCTTTTAAGATTAGTGATTTTTATTTGTCTGATCCAAGATTAAAAAGGCATTTCCCTATATTTTCTTCTAGAAGTTTCATGGTTCCAGGTTTCCCATTTCAGACTCTGCAACATCTCACCTTAATTTTTGTATCTGGAATGAGTTACAGGTCAATAATTATATTGTTTATTTGAAAATCTATTTGTTCCACCACCATTGTTTGAAAATAATGTCCTTATCTCATTTACTTAACTTGGCACCTGAATACGTCATCTTTCGTATTGGAAAATTGCATTGCTGGTCTTTCATACACGCCTAAAATATCACTATGCCTTTGCACATAAACTTTTTTCTGCCCAAGATGCTATTTTTCTTATTCTTTTGTGTTTACTACCCAAAATACAGCTTAGTAGTCTTAGATACTTTAATTTTTCCTTAATTTTTCCCTTGTGGTGCAGCCAAATACCGCTTTGGACACAGTGAATTGCTCTATCAAAATATTTGTCTTACGAGTTGCTAATTTTCTCTTTACTTGACTTTCTCCCCAAGCAGACAATGATTTACTTGAAAACAGGTCTGTCTTTTTATCTCTGCATCTTTATTACTCAGCACTGTGACAGGAAAAAAAGATAGTTACTCAATTTATGATTTTAATCAAATTTGATGGTCCTGATATTCCACAGAGGCAATGTAAGATAGTAAAAGAAATCCATATACTTTGCAATGATACAATTTTGATTTGAAATCTCAGCTCTACTCCTCACTAGCTATTTGAATTCAGACAAGTTATTTAATTTCAAAATCTTAGTGTATTGATCTATAATAAGATGTGTAGAATTTCATTTAGAATATTTACAATAAATAAAAGAAATAATGTCCAGTATATAGTTTATTGTAGCTGCTAAATAAATGGGAGTGAGTGTATTATTGTTTTAGTGTTAAAAGGGCAAGGGAAAGGCTTATGTTCAGCTCACTAGTTACCTGCTGTGGTGTCCAGGGACTCATGGCTTCATGATTAAGCATAAAATACCATGTTATCTTCTTTCCATAAACACACAAATAACTTGGGTGCAGTATCCAAGATATTGCTTCACATAGAACCTGTTATTTATCTATCAAATCATAACAAAACCACTGAAACCAAGCAGACATCAATTATTGGAATCACAGTAGTACATCACTGTGGAATTTAGCTAAGTAACAATGTACTCCAAATTTCAAAGTTGTAACTCTTTATAGATGTCTTGGAGACATGATATATGGAAGAATAAACCATGTGATTGGAACCCTGGTGATATGGTTACAGCCCTAATCCACATAACTTCCCAAGAAGGTACTGTAGCCATTAGGCAGTTCCAGCAAAAGTCATATTCCTAGGTCTACTCTGGAGAATTTCTCCCATTTATCACCTCTTTCTTGGGTTATACTCTTTGCTCCTATCCATTCCACTTAAAGGCACTTGAGAAGCTTAGAGAGTTGCAGTATTTTCTCTTGGAAATGCTTTTAAGTAGCATATTAAGTACATGATTTTCCAACATCCCTCCCACTGTGGAACCCATACAATACGAAGTACACATATCATTTCCCCCTGCTGATCGGCTTTCACGTGTTCTGCATGCTTTTATGAATTGGCCTGATACCTATTAAACCTGAAGTGGACTTTTAAAATCTGAAGAACATTTAATCAATGGGGCATTAAAGTAAATAAATCATAACTGAGAGGAGTTCCTTCAAATGATATAATCTTTAATAAGCATTGCACTTGATTTAATAATCTATTTATTAAATATATAAAAGATGATTGGTAAATTGAACACTTGTCTCAGAGTAAGCAATTAGGGCTATTTTTATTTAATTTGTGTTTCCCTGAGTTGAGACAATATTTGTTAAGTCTTAAGCATATTGAACACATCTTTGCATTGTTTATTTTTTTCAATAAAACTATATATTATATCTTAGTGTTGGTTACACCTGCGTACTTATTAAATTACAGAAAGTACAAATAAGAATGAGTGAAGATTTACTAAGTTCACAAGAACTTGTATTGAACCTCTAGTGAATTTATAGAATCTACATAATATTGAATAAATCTGAGTTAAGATTAGGTAAATCTGTTTCACCTCTCTTAAATCCAGTGAGAGATATGTTAAAGAGGCCCCGTTGTATTGGAGCAAACTTTAAAAGGAGATCGTATTTTTTCCCCAAATCTCATTAAACTGACATAGGCTGTTTTTGAATTTCCTTTATTCTTCTTAAATTATTGATGATCATGACTTACGTATTTATGTGGAAGGAGTAGCTTTCTTGTTCTTAACCACCATCTCCCTCTGGACCGATTCAGTTTCTGAGGCCTTGTGTGGGGCTTGGGAAATTGCAGTGCATTCTCACAGTTGGTTCTTAGTCAAACTTGAATGCTCCCTATTTGAGCTTCTGCCCTTTGTTTCCAAATCCTTGCTGAAAATGAACAATTCTTCCCATTCTGATGCATAAATCTCTTATTCTGGTATATCAAGATAAAGGTCATAGAGTATATTAAAAATGATTCCTTACTTGTGTTGCTAATAACATCTTACATTATTAACCCAGAACTATTTAAAAAATCTAATTTACTCTTCTCTATGGATGCCAGACCAGATACTCATCTATATAACTCAATGGAATCATTCATCTCCACTTTATTTCTAGGAGAAGTTAGCCTGAGATGGGAGTTTATTTTCTGTATTTCATTTTGCCTGAATAGTGAAACCTGGCTAACAAATTTTAATCAATCAATGAATATTTATTAAGCTCCTACTATGTGTTGAGAATTCTTTGCGTCTGTAAGAGTCTATTTTCAGATCACTACAATCTGATTAGGAAAATCAATTCACTTCAACAAATAGTTTTTGAGTGACTATGGAGCCTCTAATGCCAGATAAATGATATAAAGATAAGAAAGATAAAACCCCTTTCCTTCCAGGACACTATTATCTACTTATGTAGGGTAGGGAGGTGGAAAATAGACCTGTGGGAAAAATGGTGCAAATTTTATTTCTATGAAAATGTAGAAAGTGTGGTGTTGAGTAATAAGACACCTAAGAGAATACATTTAGTCAGATTTTACATGACTTTAAATGCCATGCTAGAGGGACATCCAAATCTGCAGAAAGGGAACGTGATACTAACCGGGTGGAAGAAAAGACGGAGGAGAGAAAATAAGAAAAGATGACTTCAATGTGATTTGAGTCAGACTGATTCTAAAGCTGATGGTATCAACGAATATGCATAGTACCGAAGGAAAAGATAGCATGAGAGGGAGGAGAAGCTCAATATTTTAACAAACTAAGTTTGAGATACCAGAAGAAAAAAAAAATCTACATGCGAAGGCCAGCAGCACTTGATATTTAGGATTAGATCTCTGGGAGGTAAGGGAGCCCAGGGAGCCCAGTGCCCTGGTGGCTCACGCCTGTAACCCCAGCACTTTGAAAGGCTGAGGTGGGTGGATCACTTGAGGTCAGGGGTTCAAGACCAGCCTGGGCAACATGGTGAAACCCCCCATCAGCTAAAAATACAAAAATTAGCCGGATGTGGGGATGTACACCTTTAAACCCAGCTACTCAGGAGTCTGAGGCAAGATAATCCCTTGAACCTGGAAGGCAGAAGTTACAGTGAGCAGAGATCATGCCATTACACTCCAGCCTGGGTGACAGAGTGAGACTCCATCTCGAAAAAAAAAAAAAGCGAGCTAGGGAGACATATTTGGAAGTCATCTGCTTGGAGAGCATAGCCAAACCCAAATCCACAAGGTTGTCAACAGGGGTGGACAAGATATACACTCTAGAATTTTAAGATGATCTACCTGATCAGACCAAAGGGACCATACCTGTGAGTCATACAAAAGGATGTTGAATTGTAGTAAGCAGATAAATAATTAGAAATTTTAAAACCAAACATAACATTTACACTGAAAATGCTTTTGATTTTTTTCCTGAAATTGTTGATCTTATTCGTATACAACTTCTACATAGATAGATTTATTTAGCAAAATGTTCAGACAGTGCAGAACTATGTAGGGTAAAAAGGAAAAAACTTTCTTTTCCTTTCATTGCAGTTCATCCCAATGATAACAACTTGGGATGTAGCTTCCTATAACAATGCCTCAGGGTATTTTAAACTTTTATTTTGAAATAAATAAGCCTCCTATTACGTTTCTGAAATAGTATAAGGAGTTCCCACATACCCTGTACCTAGCTTCCCTCAGTGATAATGTTTCACAGAGCTGTAGTATATTATTATCAAAACCAGGAAACTGACATTGGTACAGTCAGCTATGAATTAAACTATAGAAATTATTCAGATTTCACCAGTTTTTACATACACTTATTTTTATGATCCATATACAGTACTATGAAATTGTATCATATGTATAGATTGTTAAATGCCTCAGATTAAAAAAAATTAAAAGTAGATGGGGTAAAAACTTTCATAACCAGTGGTATGATTTTTGAGAGTAGACTTGGGGGCAAGCTAGGAAATGTGGCTGTTTGTTATGTCCCAGCAGAAGTGGACTCTAAGGTGAACAGGCTGTGTATGGAGAATTGTCTGGTAAACAGCATGCAGGCCGGATTATGGCTAAGGGACAATGGAAGAAGGAGGTCAAAGCCAGGGGGAGTGTGAGGTCAGGGGAGAGGACAAAGGTTCGCATCAGGATGGTGGCATTTGACAAGCAGAACAGGCAGCTATTCAGGAGACTAGTGAGCCTGGCACGTCAGGGAATCCATGTTGGTAATGACAAGAAGAAGAAACTAAATGTGTAGAAGAGAAAACGGAGCAAAGGTGGTCGATAAATTAAAAGTGATTAGTTTTTTGTCCAGTTCTGAGAAAACTAAAGGAAAAGTGAATTGAGGGGGTTAATACAGGAGGAGAGCAAAGGTGATGAAGTCAAATCATGCTGCTGCGATCTGGCATTTTATGCCCGGTCTGCATAATGGAGATCTCATCAGGCTGTTTGGTAGAATTCAACATGTGCTGACATGTGTAAAGTGCTAAAAACTGCACCTTGTTCATAAAGAGAGGTCAGTAAATGTTGACCATCATCCTCCTCATCGTCATCCTCAGGGGAGGAAAAGCTGAACAGTATTTTTCCTGTGAATTCAGCTAAAGATTAGAGAAAACCATCTCAAAGCGTGCATCAAATATTTTTCCTTTAGCTTCGTATAACACCACCAATTAAATTAACAACAGAAGCGTCATGTCCATAGTATATTCCCAGAATGGAGGTAAAGACAGCAAGAGTCACCTGAGGAGTGGAAGGATGGTGCCATTGACTTGAAAAGGAGTTTAGAAAACCCCATTTTGGTGAGTAGACGATGTTTTTGGTTTTCAGGGTATGGTAACAGTGAGATATCCCTGCTGAATATGTCCAGTAGGCAACTAGAGACAGGGAACAGGAGCTCAGTGATTAATGAGGGGTTGCTGTGATTGAAGATGGGGCTGGAAATGTAAATTTAGGAGTTACTAGCATAGAAGTGATGTGTAAAGCCATGAGAATGGATGAGCTCTCCCAGGAGGCGTGTTAAAGGAATAAAAGGCAGAGAGAAATGTCTGGCTTTTGGAAGGCTGAGGGCAAGAGGAAACAAGAGAATCCGTAATGGAAACAAAGAAGGAATGAAGAGATGCAGGGTTGAAGGTAGGAGAAAGTGAGTGAGACACAGGGCCAAGGTCAGAGCCAAGGTCAGGTGGATACATCTGCTACGTCCTTGAAGCTGAGTAGTCAGAGAAAGCAGACATGAAGAGTCTACAACTGATTGGGTGATACATTGTTTCAAAGCCATTGCAAAAATTTAGGGGAGTAATAAGGAGCTCCATGAAAGTATCACTGCTGTGTATGTAAATACGCCATTTCATTTCGTTTCTGCCTGAGATTTTATACACATTTCAGTGGGAATACAGTGTTGTATAACGGAAAGGGAGTTAGGCTAAAACTCTGTTGTCAGACTCAAACTCAGAGTGAACTGCTCTGAACCTTCTTTATTATCAGTAAGATAAGAATATTAATACCTGCTTTATACAGTTGTTTTGAGAATTAAGTAAAATAATTTGCATAGAACGCTAGTATCATGTCTGACAGAGTTATACAAATTGGTTTATATATAACCATATTCATATAAATTTATGTACAATATATAGCAACAAAATACAAGTTGTCATTTTTACCAAGGCTTCTGGAAATAAGTGAGACTTGAAATAATTAGAGGAGTGGGGGTGTTACCAAGGGAGTCCTCGAGGACACAATTGGGCCAGAAATCTTACACTTTCCTTTATAAAGAAAAGTAATTTAAAATTCATAGGCAATTTAATTTAAGGCTTAAGAAAATGCTAAGATAAGTGTTCAGGAATATGTTGGATTAGAGAAAGCATTGTCTTGTGTTTTTATAATAGTAAGAAATTGCAGTACAATGGAGGTATACATCAACAGGAAATTGGTTAAATAAATTCTAATACATTCATAAAGTAAACCACTAAGTCATATAAAGATTAAATTTTTTTTAAAAAAAAAGTGCTTTTCAGGGCTATGTACAACATGATTCTGTTTAGAAGATTGATGGATAAGTACTTCCAGTTTTCCATCTTTTTCCTTGCTTTCTTCCTCCCTTCTTTCCTTTTCTTCCTTCTCCTTTTTTCCATTAAAAAAGAATGTGTTGTGTTTATGATAAAATAAAAAGATATTTTGTTCTGATTAAAGAAATATCTCCTAGGTTTTTGAACCTCTTTTACCATGCTAGGAAGAACATAACCCAAAGTATGCAGTCAGCCCAATATGATTGCTGCTCAAAGCATAAAGTGACCTCAAAAAGGAACACAGCAGTAAGCCTTCCTCACAGAGTCCATTTCTTGTTGTAGAATAGGACAGATTGTATTTTCCAAAGGATGGTTATTCCAGCATATTCCCTGCCACATGCTCTTCTTGCAGGATGATGTTTGAGGCATGAGGTCTATATGATGTACCCTTAAATCTCAATGGAGCTGTGACTATGATGGAAGTTCCACTATATGATTTCTGAAGCTGAATTGTAAAGATGATACAGCTTCCACCTGGCTCTTTTAAAACAGTCACGCTTGGAACCCAGCTGCATGTGGAAAGGCTGTGTGAGGTCCCAGTCAGTGACCAGCAACAACTGCCCGACATGCAAGTGATTGAGCCTTCACAAAATGAGAGACCCTGTCTTTGAGCCGCTCCGTTGATGCTCAGTAAAGCAGAGTAGAGTTGTGCCAATGATCCTAGCCCAGATTACAGATTTGTTAACAAAATAAATGATGTTGTTACTTTAAATCACTAAATTTTAGGGTCATTTGTTGTGCAGCAACAGGCAATTGGAACAGTGTAAAATGCTACTCTTGATTAATCAGTGGTGGAGACCTCTGAAAACTACAAGCTACAATTTATTTGAAGAGTATCTTGCGTTAGAGAGTCCCCTTCCTTCCTCCACATCTTTTCTTCAATATTTCACATTCAGCGAAGTAACACAGTCACATAATTAAGAGGAAAGAAATGTTCACTTGCTGTATAACCAAAATGTGGTAGGTATGTTGGTCAACACCTTTTCTTCTTTATCCTATTTAGTTTTCACAGCAACTTTATGAGGTATCCATCATTATCCATCAACTTACAGATAAAGACAAAGGGGTTTGAAAGGATTAGATAACTTGCTTCACAAGTAAGTGGGAAAGTCAGAGTTAAAATACCCAGATCTTCTCTTGTATGCCAAGCTGCCTCCTATCCGAAAATGTACTATATATTCAGCCTTCATGTCAAATTCACTGACTTCATATTTTCATGTATTTGATTAGCCAACAGAGCTTCTTTATATAGTCTTATGCCACAAGTACCTTCAAGCTGTGAGGGCAAGAGGCTATCCAATCAATAGGGCAGATGTTTCTGGAAGGTCTGTTGGGATATGTCATAAGAGGACACTTCTGACCCTACAGAAAACCATGACTAAACAAAATTTTAAACTACTACTGTCAGAGGTACAGCAGACAGAAAGTCAAAGAGCCAGGGCAGATCATGATAAGTTTTATAGACTAGATGATATGATGGTATGATAAATTTGGGGGCATAGTGAGATGTGAGGTTCAAGAACAGGACAGCATTTGTCTCTTCAAAAACTGTTTTGACCAAATTTATCTATCTGTCTATCCATCTATTCATCCATCATCTATCTGCTCATCCATCATCTTATCTCTCTCTCTGTCTAGCTAGCTATCTACTTATCTTTCTTTCTATTTATCTACCTTTCTATTTAATCTCTTGTCTTTATCTATCTAGCTGTCACATACACACATAAATATGTTAGTATAAATTGAAGCCAATCATTGAGGCCTCCTCAGCTGATGGCAGTTTGAGAGTTTCCATGGAGAAAAGGCTTGGGGAAGCAGTCTCCACAGGAACAAGGACGACAGGTTGTGCTCAAAGTCCTGTTTGCATATTAAGCCCAATTTTTTGTTCAAAGAGTATGTTTATATGGATGACTTGGAAGGCTGAAGGAAATTGTGGTAGGAGGCAAGTAGAGTTTGAAGCACACGCAAGGTATCCTCTGGCTTCCTCACTAGACTTTTCTACTAAGTATATGTCTTGCTTTTCATCAGTGGCACATGTTTCTATATAGGAAAATAAGAAATTAGGAAGGAGAGCTAACAAGTTCAACTGAGGCTGAAGACAACATCAGGTGAACAAATAACTATTCTGTAATAATTTGTTTTAAATAGTAAATTAGTAATTTTAATTTCCTTGGAAGTCCTCTGTATAGAAAACATGACTTCATTGTATCTGTCGTCTAGGTAGTGGGAATTGGATCCCAGGGGATATAATATAGGGAGTGCAACTTCAGATGAATGGATGGACCAGGGATAGAAAAAAAATGTCACTTATACTTGCATTTCAGAAGCCACACTATCTAGGATTGGCCCAGGATATAAAGTGAGTATTCAATTCAGAATACTGTCATAGAAAGAGAAATTCTGAAGCACAGCATAAATACCGAATTGGAACTTTTACTCTGTCTCTTTCAGTAATTTTAGGGAGTCCAAGTTGTTAGACCCAAGCAACTCTTATTAAAGCCTCTTGTCCTCCTTGTTTTAGATCCAGAAGGCTACTGTAAAGTTTTCACTATCCTGATCATCCTTAAGTCACTTTATCCCAGACAGCTTGACCTTTTGAGCCTCTCCTTCCTCTGCAGCTGGAAGTGTGCTTCTGATACATAACGTGTGCCCTCCTCAGCCACTGAGAACCCCATGATCCTGCCATTGGCAGGAACTGAGACACTACCACAGAGCACCCAGAAGTGGACCTCTCTTTACCCGACCACTGAGACCAGGGCTCAAATTCATATCAGTCCCCACCCCTGCCCTCCAACAGTCTCATGGCTGAGCTCCAGTTTCTTCCTATTCCAATTAATTCTACACAGTGTTTCCAGGTTAATGTTCCCAATCTTACCAGTTCTATGCTTAGATTCTCCCACTGGTAATCTGAGGTGAAAATGCATTAAACCTAGTTATGCCTTTAATCACAATCCCAGCCTCGTTTCCAAATACTACCCTTCACTGATAATCATAGCTCTTATCATATTTACCCATATTTGACCATTAGCTCTTCCCTAGGCATTTCTATAGTAGATTGATTGCAAAAATGATCCCAATTCTATATCTGAATCTATGCCCTTTGCACTATAATTTTGCAGGCCTTCCCTTAAATCTAAGCCATCTTCTGCCTTGCTTGACTCAATAGAATGCAATGGAAGCGATGATGTGACAGTTGGGAACCTAAACTTCAAGAGACTGCATGATTTTGCTTTCCCTGTTGTTCCTCCGCCTTTGTCATGAGGCTTTGCGTGGGCCAGCCTGTTGCAGTATGATACCCGTGGAGCAGAGCCACGTCAGCCCAGCTCTTCCAGCTAAGGCTCTGCATTTGTACCAGAGCCCATCCAAGGTCAGCCACACCACCAGTCTTACTGGCAACTGACCCCAGATGCTTATGTTATCCCCACCTTGAGCCAGATCAGATCAGCAGAACTTCCCAGCTAGCTCATACCTGGTGAGAAATGCTACATTACTTCAAGTCATTAAGTTCTGGGATGGCGTGTTAGTTAGCAAGAGCTAACTTATACAATGTCTCAATTTATTTTTCTTCTCTTGGCCTGTGTTTCTGCTGTCTCCATCCCTGGGCTACCCTTTACCTCTCCTACTTATCTTTCAAATTCGTTGATGAGGATTTGATGAGGATTCGACATCTTCCCCAGGACGGTCTTCTTATATGGTTTTGCAGAAGAGAGAAGCCTGACTCCTTTTCTTTGCCTTAAAAGCAGAGTTAGTATATTTCGACATATGCCAAGGAGCTTTGCTATACCTTAGTTTTTTCCCATGATTTTTCCATGCTTATCTCTTCTTATTTTTAAGATGCTGAGAGGGTTAGCATCAGGTGAATCCCCCATGCCTGTTTCTGTTTGGTGACGCTCAGCTGGAAATATAAACAAGAAGCCTTCAAGCATCATGGTGGCAAGAGCAGTGGAAAGATAATATCTATTCACTTAGGATTTTATGAAAATCGTAACCAAAAGGTTAGCAGTAGTCAGACTGTGTGTCACACATGTGTATGTGTAAGGATGATTGTCTGCTGCTTTTGTTGAGCCAACATGCATTGGAAATGGGGTAAATGAGCAGGAGCACAGGCAGAAAAGTCAACAGTAGTTCTTGAGGATTAAGTGAATTCTCTTTTTTAAAGATCCGCCCAGCCATGTCTCTTCAAGTGTAACTTGCGTTAAAGATTTGCTTTGAAATAATGCACAGAGAAACCTAAATAAACACATCAAGTAGTACCATGTCCCAGAAGAAGGGGCTGCAGAAAGCAAAGGGGTGATTTTGAGTTTGATTCCAATTACAAAGGAGTCTGTAAAACACAAGATCCTGGGGTTTTCTCTTTATTTATGCTTCATAACATGCAGAACACATTTTCTCAACATAGAACTCCTCCATACGTTCTGTAATTGCCAGGATTGGATCCCCTCTTGTGATCTGAGCACCCAGCTGTGACTCTCTTGTCTCTGGAGCCATCCCTGGAATGGCAGAGCTGGAGTTGTGCATCCACTGGAGCTTCGCTTTGAGGTCCTGGTCCTGCAGCTGTTCTCTGGCTGGGTTATTTGGGAAAGAATGATGAGCCGAGACTGGGCAGGTCTACAAGTCAGAGAGGGACGGGAATGATCTTGTTGTAGGAGAACGCCATCATTCTGATGGGCCGTGCTTTCTGGTCCAAACTTTATTTCAAATGTGAGTACCCACCACTGTTGCTCTCTGAGCCCAAGAGATGTGGTTTGTAATCATGCTTCCGGAAACCAAACCCACCCAAATCCCTCATGTGGTGGAAAGATTTGCCTCACATGCTGATCTTAGGCTCCTGAATGGTCTGCTTTGCTTTTGTCTTTCACGAAGCTGCCTTTAATCTAGCGCTTGCATTCTCTTGTCAGAGTAATCTCTCAAAGTAAAACTTGGTGAGTTATCTCTCGTGACAACTGTTTTGTGAGTGCGGTTCCATATAATTAACAATTTGAGAACATTTTTATATTTCTATTTTTATTAACAATGAAAGAAACAAAGTGACTGCCTCATTTCTGTGGTGTGTACTGAAGCTCTTCACTTGAGTCTAGTTATGAGAAAAGAGGAGACACTCAATTGAAAGATTACAGCTGAAGGTGAAGGAACTGAGGCAGCGAAATGCACCATGTGATCCTGGATTGCATCCTAAATACCAGGGGAGAAAAAACTAGTTATAGAAACATTGGCTAATTTGACAAAATTTAAATACAAATTATGGATTCGATGATAGTAATAGATAATGTCAATTTTTCTGACTTTGATTATTGTACTATGGTTATATAAGAAGATACTATTTTTCTAGTATTTTTATTAGGTGAACCGTCTTTAACCTACTCTCAGATAGTTGAAGTAAAATTGTATATATGTGCATACTTATAGAAAAGCAAACCAAAAGTCTTAGTGCAGAATTAACTTGAAAAATTTTCAGAATTATAAATGCTACAAGCTTACGACAACATCATTTGAAGCATTATTTAAATTTCTTCTATACTTACAAGTCTTGTAAATTAAAAAAAATAAATTTTAATTTTAAATTTGATTTCAGTCAACATTTACCATCTTTCGTCAGAAGTCCTGAAGGGTAGACAAACAGATTTAACATATGAAAATTAACACACTTGATGATTTTAAAAACATCAGCAAAATTAAATGTTAAACAAATAAAAAATGAGATGATAACAATAATACAGAGTTCTGAAGAAAACATTTTGCTAACATCACTTAACAGAGCAATTTATCACTACTTTTGTATCTGATCATCTACTCCTAATCTGCAGTTATATGTTATACATCACAACGATAAAACATAGCCTATTATTTTATATCACGCTTTTAAAATTAACGGTAAACTATAAAGTATTTTGGTTTTCTCTATCACCTTAATAATTATATTTTTAAATATCTGCCGAACTCTTCTATCCCATTCAATGGTGTAACATCTACTTAGCTATTTTCCTGTAGTTGGACATTTGAATAGCCTTTCATAGTTTTTAAACAATTGACAATAGTTATCTTGTAAACACTGTGTTTTCACATTTGCTTAATTATTTCTTTAGGATGAATTCCCAGGAATGCTATTCCTGACCCAAAGTAGGTAAAACATCTCGTGGATCTGAAGTGTTATTCCCATTTATATTTGTACTAGCAGAATTTTTCATTAAACATCATGTAACTTCATTTAAAATAACAAATTAAGTTTGGGTTTGTGTGGTATGTTTGTTATAATAGCACAAGCAATAAGTAAATTTACTCTTGTGAGATGGGAAACAATTGGATGAAAGAAATGGAAGAAAAAACAGCATGTGACTAGGGCTTGTATTGTGATGACCAGAGATTCATGTTAATAGCCTGAGAAAATATTCATAAACTGATCGTAGAATACTAGTCACAATTAGGTACAGATAAAATATAAGGAGAAGTTAAAAAATTACAATTTTGATCAACATTAATTTTTATTTTAATAAAGAGTCTCAGGTGGAGAATGCCACTTGGAGGACAAAGATGGCTTGAGCAGGAAATCTGGGGTGTGGCTTGAAAGACAGACAGACAATGGCTTATGGGCTGGCCCATAACAGCTGAGTCCCTGGAATCCCACTGTTTTGGGATTCCACACTTTGCCCGGAAGTGCAATCTCATTAAGACTTAAATTATCTTTCCCTATCCCTGCACCACTGCTATCAATCTTCATGAAAGAATCTCCCAGCCCTTTGAGATGCAGCTCATAGGCACATATAGTATACTGTATTCTCCAGGTGACAAAGAGGCGGCTGAGGGGGAGACCTGGAAGCAGCAGCCACCCTTATCATGGTCTGTCTTCTCAGCCAGGTAATCATATGGTCTTTCCAGTTACCAAGGTGTCTTTAAATTTAGAGGGAGAGGGTTAATTAACCTTACCAGGGTCGTTGATCTTAAAGAGAACACACTCGCTCAAGCGCGTTGATTCATCTTACACAATTTGAGAAAGGCAGTTTCCAGTTCCAAAGCTCCTCTCTTATCTTCAGGTCAAAATAGTATTGAGTTAAGGTTACTATCAACTGGATTTCACAGAAATGGCTTTCAAACTGAATTAAACTTGAATGGAAAGAAGTTTTATGATGAATAAATCTACATGCCTGATTTTTTTCTGTTTTTTCTTATAGTTACAAATAGATGTAGTTTTTAAAATAAAAGGCTGGGCCTGGTGGCTCATACCTGTAAATCTAGCACTTTGAGGGGCCAAGGCAGGAAGGTTGCTTGAGCCTAGGAGCTTGAGGCCAGCCAGAAAATTAAAAAAAAAAAAAAAATTAGCTGGGGCCTGTTCCTATTGTCCCAGCTACTGAGGAGGCAGAGTTGAGAGGGTCACCTGAGCCCAGAAGTTGGAGGTTGCAATGAGCTATGATTGTGCCACTGCAGTCCAGCCCAGTTGACAGAGCAAGATCCAGGCTACAAATAAATGCATACATACAAATAAAGAAAAATTTTAAAAAATTTGGTATTATCTTAGTTACACATCTGCTGTTTTCTGTTATTTATTTATTTTGAGACAGAGTCTTGCTCTGTCACCCAGGCTGGAGTGCAATGGTATGATCTCAGGTTACTGCAACCTCCGCCTCCCGGGTTCAAGTGAGCGATTCTCCTGCCCCGGCTTTCCCAGTAGTTGGGATTACAGTCACTCACCATCATGCCTGACTAATTTTTTATTTTTGTAGAGACGGAGTTTCACCATGTTGGCCAGGCTGGTCTTGAACTCCTGACCTTAGGTGATCCGCTGGCTTCGACCTCCTGAAGTGCTGGGATGACAGGCATGAGCCACCATGCCCAGCCTGCTGTTTTCTGTTCTAGGTTTGGTAAAAAAAGGACATTGTTGTACATCATACAATCTACTCATCAAAGATGAATTCAATTAGAGGTAAGCCAAGAGACTTGTCCCATTAAAAGGAAGGGAAGGAAAGAAGTGTTACAATGTAATTGTAGTCATTTCTTTCTGAAGGCTTAGGTTCCTGTAATGTTTACTCTCTACTTGTTCTTGCTCTGCTAGGCTCAGCTAACTTAAAACTTCAGAGTTCTTTAAGTTTTGGACCAATAACCAGGAAGGTGATTACATCACAAATACTTTGCAGAATGCGTTTCACTGATTCTTTTGACAATATCCCAGGCAAGTAAGTGAGAAACATTTAACCTATCAAAGTGGTTACATTGTCTAAAATAACATGGTAAGACATCATTAGAGATGGAACCTAAGTTCATTCTCAGTTTGTTTTAAAAATCCAACTGTGTTATCCTTAAAGATTCCCCTCCCCACCCCGTTTTATTTTTTAAGGTTTACCAAGTGTTCTCCTTGTTTGGGTATCCTTAGCATGGGTCACCAGAGATCCATGAAGTTTTAAATATATTTTGTTTGCCAAAATTTTTGTTTCCTTTACGAAGTCTGTTTTTTAAAACATCATTTGATTTGCACAGACCTCCCTAACCCCATCTTCTCTTTAGTGTTTTGTGTTTTATCTTTCTATTGTGATGGAAACGATACTCGAGAATGTATATGGGATCAGTGGAGATTTTGAATTTCAGGTTTCTTGGCTTGGAATTCTTGTTTATTCTTGAATTCTAGTTTATATTCTTGTAGCTTATGCCCATCAGGAGCTCATGAAATAATGATGGAGCTGTCCTTGTAGGTAACCCTCCGCACTGCTGTAAACTGCTGAATGAGGTCTAAGAACTTACTTACTAGTTGAACGTTGGATGTGGAGAATGGGAGTTCACGTTCATGACTTGAATATGTTGGCTGATGCAGACATTCTAGGACCACAAAGAGGAACGTTTTTTCTTGATCATATGACATGAAAGTTTGTGTCGTATTCAGCACTTCCCCTTTCACTTAATATAAACAGAGAAAAATAAAAGGCAGAGCCCAATTCCAACAGTGTTTGGAAACTGATTCTGCTTTGCTTCGAGACACAAAATCAATACAGATTAAAAAAAAAGGCAAAACCCCTAATTTACCTTTTATAAAACCAGTTAAGATTTTAGAATGTACTAGCTTTGGAGTGACATTTGTTTAGAAGGCTGTTCCTTGAGGCGTTAGCAGTTTGTATACTAAACATGTTGAACTATGTTTACCTGTTTCATGGGATGCAATGAGATACAGAAGCAAGGAAGGTGGCATTGGGTAGCGGGGCCACTAGGAGGTCACGATGCACGGTTTATCTGTGAATCACAATAAACACTTCTGTGTAGCTCACTTTATAAAAATGAGTAGAGTTATTGAATAACCTGCCAGCTTTTGAAATACCCTCTTTAACTAGGCCCATGAAGGGTAATACTCTCAAGAAACAGCTAACGTGACTTTATGGAAGGCTGCTTCTTTGTCTGCAGGCCAAGTGGAAATCAGTAATAGAAGAAAGAGCACAGTAAAGGGATCCCTGCGTAGCTGTAAAAGTCTGCTTCTACAAAAAGAAGCAGGAAGGAAAAAGGCACAGGCTGAATGAGTCCAAACAGCAAACTAGATAGGATTCTCCGTAAAGCATGGAATGAGAAGATGGGACTCATCCAGGGACCAATGGATCCAATTTTGGGGGGGGAAAAAAAAAAAACAGAAATTTCAGAGTACGCTGATCTGGTGAAAATGGTAAATTTAACCTATTTACAATTTAAGAGATAAAGTAGAGATGATTCGTGGGTAATTTTGAGCTTTTGTCTCCTACAAAAGAGTCCTTTCTGTAAGAAGAGGTAGAGAATACCTGAGTATTCCAATAGATAAACATGATTTTGTTGATCTGACCAAATGATGTGCCATTGGAAATCTAAAAAATAATTAGACTAATGTAATTATAGGAAATTGGGGAATACCAGAAGATTTTTAAAAATCTGATATTCCAAAGGTAAGGTGAAGAATCCTGGAAATTAAGTGTCTGACAGTAGCTCTCATTAAAAGAGTCAAGCAAAATATTGATAACTTGTCATGGGCAATGTCAGGCTGTCCTTTTAAGCAACTCAGCTTCCCTTTTAGAGAATGTAGTATTACTAGCTGAATAAAAGGCTCCATTCATATAATTCATATAATATCAGTAAAATAATTGCTATTGTCTTCAGAATTTCATTTTCTTCCTAATAACCATGAATGTTCCATTAGGTAGTTACTGAACTTCGATTCCGTGTTTCACACTACCCAAAATGTCGCAGGGTTTATAAAAACAGATAAAAAGATTACATTGCCTTCCTTCAAGGAGCTTAAAATCTTGAGTATGTGTGTCTATATTACCTTTTTCTTTTTGTTTTGAGACAGGGTCTCACTCTGTCACCCAGGCTAGAGTGTAGTGGCACAATCACGGCTTACTGAAGTTTTAGTTTTCTGGGCTCAAGCAATCCTCTACCTCAGTTTCCCAAGTAGCTGTGACTACAGGTGAGTGCCTCCCCAGGCCCAGATAATTTTTTTTTCATATTTTGTAGAGACAAGGTCTTGCTATGTTGCCTAGACTAGTCTTGAACCCCTAGCCTCTTTTTTAAGGGTGATAACATTTTGAAGCCCTAATAAATGGGATTATCACCCTTAAAAAAGAGGTCCCAGAGAGGTGCCTTGCCCTCTCTGTCATGTAAAGACACAGCAAAAAAGTGCTGTATATGAGAAAGTGGCCTTCACCACACTGAATCTTCTGGCACCTTGATCTTACACTTCCCAGCCTCCAGAACTGTGAGAAATAAATGTCTCTTGTTTATAAACTGCCTGGTTTATAGTATTTGTTAGCGTAGTCTAAGTGGATTAAGGCAAATACGTTAATAAGCATTCAGCTTACTCACATTCAGCTCGAAGATGACTCTATGTCACAGAGCAAGGAGAGGAAACTGAGAGAAATTAATGTTCCACGGAAGATGGAACTTTGAATTGATGAGGAAGATGGTTATGAAAATGGTATTTGTATAGGGAGCCAACAGGTGAACATGTGGTATCCAACTACGTAATAACTAATTTAACCTTGCCCAAAGATAGGCCTGACCTCCGCCTTAGAGATTGTGTTTGAGAGGTAATCTCCAGTCATTGCAATGGCATGCCTAATAGGAGTATCTGTTTGTGTGAGGGCCTTGGGTTACACTGGATCGTCTAACAGTGTGATTTAGGGTGAGGCCGTTAGGCCAAGCCAGGTGGTAACAATGTGACTTACAGTGGGAGTTTTGGATCACACAATCTCAGTCAACTTGGAGATGAAGATCAACTATGTAGGCAATCAATCCATCAATCAATCAATCATGTCTAAGCGATGAAGCCCCAGTAAATGCCCTGGACTCCGTGGCTCAGGTCAACAATACTCCATCCATGTTGTCCCACACTGTGGCTAGGAAGAGGTAACACTGTCCTGACTCCACAGTCAGGGCTTGAAACTCCACATTTGGGTGCCTCCTGGACTCTGTTCTATGTGTCTCTCCTTTGGCTGATTTTAGTCTGCACTCTTCCACTGTGACACCGTGTGTAACCGTGAGTGTAATGGCTTGCAGTGAATTCTGTGAGTCTTTTTAGCAAATTAGCACATCTCAGGGTAGTTTTGGGAACCAGCATGCTCAAGTTACAATTGGTGTCAAGAGGAAGAGTGGTCTTGTGTTGGCTGTGTGCTTTGGGATCAGTGCTGAGGTTTGTGTTTAAATGATCTCACTTAATCACCCTGACTAACCTTCGGCCTTCATTCTTCAAATGAAAGAACCATGGCTCAGAAAGGTTTCATAACTTGCCTAAAGACATTAAGGTCAGGGAATATATTAAGATCTCCAATTTTTTTTTTTTATAGTAAAAGTGAAACTTCATCCTAGAATCAAGAGTGAATTACATCACATCAGTGGTGAAAGATCAGGATCTAACAAGTGCAACATGTAACCAAGTGAACCTGGACTTGGTTATTCCTCAGGGTGTACTTCAGCCCTAATTTATCTAAAACTCTATCTTCAATTTGTGGAACTCAGCAAATATGTATTGGAAACCTACTAAGTTTTAACCACTGTACATTTATTGGTCTTATACAAGGAACCAAGAGGTATTATACCTGTCCTAATGCCATATTGAAGACACATTAAACAGGAACCAAAGGGAAATATAAAACAGGTATAACCTGCAATATTGATAATAGTTCTAAGGGAAAACTTCAAGCTGCTAGGATGTTTTAGGGAGGTCAGAAAAGCCTCATGAACAAGGGATATTTAAGCTGAGAATTAGAGAGTCAGTCGATGCTAGTCAGAAGAGGTGAAAGGGTATGAACACTCTAGGCAGCAAAAGGAAAAACACAAGTGCAAGGATCTTGGCATGTTTCAGCAACTAAAGGCAATGTGATTAAACCAGGAAGACAGGGAGACAGCAGGGCAGGGCCGGGTCATTATAAGCCATAATCAAGACTGTGGAATTCATAGATTGGCTAGTATCTGGATTTTAGATGTGATGCAAAACCAGGGTACAGCCAAAGGTAAGTGAATGGGCAAAAAATAAAGGGTCAAGCTTATCTATGGGAGGTCTTGGGTAGCATTGAAGATCAATCTTAGACGTCCCAGTAGACAAAAGTGTAATATTATACCTCAGGGTTTCTCACTGTTTTATTTTCTACAATCTTCCTGGAAATTTTGGTGCACATTATATATGTAACCTAGTAAAACTACTCTTTTTAATGGCTCTAACAGAAGATTTCCTAAAGGGGTCATGTGAAAACAAACAAACAAATACATGCACTTCTTTAGTGCATATCTCATATCAGTAGGTTAGAATGTCTTACAAACAAAATTAAAAATTCAGACGATTCCTGCAGAATATAAATGACCATTTCCAATGAGAGAAAACAAGGGAAGTGATTCTAACAAATTATTCAAAGTTCAGCTTGTTATTATTCCGACAACTCTTAATGTGTTTACCAAGTACATATATTTAACATGTCTGAAAGTCACTGTAGTCTGAGGATTACAGCACTTGGGCTGAGGGTTGTAGACTTTCTATTTAAAGGCTCATTGTTGGCAACCCAATTTTCTTTTAGATTCATTCTGTTTGTTTCGTTCAGTTCTAGTAGCTCAGCCTGAATCTGATAAATAATTGAAGAATCCTGACTCAAACCACTAGAACACATCTTTCTAAATCATCAACATTTTCTCTTTTCAAGGAGGCCAGACCAGCCTCACCTCCCTGTCCTCATTCTAAATGAATTTCCAAGAACTTCCAGAGTACATGAGGTTATATCTCCTCCCTGCTTAAAGCCCAGTGAAGTGACAGAGAAAGGAAAAAATAAAAGCACAAATTCACAGAGGCGTTAGGAACATAGGAAGCTGTCCATGAGCAGACCGTGACATTTAAGAACCTATGCTATGGATGCTACAAATTCCTCTAATTGATAACATAAGTTTTTTTAAAAAGAGCATGTCAACATGCCAACAGGAGAGGGGCTCCAAAAAGGGATGTTTCCGTGAGATCAGAGTCAGCAGGGGTGGGCTGTAGGAGTGATGTGTGTGGAAATCATCAGTGCTGCCAATTGAAACCAAAGAGCTCTGACATAGCATATCCTGACCAGTCTTTGTCCTAAGAGCTGACCGTGGAATTTGCCATTCCATATAGAGCTTTCTTACTGCAGCAAAAGAAAGAGGCAGAGCAGTTCCAGTTAACTCCTGGTGACAACAAAGGATAAGAAACACCTTCTTTCTGAGGACAGAGACCTCCCTCATACACAAAAAAGAAAAGCTCTTGTGGGTATATGTCTACCCACCTCTTCACTGCAGCCATGGCGTCTGCAGTCAGAATTCCAGTTCCCTGGGGGAGACAGTGAATTCACTGCTGCCTTTAGACCTCAGGGAAACAAAATTGTATCCATTAAAATCATTCCATTGTTGATTCATGCATGGATTACTTTAGTTATTTTTCATAATGTTGTAGCCATCCATGAGTTTATCAACTACCATAGAAACTAGCATCTTGACAACGGTGGTATCTTTTCTCATCCCTCTGCCAAACTTCACCTCATTCGAGAAGGTGATCATCTTGAATTCCATGTTCGGTCTTCTCTTGATTTCCTTTTCACACATTTATTTATATGTAGGAATTGCTAAAATTTTGCATTATGTTTATTGTTTTTACTTATATTTAATTTTATAAAAATGGATATCATACCGCATATAATCCTTCCAGAATTACTTTTTACTTAATATTATACTGCTAACCATCATTCTCAGCAAACTGACACAAGAACAGAAAATCAAACACCACATGTTCTCACTCATAGGCAGATGTTGAACAATGAGAACACATGGACACAGGGAGGGGAGCATCACACACTGGGGTTTGTGGCGGGGGAATTAGGGGAGGGACAGCGGGGGGTGGGGAGTTGGGGAGGGATAACACGAGGAGAAATGCCAGATATAGGTGATGGGGAGGAAGGCAGGAAACCACATTGCCATGTATGCTCCTATGCAACAATCTTGCATGTTCTTCACATAAAACCTAAAACGAAATAAAATATATATTTTACAACAGATTATTATACTGCTAAATTTCATCCCTCTTTTTGCACATCTCTGTAGTTACTCATCCTCATTGCTTGTGGTATTTTATCGTGTGCATACACCATATTTTAGCCACCCACTGCCCTGCTGGTGAGCCTTTGGGCTGTTTCCAAATTTTGAATAATGTGAACAGTATTGCTATAAATATTCCAGGTCATGTCTCCTGTGTTCACATGCAACAGTTTCTCTCGGGTATATTTTGAGGCATAGAATTGCCAGGCCAAAACATGGGTGAATGTCTGACTCTAAAGGGGAATACGAAACCGTTTTCCAAAGTAGTTCCTTGAATTTATACTCCCTCCAATATATAAGACATTCAATCAATGCACTTCTCTCCAATACTTGATAATATCAGACTTTTAATTTTTTTCTATTAAATCGTCTAAGCTGTTCATGGTCGCTATTGGCATTTCTCATCACTAATTTTGTTAACTATTTTGTCACAGGTTTACTTCTTTGTAAGATGGCTATTCTTACTCCCCATTCCACCCCTTTTTTTTCGTTGTTTGCTTGTATTTTTCCAATTAATTTTTATGAGTTTTTAAAATTCTTGAAATTAATCTTTTCATGTTATGTAACACAGGTATCCTTTCCCAGTTTAAAACTTGTTTTTCCATATTCTTTAAGAACTCTTGTGATGAGTTAAAAAATCTTGATTTTAGTATAACCAAGTTTATTGATGTTTTTATTCCTTTCCACGTCTATCTTAAGAATCTTTTTTTCCTACCTCAGTTTCTTAACGGTATTTATCTTTCTACTAAGTGCTTTATCTCTTTTAACATCCATCTGGAATTGATTTTTATTAAATCTTTTATGAGATTAGAAAACAAATTTATTTTTTACATGATTTTCTTTTATGCCAATTCTTTTCATCAAAAAGTCTCCCTTTTATACTGTTGTCATACATCTATCATGTGCCAATGTGTCATAAATGCATAGGTCTGCTTTTGATTCCAAGGTCAATGTGTCTTTGTTATACCAACACCATGCTATCTTTATTAGTAATGGATAAGTATTGATGAGTATCAATACCTGGCAAGGCAAGTTTCTCCTCTCTGCTCTTATTAAAAGTATTCTGGCTATTATTTTTGGCCCACTACTCCTCTAAATAAATATTAGAAATACCAAGTTGAAAAATTTTTCTTGTTACAATTTGAAGGGGATTACGTTGAACCTAGGGATGAATTTTGAGAGAATTAATATCTCCGTGATATTCCTGCCTTAACTTGGCATGTCATTTTTTTCTCTTATTTCTATCATCTTTGCTACGTCTAATAAATTTATATTTTTTCTATAAAATTTTAAATTTTTTTGTTTATTTCTCAATATGGGATTTTCCCTGATATTACTAAAAATTGTGTCTTCTTTTGTAATTGCCTTTTCAAGTTGATGTCTGCTGTCCAGTAAGGCAACTGATTTTATATGTTAATGTACATAGTTTGCTAAACTCTTCCATTATTTCTAAAATAATTTCCATGTATTATTTTAGTTATTCTATGTAAACAGTCACATCATCTTCAAATGATGACAGTTTTACTGTTTTCCAATTCCAAAATTTATAGTTTTGTTATTTTTCTTCTCTTTTTTTAATTCTTATCATCCTGCCTAGTATTTCCACAAAAATATTAACCAAAAGTGGTGATAATTGGCCCCCTGTCTCAATCTTTAGTATGAAAAGAATGATTCTTATTTTTTTCCATTTAAAATTCTATGTAGCAGTATATTTTATCCTAAGTGTTGACTTTTATCAAATGTGTTTTGTTTTGGCATTTAATGAAATTATCATATGGTGTTTTTCTTTCAATTTGATAATGCAGTGAACGTCCCTTATAAAGATTTAAAAGTAAAATTATCTTTGCCTATCCAGAATAGACCCAATTTGGATGTGGACATAAATGTTTGTCTTCTTTTCTTTGCCTTGGAAGATTGATAAGAATTCATTTTAAACTATCTTGGCTTAGTGATTCATTAACTTACAATTCTTAATCGTTATAGGACTAATGAAGCTATTTATTTCTTTTTTACTGAGCCTGATGTTATATATATATTTTCAGAATTTGTCTACATTACTCTATTAGGGTTCACCATAAACAGAGAACCAGTAGGGGGTGTGTGTGTGTGTGTGATAATTAATGAAGGCTTACAAGGCCTAAGATTTGCAAAGAAAGACAGAAATCTGGAGACCCAGGAAAGTTGATGGTGTAGTTACAGTCCAAATCTGAAGGCCTGAGAAACAGAAGAGCGCATGATATAAGTGCTGTCTAATTCTTGAGACCTATAAAGATCTGATGTTGCAGTTCAAATCCAAAGGCAGGAAAAAGCTGATTGAGATTCCATTTTGATAGCAATCAGGTAGGAGGAATTCCCTTTTGGTTGGGGTCACCAGCCTTTTTATTCTATTGAGGGCTTCAACTGATTGAATAAGGTCTACCTATCTGCTTTACTCAGTCTATTGATTTAAATGTTCATCCAGAAACATCCTCGTAGAAACACCCAGGATAATGTTTAACCAAATATCTGGGCACTCCATGGCCCAGTGAACTTGACATAAAACTATCACAGTCACTTAAGTTTTTAATTAAATCACAATATAATTGATGGCATATTATTTTATTTTTGTATGTTTTGTAAGTTCATACTCAGTATATGAGTGTCTTGGTTTTTTAAAAAATAATCTTATTTAGTTTTGTCTTCTTTATCTCTTGATTATTTCTGTCAGAGGCATCTATTTTAATTTTTTTTAAAGAACCAACTCATTGTTTTACCTTCATCATTGTATTTTTTAATTTTTTTATGAATTTTATGCTTCTGTTATCTGCTTATTATGATGATGATGATCATTTTCTATTGCTAACTTCTTAGGGTAGGTTTTTATGTGTTGATTTTTAAGTATTCTCTTTTTCTTATGTCGGTACTTAAAGCCATAAATATCCCATGGTACCTAATTTTTGCTAACTCTCATGGGTGTTAGTATGGGATATTATTTTGCATCATGATTTAATTATAAGTATGTTTAAATTTTTATCATAATTTCTCTAGCACATTCATGCATTTTAAAATTACTGTGAAAATGCTTAGAAAATATTTTTGTTATTAAAGTTTAGCCTAATTGTATTTTGACCAGAGATTGTGATCTGAAGAATACCTTTTTCTTTGAAGTTTTTTGAGGCTTTCTTTATAGCTTTGTACATAACCAATATTTGAATGTGTGAATGAAAATAAGTACATTATCCAATTGTTGCATAGAACTCTACATGGGTTCTATGTCATTAATTTGAATGTGTTGTGTTTATGAGATCTTCTACGTCCTAGCTGTCTCTCTACTGACCTGTCAATCAAGAGAGGTGTTTTGAATTTTCCTATTAAGGTAGGGGAATTATGTTTCTCTTTGTAGTTCAACTGCTGTTTTGCTTTATATGTTGTAAAGCAATTTTATTAAATGTTAGCATCTTTTAAATTGTTAAATTTTGCTTACTGAGTTGAACCCTTTTTTTTCTATTTGTGCCTCCATCAATCTCAAATAAATTGTGTTTCTTTGTGTTTGTTTTAATTTTATTTCATATTAATATAGTCATGCCAGCTTCTCTTTGGTTATCATAGAATTTGATTGATATTAATTTTTTCTATACTTTTAAAATTTCAACATTTTGTCTCTGTGATGATTTAAAAATATGTATTGTTAAAGCAGATTGAGTATGGCCTGAGAAAGATTATACGTCTATATTTTTGTCCTTGTGGATGAACTGCAACCTAACTTGATAGGTAGACAAGATTGAAAACCTACCTTAGGAGTATGCACCTGTAACCATAGCTGAGTCTTGGCCAATCCCAGCGGCCGTGTTCAACCACTGAGCATTCATACTGTGCTCAAATAAGGCAAACACCAAGCTGTAACCAATTCAGTTGTTTCTGCATCTCACTTCTGATTTCTGTATGTCATTTACTTTTTTTGTCTATAAATATATTCTGACCACGAGGCATCCCTGGAATCTCTCTGAATCTGCTGTGATTCTGGGGGCTGCCCAATGAGTGAATTGTTCATTGCTCAATTAAACTCCTTTAAATTTAATTCGGCTGAAGCTTTTAACAGTTATCTTCAAATTCTTAGTATTCTTTCTTCATGAGGTGGAGCTTAATTTGTTTCCCCTTGACTGTGAGCTGTTTTTGGTTACTCACTTCTAGTGAATGCAGTTCCACAGGAATGCTGGTATGTCAACAGGATAATCCCTCTGGTCAAAGCTTCGCTCTATGCTCCCCCGAGAGAAGTAGCCTTAGGAGCAGACTCTGCTTAGTCTTGGGCATTTAAAAGAGAAAGAAGTCAGATTCATTGCCTGAGATTAGTTAGTTCAGTGCTTCTCAAACTTCACAGTGTGTAAGAGTCACCTGGAGGTCTTAGTAAACCATAGAGCCCTGGGCCATACCCCCAGAGTTTCTGTTTAGTCATGCTGAGAATGTACATGTTTTACAAGCTCTCAGGTGATGCTAATAGTTGACAGCTGTTAGTACTGAAGTACTTAATTAGTCCCAACCTGTTTTCTCAGCACAACCACTGTGCTTCAGAGCTGTCCTGAGTTTACTGTGGAAGACACCTGGACCAGAGTTTTGACTAATTACAGATTAGGGTTGCCCAATCAAATGCAGGGCATCCAGTTAAATTTGAATTTCAGTAGCACACTTACACTGAAGAAAAATTTGTTGTTTATTTGAAATTCAAATTTAACTGGTTATACTGTTATTTTTGTTTGCCAAATCTGACAACACTAGTGTAGATACAGTCATTGTTTATCCCAGGGGTTCTCAAATGATAGTGAGTATTGGAATCTCCTGGAGGGCTTGTTAAAACAGATTTATGGGCTCTATCCTATTTCAGTTTCTGGCTCAGTTTATCTGGGATAGGACCCAATAATTTGAGTTTCTCACAAGTTCCCAGGTGATGTGGATTGCACCAGCCTGGGGCTAAACTTTGAGAACTATTAGTTGATCCTAAAGCAAAGATTGAAGATAATCAAGAAAAGTATTGCTTTTTAATACTCCAGTAAAACCACTACACCACACAAATAATTGTGCACCCTAGGGATTTTCAGTTTTTGGTGTATGTTTGATACAGGCAGGAGAGAAGGAAATACTGGGTAGAAGTGAGTGGTTCCCTGTCAAGGGCCTCACTCTCAAGCTTTGATACCTGCAGCCCTAAATGAGGAGAGGCATTCCTTTTTTTGTGCCCAAAAGTTGCCTTTTGGCCCACCACACCCACTATTCTGTACCCATATAAACCCCAAACCCCAGGCTCTAGAAGCAGATGAGGCAACAAACAGGAGATGAGCAGATAAACAGCAGAACAGTGCAGCAGAGGAGAGAAGAGAAGGGATGTCAGGAGGACTTTGACTGGGGACAGTTGGAGATTTGGCTGCTGGATGGACAAACTCCAGGGGAAGATCATCTTTCCACTCCATCCCCTGTCCAGCTCCCCATCCGTCCCACTGACAGCCACCTCCACCACCCAATAAAAACGCATTCATCATCCTTCAAGTCTGTGTGTGACCCAATTCTTCTGGGTTGCTGCACAAAAGCTCAAGATGCAGAAAGCTGTAATACTGGCCTTCTGCCCTTGCAGTGTTAAGTGCTAACCAGCTTAACACTTAAACCATCCATGAACAACAAGCCTAAAGAGGGCTCTGTAACACATGCCCACTTGAGCTCCTGCACCTGTCCATCTGAGTGCTTACCCTTCCATAAGGAGTTTCAACAGCAGTGGCAACCACACAGACAAGCCACACTCTTGTCAAATGTCCTGCAAGTTGGTCAGGGAATTCTACCATTTCATCTTGATGTTCTCCTGTACTTTTTTTAGAATTGTTTTTGGAGGGAGACTGCAAGAGCTTTTGCTAGTTATTAGTATCTTGGTAAGAACTTGAACCGCAGAACAGTGATTTTACTTTAACCTGTGGTGAGAAATTTGTCCCTGAATGCCAGTAACAAAATTCTCTTAAAAATAGGTATACTATTTTATGTAAGTATATACCAATATGAATTACATTTTAGGAATATTACGATTAAGAATTTAGCGCACCCGGAATGGATTTTATGTATTGTGCGCATTAGTAAACTTTGTTGAACATCTTATAGTTGGCCGTCTCTACCAGTTTTCCTTTCTGCACCCTGCTCTCTGACCAGAAATCTTCACCTATGTGGTGTTCAACAAAGACATTTCTTGATCTCTGTCTTCTGTTTTGCTTTAGACAGGAACTGAAGGAACTGGAAGGAGAGAGGGAAGTAATATTGGGGTGTCTTCTTGAAGTGTTGCCTGTGGCTAGTTGTATCTCTTGGTTAAAAGGGACATTGAATGTCAAGGTCAACCTCCCTAGAAAACAGCTCTACTTTTTATTATCATAACCCTCTACAACCCTTCTCCTCCTTGAATCCATGAGTAGTAAAAGTTCTACTGTGTCTAGTCCTGGTATAAACAGCCCTTTTATTTATTTCGTATTTGTTTATTTATTTTTGAGACGGAGTTTCGCTCTTGTTACTCAGGCTGGAGTGCAATGGCGCGATCTCTGCTCACTGCAACCTCCGCCTCCTGGGTTCAGGCAATTCTCCTGCCTCAGCCTTCTGAGTAGCTGGGGTTACAGGCACACACCACCATGCCCAACTAATTTTTTGTATTTGTAGTAGAGACGGGGTTTCACCATGTTGACCAGGATGGTCTCGATCTCTTGACCTCGTGATCCACCCGCCTCGGCCTCCCAAAGTGCTGGGATTACAGGCTTGAGCCACCGCGCCCGGCCAAATTAATATTTTTTAGTGTATAATCATCCCTCAGTATCTGTGGGGGATTGGTTCAGAACCCCTCACAGATACCAAAATCTATGAACGCTCAAGTCTCTCATATAAAACTATGAGTATTTGTATGTAACCAAAGCACATCTCTCTATATTTTAAATCATCTCTAGGTTACTTATAATACCTAATGCAATGCAAATGCTATGTAGATATTTATTACACTGTATTGTTTGGGGAATAACGGAAAGAAAAAATAGTCTATGTTCAGTTATAGCCATAACTATGCCTTTTTTTCAAATATTTTTGAGACACAGTTGGCAGAATCCACAGATGCAGAACCCATGGATATGGAGAACAGACTTAAAGTATGAAGAAAACAAAATATGTCGTTACAGACCAAAATTAAAGTAATACTAACGTCGAGATTATTACTTACATGTATTTGTCTCTTTAATCATGTATAAAATAAAAAAGGAGTTATAAAACGTGCATTTACCTTTACTGAGAAATATTTCTTCATATGGCTCTGAGTTACTGTCTAGTGCCCTTTCATTTCAATCTGGAGGACTTTTAGCATTTTTTGCAGTGGCGATTTTGTGGTAATACATTCTCTCAACCTTTCCTTATCTAGGAATTTCTTAATTTTTCCTTCACTTTTGAAGAATAATTTTGCGGCAGAAAGATTTTAGCTTGACGGTTTTTTCTCTTTGCACCCTGAATATATTTGCCTCCAATGTTTCTGATGAAAAATTTGCTGACAATCTAATTAAGAATCCCTTGTATATAACAAGTCACTTCTCTCATGCTGCTTTCAAAATTTTCTTTTTGTATTTGGCTTTTAAGAGTTCAATTAGAATGCCCAAATGTTTTAAAATTAATCCTCAAGCCTCTTGGATGTTTATATTTACGTGTGTTATTGAATTTGAAAAGTTTTCAGCTATTACTTGTTTCCAAATTTCTGTCTGCCTGTTTCTGAAAATCTCACAATGAGCATGTTGCTGCCCTTGACGGTGTTCCACAGGTCCTTCAGGCTCTGTGCACTTGTCTTTCACCTTTTCTCTTTCTGTTCTGAGACCTAACAATTTATATGATCTTATCTCAAATTTACTGATATTCTTCTTCTGCCTGCTCAAATTTGCCTTCAAATTCCTCTAAGAATTCGTAGTTTTACAATGGCAAGCCCATTTCCCTACGGGAAACAAATTAACCAGCCAGAGTACAGGTTTTTCTTTGTTTCTTAACAGGTTTGGAATCCCTTAATGGAAGCATAACCAATGTGAATATTCTCTGCACTTTCTATGGAATTGGTTTATTTTTCTGATTTCTGTTCACCAAAGGTGAAAACTAATGGTTACAATGTTCTCTGAAATATAATCCCTTTTGACATCACACATTTCTACACTTAAAACCAAGAAACACGTCTACTACTTACTTTTAAAATCCAAAAGAAAGTTTCCAGGATTTTTGATATTGATTTGAATTTCATACACTTATAGAGAAGAAAATTATCTGCCTAAGGTATGTTTCTAAATTTTGCAGGTGTTTTGCTTAAATTTCCTTTTGTAATAAGGTGTTTTTAGGAAGAGGGTTTGTTTTGGAAATAATTCACAACTACTACCTCATTTTATTATGCCATCATTCTTTAGAACTAGTTTTAATAACTATCAGAAGGACCAGATACAAGACTTATAAGATTAAGCTGGGTGAGTGTGGACAAGTCATTTTTTTTCTCTTTCTTAACTTAAGCACATAATTTCAATGTATAATAACTTGATTTGACAATATTTTGTAAATAATAAATTAACATCAAAAACTACACAATCAATTCATCAGCTGCTTCTGTGTTATTATATAGATATATGTTTTTTTATTGAAACTATCAATAAAAATTTATTGAGAACTATTATAAAAATTGGATAAGATGTTAGCCTGTTCAAGAAACTTAGCTATGGCATGACGAATGTTTTATTATTAGAAACCCAGCCAATTTGAACTCATTGATGTTGCCATGATGTAGCTTAGCCATCTGCTATTATAGTTGAGGACAGAGGTGTGACTCCGACTTGTCATATTCTAAATGACGTCTCCAAATTTACTAGCAGCACTACCTCGGCATGGAATTTCGCATCTCCTTCATCTTCAGTTCCTCATCTTTAAAATGAGATAAGGTTTCTGTAAAGATTTAAAGAGATCTTCTGTAAAACATACTGCATAGTATCCAGCCTATATTAGACGTAGAATAGATAGCTATTATTTTAATTTTTTCAGACATTTGTTGAACATTCCATGAAGAAAAATTTAGAAATTCCATAAAGAGTTTGCTCTAGCTCCAATTTTATACTTTGAGAACTTAAGTCGTCATGTTGCCTAATGTCATAGATACTGAATAATTGAGAACATTTCATCTGAGTACTCGTTCAAACAGTATGCAACAGTAGGGGGGCTTTCTCCTTCTCCTCCTCTTCTTGTCCTTATGTTGTTGTTCTTCTCTCCTCTTCCTCCTCTTTTTCCTTTCCTTCTCTCCTTCTTCTGAATTTCCATCTTAGTTACCTTCATAAATATGCTCTTAGTATGCTTAGTTCACTTAGTATGCTTAAGTGAACCAGCCTGAATTAATGGGAGAAGAAAAATAATACCAGTCAGTGTTAAGACAGGTGGGTTAATAGAGAGGCTATATTAGTCTTAGTGAACTAAAAATGCACATTCTGTAATTCCATGCAAGCTAAATGGGATAATCTTCATATGTTTGTTCTCAGTGAGATTCACCCCTAGCCAGAGGTCTCTGGCATGTAGGAAGAACTGAACCTAAGTATGAGGCAACAGCTTAAACTTTTCCTCTGACTGTCCTTTGAAGTTGAAAGCATATCTTTATTTTTTAAGTAAGAAGTGTGTGTTCTGTTAGTTCTGTATCGGTAATAGGAAGAGCCTTTCCTTAGCAGATGGCAGCAGTGGGTATAGAAGGACGATGGTAATATAGATAAAGACTAAGAGCACTGATATTGCCTTACTGGATCTTTGCATTTCATTGGATTGATTTATTAAAACAAACAAAACAACAATGAAAAGCAATGACCCCTTAAAAGCAAAAAAGATTTGATAATGGTGCCATACAGTTGGAGAGAAGCAGTACCACAGGCCAGTCTTACTGTTTTACTTCTAGTATGCAGCTTCTGCCTCGTGGGGTAAAGTGGTGTGTCAGGCAATAGTCCATCTCCATGGTCTAGCACAGCCGGTCACTAAAACCGTAGTCCAGCTATTTTTGGAGTGCCATCTATGAGACTGACCTCAGTCTACTAGGCTCTCTTTTATTCTAAAGACATTGCCTTCCAATTTACTGTCATAGAAGGAAATACAGGCAGTGGGTATAGCATCTACTTACTCTTGACAGATTTAGCAGCAAAATACTATGATTGTGCCAAAAACTTAAAAAGTCATGAATTTAGAGCTGCCAGACCCTTCAGAATTCACAACGTTGAACTATTCTTTCCGTGGATAATAAAATCAAGATTGGAGACAGGATGAGAAAGACCTGAGAAAACTCAACGAGGTCACTTTGGAGCTGGGACAAGGATCTGAGCCTCCTGCCTCCCAGATCTGTTTGCTCTGTTTGCACCTAGCCTCTGTTTGAGTCAAAGGAAATTGTCTAAACCATGTGACTCATTGAGACTAGAGTCTCCCTGGAGCTAACAAGGTCCCTCTATCTGGTAATACTCTTGATAATTCCTACATTTCTCTAGCACATTACAGTTATCAAAGCCTATTCACCACTCCTTCTTATTTATCCCTTGTATATATGCTGGTGGAAGTTTTAAGAAAAGAGCAATGAATAAAAACGTCTTGCCTGCATGTGGAAATTATTTTCTTTTGAAAGTCACAGGTATTAAGCAAACAAAAAGATAATGCAATTTCAAGTGATGTGAGTACTAAGAAAAAAAAATGTAGTTGGGTATAGTTGGGACAGTGTGTAGAGGGCAGAGATAGGGTGGAGATTATTTTAGATAGAATGGTCTAGAAGGTCAAATTTTAACAGAAACCTACCTGATGTAAAGCATCCTGCCCTTTAAAACTTCTGGAGGTGCAGAGTCTGGAAAGATGAACCCAGTGTAAAATCCAGAAAGGAGCTGACCATGTTGAATAACAGCAAGGGTAGGGTATACCAGAATGAGTGAGGGGCTCTCAGGGAGGTACCTGGAGATGCTATCTAAGCAGTATGTAGGGCCAGACCATGAAGAGTCTTGTCGACCTTGCTAAAGATTTTTAATTTTATTTGAAACCTGTTGGAAACATTTTGAGCAGGTGAGTGATGTAATCTGTTTTTCTCATTTGGAAGCATCCTTCTGGATGCTGTGTCTGGAGAAGCCAACATGAAGGGCACAGGACAGTGTATGGGGAGTCCAGAAGTAGGGGACTCAGAGGTCCTGTGCGATAGTCAAGGGGCGAAGTAATTGGGCTTGAGTTTATGCATTAGTAGTAGAATTTGTAAGAATTCATCAAGTTCATAACACAATGCTAACATAGCAATAACCAAGACTTGCCAAATGGATTGTATAAGAGATATTAGAGAGAAAAGGAGTCGGTAAAGAAGCCCATGCCTGGACTTTTGGACTTAGGAACTGGGTAAATGGTGATGCCATTGAATTTGATGGTAAAGTCTTGGGGGGAACGGAGTCAGGAGGGAATTCAGGGTTGTTTTGGACATATTTGCTTCCAGGGGTCTGCAGCACGTCCAGGGATAGATAGTAGTTGACAACTGAGTTTGAAGTTGAGGAGAGAGTTTGCATCTGAAAATATGAATTTGGGAAACACCAGTGGAGAGAAGTGGAGGAAGCTAAAGGCTGAGTCCCGGGGAGGTTAATATTTTGAGGTAAATCCTCCACTTCGGTCTTTTTTGGGACTAATGCCTGTTCTGGCATTAGCTTGACTGCACACTCTCTTGGATACAGTAAAACCCTCAACACCACACAAATCGTCAATCCATAGACCCAAACAAAGAGAAAAGGATCACATTGGTGCTTTGTCTCAATCATTGATTTCTTGTCTGTCTGCTTCTCCATTTTTGTCCTATAACCTGCCTTTTGAACACCTTTATTGTAATTATTACTATTATTTTAGTGTAAAGAGGTCAACACTTATCTTTTAAGGTAGCAAGGGACCCTACATGTATTCACTGGGGTCACTGCCCTGACCATCCACTTTTTTAGGTCCACTAACTAGGGTCTGCCTCAAGTTTACATGCATGTCACAAAAGCCACTTAGGGAAAAATTAGCTTTGAATGCAAAAAAATTACCTGGCAGGAAGTTTGCAGAGACAAATTAAATGCCTGTTTTTTGCTTCTGGAGAAGCTGTATTGTTTGGTAAATTTCAAAGTATGATATACCTAAAAATTTCTCCTTATGGCCGTATGGGAGTTTACTGAAGCAACCCTGTGAGGATGCACGAGGCCTGACTAAATGGGGGAGTGAAATTCTAATTCTATTTCAATTGGTGGACTCTGTACACCTAGTGCCATATATAAAGCCTGGACAGTTGTCTACTTTTTAATCTTGGCAGACAGGCAATCACCCCATCCACATTTAAAGAGAGACCAGCAGGTAAGAGATGCAGCTAAACACTCTCAGGTGGACTTATTTCATGTAACATTGCTATCGTCCACATAAATGGAATATATGTATTTAAATATACAAACACTGATGACCAATGTGTCCATAGAACAAGACAAAGCAGAGAGCCTGGAGTATATTTAATCACAATGGCTTGATGTGTAGCTTGGAAATGTGAGGCATGGTGTGCTGGGCAAATGAAAATGTTTAAGATGGTCATAGCAAAGAAAGATTTGCTGGGGCCTCAGAGCTTTTAAAGAGAAATGGCCAACAGTCATCACTGTATCAATCCGCCCAAAATAACTGCTTTAAAAAAATCATAATTCAGGTCCAAAAACAATTGTGTTTGGGACATCAGACGCATTTAATCGTTTTGAAAAAAATCCCTTTAAAGCAAGTTACCTTATAACCAAATTTGCTGTCTTGTTTTTCCCCGCTTTATTTTATGTCTAAGTGGGTTAAGAATGCCCTGGAGCAGACACAGAATGAACTCGTTCATGGAGGCATTTGTGGGATTTGTGTCTGAGGAACCCCATCATCCCAGTGCTCTTTGGGGCTTGTTACCATTTTTTTCCTCCTAAGAAGGGTACTGAGACTGTCATCTTCCTGCTCAGAAAAACCTTGCTATTAACAAATTCAAAACATTTTGGCACACCATGCAAGATTATTGATTATAGTAATAGTAACTGACACTTCTGTAGAGCTTTACAGTAAAATCAGACACTTTCAGAAACGAGATTCCACTTCCATTTCCTCTGCTTCCCACTCCCCAAGTCTTACTTTATCAACTAACCACTCTTTTATCTTTCGTCTTGCCAATTCCTCACCTGATTTTGTTTTGCTAAATTTTCTCATGCTTCTTCTGTACCTCTATAGATCCTCATTTTTTTTCTGATTGATGAACACCTCTTTTGCATCCAAAAAATTTCATAGAAACTTGGAAGGTTTTCAGTAAGTATTTACTGCGACGAATGAATGAATAGCTACATAAAGGAGCTGTGTTGCCTCCTCTTCATTCTTACTTACTGAGAGTCAATTTGTCCTTCAAAGCCCACATAAAAGGATGTCACCTCATGAAATTTCCATTACATCTATTTAAATTAAATTTGTCCTCATGCTTCCTTTTCTGCCTAAAGCTCTTTTTAGCATAATTATGGAACTTGCCACCCTATTAATTACCTTTAAGAGTCATATGTTCTTAGGCTGCTTTATAAACCCCTTGAGGCCAAAGTCTTGTATTCTTTCTTTATGGGATCAATGGCGATTCTACAGTGCTTTGCATATAATGAGCCTAACAGTCATGTATTACTTAAAGGTAGGTATTATCACTTCAATTTTACATGTAGAATGTCTTTAACTCTTTAAGGGTTTGACCTTACATTAACTATTCTTCATATATTTCTCTGCTTTCCTATAAAACCAATTTCTCTTGTTATTTGAGTATGCTCACTGGTAGGAAATATAAAAAGAAACACATGCAAAAGTGAGAATGGAGCTGCGTCACGTGCTTGGTTTGTGCTATGCAATAGTGAAATTGCACCAAAAAGGAAACTGGAGCTACCATTTAAAATTAGTGAGCTAAAGGTCTCTTCAGATAAAATTCACACAGGTAATTTTCTAGAGTCCCTAGGGTTAGGTTTTTTGAGGCCATGAGTTCTCCTTCCTGAGAACAATTCCATGGACCTGGAAGATACTGACTTATCTCACGTTCTAATTTCCATGATATTCTTCTGGTACGTGGCTGGTGTTGGAGGGGCCAGGTTTTGATTGAATTTGAGAGAAACATCTACTTTCATGGAATTGTCACAGGGCAAACTCCAAAATTGGGCTTCAGCTCAGGACGCTATGTGGGTTCTGGGATTTGCAAAAAAATTAAAGAGCAAGCCAACAGAGTAAAGTGAAAGCGAGCTCTTTAAGGAAGTAAAGGAATGAAAAGGTGGCTTCTCCATAAGCAGAACAGCCCTGAGAGTTGCTGGCTATTTTTATGGTTATTTCTTGATTATATGCTAAACAAAGAGTAAATAATTTATGAGTTTTCTGGAAAAAAGGCTGAGGTTTCCCAAAACAGAGGGTTCCTTCCCCTTTCAGACCATGTAAGGTAACTTCTCGACATTGCCATGGCATTTGTAAACTGTCCTGGCGCAGGTGGGAGTTTCCTTTAGCATGTTAATATCTCGTAAATAACATGTAATGTGCAGTGAGGATGACCAGACCTCACTTTTGTCAACATTTTGGTTTTGGTGGGTTTTGGCTGGCTTCTTTACTGCATCATGTTTTATTAATGGGGTCTTTGTAACCTGTATATTGTCAAATCAGTCTTACTGAACTCCTAACTCATCATGTGTCTTTTCGTGAGAAAATAAATCACTAGCTAGCTACTGAGTCTATTTCCCTTTATTAGGTTGATGCAAAAGCAATTGCAGTTCTTGTCATTAAAAGTAATATGAGCATTTTGTTTGTAAAATATAAATTAAATTTGTCTCTTAAATGAGGAAGGGAACTCTAGCATCAGTTATATGGAAAAGGGTCTTTCTGTAGGATGGAATATGATTTGAACTCATTCATGTTAAGAGAGGGTGTCAAATTGAGAACCAGGCAGATCCACCACCTACAGTAAAAAGGATCCTAAAGTCAATTGGTTGAAGAAATTAGATCCCAAAGATTCTTGGTGAATTTTGAAGTCTTCATCAGTATGTCCATATTAAAAGGAGATGACAGAAGCCAAAATAAAAGAAATATGGGCTCACAGGACAATTGGATTTAAAAAAGCATTGGTTTCATTAAGAAGCGCCAACGTGAAGATAAATCTTTTCACTCCAGCTCTTTAGAGGATCTAAAGTGACCTTGATGGACAGTGGAAGAATTCACAATATGGAATTGCTCGAATAAAAGTTTATTAACTTTAAATAATTTTGACTAATGTTACATATATACAATTAAAAAAAAAAACTCTTTACACTGTTTAAAAAAAAAAAGAGTATTTCTAGCTCAAAGAACAGGAAGTGCAAAGATCTGGAAGTAGGAATGGGACTTCAGTGCTCAGGTACAGCAAAAAGACCAGGTGGCTGGACCAGAGTGAGTGAGGATGAGTTACAGGTAAGGAAGTCACAGAAGTAATGAGGGTTTAGATTTTAAGCAACCTGTTAGATCCTTGTAAAGATTTTTGCTTTACTTTGTGTGAAATGGAAAGGCATTGGTGAGTCTTAAACAGAGTTAGAACACAATTTTACTTACATTTTGAAATGATTACGCATCTGCTGTGGTCGGAACTGATTCTAGGTGAGCAACATTTGAACCAGAGTAACCACTTAGGAGGATATCATTATTATCCAGGTGTGAGATGGTGGCAGTTTGTCCAGGGGTGTGGCGGTAAAATTACTGGTACATGCAAGTTCCTGCTGATGTTTTGAAGGAAGACCAACAGGATTTGGTGGTGGATTGGGTGTGTGGTGTGAGAAACAGAGAAAGGAATCAAGGATTACTTTGCAATGCTTTTAGTCTCAGTAAATAGAAATATGAAGTTGTCCTTCAATAAGATGAAGAAAATTATAGGATGATCATTGGAGGAAAGATTAGGAATTTGGTTTTGGACATAATCAGTTTCAAATCTGTGTTAGTGATCTATGTGGAGATAGGAAGTAGACAGTTGGATATCAGAGCCTGAACATCAGGGCAATCTTGGTTGAGATTTAAATGTGGTAACTGTCCAAATACAGATTGACTATAAGGCATATGATTGGATGATGTCACTTGAAGAGTGATTAAGCACAAGGAGTTCAAATATTGAGAGGTGCGGGAAAAGAAAGAGACATCATTAACTGAGACCGTGAAGGAGTGGCCACTGAACCAATAGGAGCAGGTGTTTCAAACTTCAAATCCGTCAGTGTTTTCCACTTGCTTTTTAATTCTCTTTCTTTCTTCCTGTTGGGTCCATACACAACTGGGTGAGGCTGTAATGAATTGTGACAGATGTTTAACAAACTCAAGAGCTCCAAGATAATCTTAGTCCCTTCAACATAATTCCCTGGGAAAGCATGCACTTCTAAAAATGATGCTGTTGTCACATGCTTCACCTGAGGAACTCGATTTTGAGGGCTTACCATCAAATTCCCTAGGCTATATACTGGCGGCAATAATTAATCTCTGATTTTATTGAGGATTAGGTTTATATATATTTTCTCTCACCCAAATCCAAATCTAGTGAATAAGGTTGTCAGGCCAGACACTGCTCTACTTGGTCAACGTCAAAATATGAATATAAAGGAATAAGATTAATTTGCATCTACTGCTACCATTCTTTCAAGTAACCTTTTTCTTTTTATTTTCAAATCCATATATGCTCACTAATTTCAAGATAATAATTAGAAAATACACAGTTAAAGAAGGAAGAGCACTTGTGATCTTTTGTTTGCAAATGTTTTGCATCATTTTCTCATTTTCTACGTGTTTTTAGTTTCATTGATTGGGGACTGGTGCTCCTATGTACCTCCTAGAATGGTCTTTAAGTTGGTTCTCAAAATAAGAGCTACCAGTAATTTCATAAAGACACCCAGGGATGCTACTTGGAAGACTGCAATATAAATGTAAATATATAACTTCTCATTTTTAATATGTGTCTTATCTCCTTTTTCTTTTTTCCCCTTTCTACTCTGATTCCCTCTTCCCAATTCCAAGTGGTCAACCTGTGATTTTAAAAAAGCATGCAGTTTGAAGTCAGACAGACTAGGATTTAAATTGCTGTTCTGCACCCTTCACGGTAGAAATAATCAACCTAAATGTTCATCAACAATAGATTGAATTAAAAAAATGTGTTACACACACACACACACACACGCACGCACGCACGCACCAGGGAATACTATTCAGCCATGAAAAGGAAAAAGTGATATTTCTGGCAGGAAGGGGGATGCAGCTAGGGGTCATTATCCTAAATGAATTAAGGCAGGAACAGAAAGTCAAATGCTACATTTTCTCACTTAAAAGTGGGAGATAAAAATGGTTGCTCAGGGACATAAAGATGAACAGTAGATACCAGGGACCATTAGAGGGTTGCGGGGAGCACTGAAAAACCTGTGTGTGTGATGCTCAGTACCTGGGTTATGAGATCGGTAATAACCCAAGCCTCAGCTTCACACAGTATGCCCAGGTAACAAACATGCACATGTACCCCCTGAACCCAAAATAAAAGGTGAAGTTATTTTTTTAAAAGGTGCTTAAGAATAAATTGATGGTATTAATTAATATTACTAACTTTACATAATAGTTATTTGTAATTATTATAGTTAGAAAACTTAGAAATTTTGTTTTATTTCATATTAGATATCTTTTTAGATAACATGCTTCTCTACTAATATTATCTTCAATTACCTAAGCTATATGATATAGTTCATTGCCCTTCGGAGGTGCCAAAACATTTCTAAAATTTGTCAAATACCTTAAAAACATGAACTTAGTTTTCAGCTTTAAAAGTCAAGGTAAAGATTCAAAATAAATGGATAATCATATGTAAAAAGTAAATAAGTAAATAAATTGCTATTCTATGCTTGCAAAGTTATTCTGTTTGAGGGTCATTTTCTTCATCAGTAAAATGGTAATCCTCAGAGAATTTTACATAATTGAGAGAGCAGGTATAATGCGTAATGTACTTAGCACATCTTAGGTGCTCATCAAAATGTAACATAATTGAAAACACATGGGTTTTATAGTCTGAAAAAGAATGCTTCAATTTTTTTTATCTGTCTATAATAAGTAATGTACCATCCCCATTGGCTTGTTATGAAGATTAAATTAAATCATGTATATAGAATGCAACAGAGGCTAGAATATAATAGATGTTCTGCAAGTCTCTTCGATGGAATGGTTCTATTCCATATCTCGTATTTTGTTCCTAGTACAGTGCTTTGCATATAGTAAGATTCTGAATGATTTTTTTTTTTACCAATTAAAATGAATTTTATTTCTTTATATTCACGTGCTTTTACTCATGCTATTCCAGTAAGACATGACATGCTATTTTACTTGAAAATATACAGAAAGTACATGGGGCACTGTGTGCAGTAGGAGGTAGATTAGTAACATAAATAAGTAAACACTTTTCCTCTTATGAAAACACACGTTAAATTAAGGAAAATTTTAAACACTGATGCTTTTTAAAAATCATTTAGTAGCCTAAATGTATTAATAAAAAACCTATGATTCTAATTCCATTTTCTATAATTGTAAAGGAGATGAGGCAACGTCGTCAATTTAATCTGAAGGCATCAAAACACCCAAGTTTGAATGGCAACCCAAGTGTTCTGAATTTTCACCCTGGTTTTCATGTAGTCCTTTCACTGTGTTTCTGTCTAGCTTTGCAATTGGTAAAGTACTATTCTGCTCCTGTACATTTGGCTTTTCAGCACCTCTTCAACACACATCTTCATTTCCTATGCCTGTGTCCGGGGCTGCAATCCCTCAAATAAGGGTTTTTTTAACCCCTCTTTTGTTCCTCTCTAATGGAAACCTCTAGCAACACATTTGAATGTTGTGCAGTGTTTATTTCAAATGCTTTAGCCCATCACAACAGGCTGTTATACTGTAATATCTGTTTGAAATAAAAAGTCTTCTGAGAGAATAAAATTTGTGACCAAAAAAGCTTCATTGTATATCCTCCCCACCTACACCCCCAACTTTCTCTCCCTCCGTCTCCCCCTTTTTCCCCACCCTGCACCATGCATACACATTATCCACATTGATGATAAAACAGACATTTTAAACTTGGTCCCCAAATTATGGCACTTTGATTAAAGACTTCATTATCATATATTAAAACACCTTGAATAGGTAATAGTTTCAATGCCTTTTTATCTGTATGGTGTGATAGTGTTTTCTTCATTTAGATATCTTTCTGGTGGACATACTGCCTCACATCCACATTCACTTGCATACATAGACTCACACATACACACGTCTTACATCCACACATTCCCCTTTAATATCAAGGAGATCTCCTAGGTGGCAAAAATCCCAACCAAGCTGGCTTGAGCAAAAAGAAGACATATTGGCCTACATACTTTAATTGTATCAGGTCAGCACTGGCTTCTGGGAAGACTTGATGCATGGGCAATGCTTGATCGATAATTTTTGACTAAATGTCGATTTTCAAGTCTTTCAATCTGGTGAGACATGGATCAACTGCAGCTGGCTAATATCTTCTTTGCTAATCAGAGGTGATACCCCGGATTGTCTAGGTCTGTGGTTTTCAGCCCCAGTAGAGTATTAAAATCCTCCTGAAACTTAAAGAAATATCAGTGCCCAGACTTCAGCCCTAGAAATTCTAATTCTATTAGTTCGGATTAGAACCTTGGCCCTGATTTGCTTAAAAATCTCAGATATTCTAAAGTACCTCACAGTAGAGATCCATTGATTTATCTGCCTTTTATCTTCCGCTACACTCTTGGTGGCTTAAAATTTATTTTTTTCTTTTTTCTGTTTTTAAATTTTGGATTCGGGGGGTCACACATGCTGGGTTGTTACGTGGGTGCATTGCCGGATGCTGGGGACTGGAATATGGATGGTCTCCTCACCCAGGTGGTGAGCATGATACCCAATAGGTAGTTTTTTAGCCAACACCCCCTCTCTCCCTCCTGCATCTGTTAGCTCCCGTGTCTATTGTTCCTGTCTTTGCTTCTATGTGCATTCATTATTTAGCTCCCACTTATAAGTAAGAAGATGTGGTATTTGATTTTCTGTTATTGCATTAATATGCTTAGGTTAATAGCCTCCAGCTGTATCTATGTTACTGTAAAGGAAATTATTTTGTTCCTTTTTATGGCTTTGTAGAATCCTATGGTGGATATATACCACATTTTCCTTATCCAGGCCGCTGTTGATGGGCACCTGGGTGGATTGTTTGTCTTCTTGAATTGCCTCTCCTAGGGCTGTTGCTGGCCGTTTGTCCCTAAGACATGGAAGCTAGGGTCTTAAGAGGAAGAATCTGGATGGGAGATTCTCCAAATTCTTAGAAAACAGAAAATCTAGCTATAAAAACGAAAATGGTCCATTAAAAGAAATCTCCAGAGTGAAGACACAGAACTGAGAACAGAAGATACAAAACACAAAGTAGAAGGAGAATGGAAGCTAGTTGGAAAACAAAGTACATAGGACCTTAGATATTAACCAAGACTGAAATATATTGACATGTCAGTGTCTACTCTGAGTTTGCATAAAGGCACCTGGTTTGGTCAGTCAACCTGCATTGACTTAAACTCCACTGGATTCCATTTGCATACACGAAGTATGTAATATAACTAAGAGCAGCTGGCTGAATTTGTTTCAATATAATCAAAGATAAATGTAAACAATGCAATCAGAGTGGCCACACATGGTCTCTCTATAAGCTAGAAAAAGCAAAATCTAAATGCTTCTCTCTCTCTCAGACTGGCTAAAAGTAACCTAACAGGCAGTAGCTGTTGGCAGTGTCTACCTTTGCTTTTCTGAAGTCTGTTCCCCTAACTTTGCCTACAGTACAGTTTGTCCTCTGATGAGATTGTGGCAAATAACGCTCATGCTCTCATGATTGCTAAGACCCGGAGCCGAACGTTTCTGCCACTGAATGAAGATCTTTACCATGAATAATTACAAACGAGGCAAGCAATCATTTGCGTCATGGTTCATCGGACCCGTCAGAATGAAACAAAGACATTTTTCACTCTCCTCCCTCCACCGTATGCACTATTAAAATGCCTTTGTAGATTACTGTAAATAATTCAAATGTTTATTAAAAACTCTGTTGGAAGATCAAGGAATCATAGATAATAGTAGGAAATACCATCTAATTTATTTTCATATGGCATACTCTATCCATCATATGGCAAAATGCTTCAAGGCGAAATGCAAAGTGAGGCAGGTTTTTCAAGCAAGACTCAAAGAGGAGGTCACTTAAAATAATCAAAAGATAAGTGTCCCAGAAGTGACCCTTTGCTTCTTAGGGTTCCAGTTTTCTTTCCGGATCAGGTCATTTCTCAAATTCAGCTCTGGCATTTAGTTATTTTAATCATGATGCCAACTGATGAACTTGACTTACAGTAAGGAAAAGGGGAGGGCATATGTCTGACCTTTGCAAGAAGCCAGTCTTCTATGTCCCTCTGTGTTTTGCATGCATGCAGAGAAAGACAATGTGAAACCCCTCCAAATCCCCCGGGGTAAGAGCATTAAGGTTCAACAGCATTGCCATGCTAGGCTACACCTACCATGCTGGCCCAGTGTATAATGAAATAGGGGAAGCCAAGTCAAAACCGGTATCCTCATCCAATCTGTGATGTTCTTGGTTGAGTGTGGTGAGCTGCCCTCAGCCCAAGTGATCCTTGCCGTTATTAATAGCAATGTAATCGTATCTGCCATTGATTAGGTACCTAACATGTGCCATGCGCTGTATTAGGCAGTTTTGATACAATGAGGGAGGTGTTGTCTTATGGTGATTAAGTTGCTGGCTTGTGAGCCAGATTGCATGGGAAATGATGTGCGTTGAAGTGCTGCTGAAAGGCCAAATGTACAGGAGCAGTTGTCTAAGAGTTGCTAGCATCTTCTCTAACTACATGCCGTTACCTGATGCCTTTTCTTACCTTAACCATTCATGTAGGAAAACATTGGTGACATCCATAAATTTAATTCAGAGTTACAAGACTGTAGCTTCAGCTCTGGCCAAAATGTTAGGTTTTTTTTTTCTATAGAGTTGAAATAAGTGTTAACAACTCTTCCTTAAACTGGGAGATTTTACCCCCCTCCACCCTAAATTAAGGAACATTGCCTGAGCTGCTTTTCCTTCTCAAGAAACATAGTCTATGTCATGTGCTTTCTTAATCAGCATAAGAATTCAGGGAAAGTAACGTAATCACAGCGAAGTTGGGAATAGAAAGAGAAAATTGAAAATTGAAACTCAGATCCATAAATTCTTGAAAATGTTTCATTTGATGATATTTACCAGTTAATTAGGATCAAAGGAGAAAATTCATATAATAAGGCTCATAAAAGCATACTGGCTGAATATTAATGAATTCAATGATGGCCTTCTGTGTCCAGGCAACCGAATATTCTGCAAGTGTATTAATGTTGGTTGTAAAATAACAACAGTGGTTCAGACAGGAGTCCTTGTGACTGTGAGACAAAGACTTGCTCCTCCAGGCCACGTTTCTGCTCTTCCTGAATTGTGGATTGCAATGCTGGCTTCAAAGAGGACAGCTCTCATTGTCTCCATCATTTCTGTTACTAACATGAGCTGTGCACTCAAAATGCAATGGGAGTCCAGTCAAAAATAGACTTAGCACCAATAAGAAGAATAGCGAACAGACAACTGTCCACACAGCGTCAAGGAACACAAAGCGGAGATCTACATTGTAATCCTTGTTCTCTTGCCAATGGGTTGGTGTCTATGAATGTCTGTTTCCTCATGTATCCATCGAAGTTTACTACGGGAGGGACAGCAAGGGGTGGGGAGGTTGGGGAGGGATAACATTGGGAGAAATGCCAGATATAGGTGATGGAGAGGAAGGCAGCAAAATACATTGCCATGTATGTATATATGCAACAGTCTTGCATGTTTTTCACATGTACCCCAAAACCTAAAATGCAATAAAATATATATTTAAAAAAAGATAAAAGAACAAAAAGGAAAATAGAAAGGGAAGGAAGGAAGGGAGGGAAAAGCTATAGGTTCAGCTCAACTACAGTATCGTCAAGTTCACGTGTCCTGTTAGGCATGATGACAAAGGATGGAAAATAGTATTCAAAGGTTAAGTGGAGGTGCTAGTAGAGGAAACTCACAAAGAGCCAACATGCTGGAAAGATGTTTGGGGTTCAAAAGCCGAGTTTCAATAAATCACAGGGGCAGCCTCAGAGAAAACCACTCGTGGTCTCTTATTACGTGGGCTGTCTAATTAACTCCGGCCCTGGCCTAGCCTGATGTCGGCTTATCCCCTCCTCGTGCTGTGCCCCTAGTCACAGCTGCACCTAACTCTCTCCTGATGGAATCAGAACGAACAAGTTCAATGGAGTCGGACTGACATCCTCACCAGCATTAACCTTCTCTTCTGATCACCAGCATAGCAAACCAGAGGGAGGAGCTACTTCCCAGCCAGTTGGCACAGATGCACTCTCCCTACCTGTTTTCAGTGCCTGCTTATCGGGCAATCAATTTAAAAGAAGGACCTTGTTTATGGTGTGTGAACAGGGATGTGAGTGCTGGTGGAGGCGTTTCACACCGGGCCTATGCACCAGTACCCAGGAAGGGGTTTACTGCCTGTTTCTCTCCATAGATCAGCCCCTAGTCAACCACAAGGTTGTCTCCACTCTATGTTCCTAGGCTTCATAAAATTCATGTGTTGGTAGGAACACATCTCCATTTGCAACACTGTCACAGGTAGCTACTAGCTTGTAATTTATTCATGATTTATATCCTGCACTGCTCCATTCCCATTAACAACGTATTTTATCTTTTGCAGCCTAAACTGGAAAAAAAAATCTGTTTCCCTGAACGCAGCCTAGTTATTGACATGATTTACCAGAAGGGAGACTAACATGGGAAAAGGGAAAATGTCACTGTGGCCATGGGCATAGGCCTTGGGGTCAGGCACGCCTATTTTCCAGTGGTGGCTGCTCTGGAAAGAACCATGAGCCCAGGACAAGTTACTTGTTCTCTCTGAGCTTCTGTTTCTTTGTCTTCAAGATATGGATATCACCTACTACACAAGGTTATTGTGAGAATTAAATTAGATACTGCATTTTAAAACATTTTGTGGGCCGGGCGCAGTGGCTCAAGCCTGTAATCCCAGCACTTTGGGAGGCCGAGGCGGGTGGATCACGAGGTCGAGAGATCGAGACCATCCTGGTCAACATGGTGAAACCCGGTCTCTACTAAAAATACAAAAAATTAGCTGGGCATGGTGGCGCGTGCCTGTAATCCCAGCTACTCAGGAGGCTGAGGCAGGAGAATTGCCTGAACCCAGGAGGCGGAGGTTGCGGTGAGCCGAGATCGCGCCATTGCACTCCAGCCTGGGTAACAAGAGCGAAACTCTGTCTCAAAAAAAAAAAAAAAAAAAAAAAAAAAAAACATTTTGTGACTAGGTAGAATAATTTCAATCACTCAGTATATGGTAGCTGTTATTACAGTGATGATGGTGATGAATATTATTATTATGGAAATAAAGAACAAACATCCTCAAATTGAGATGGTTAGAGCTATTTATAGGACAAAGAAAATGAAATCAGTAAAAAGTGCCCATTGAAAATTATCCATTGATCTGACAGATATATAAAAATGCTCAACATCACTGATCAACAGTGAAATGCAAATTAAAACCACAACGAGATATCACCTCACCCCAGTTAGAATGATTATCACAATAATAATAATAATAATAAATACTAGCAAGGATGTGGAGAAAGGGGAACTCTTATGCACTATTTGTGGGAATGTAAATTATGACAGCCATTGTGGAAAACATATGAAGGTTCCTTAAAAAATGAAAAATAGAACTACCATGTGATCTAGAAATCCCGTCACTAAGTATATATGTAAAGAAAAATATCACTGTGTCAAAAAGATATCTGCACTGCCATGTTTACTGGAGCCTCATTCACAATTGCCAACCTAAATACACACATACACACAGACACACGCACACACAGACATACACAGACACACACACAGACACAAACACAGACACACACAGACACATATGTATGTATGTATATTCCTGTGTATTCAGCCATAAAACAGAATAAAATCCTGTCTTTTGTGTCAACAGGGATGAACCTGGTAGGCATTATATCAAATTAAATAAGCCAGGCACAGACAGAAAGACGAACACCAGATGATGTCACTCATATATGGAATCTAAAAACATTGATTTCTTAGAAGTAGAGAATGGAGCAGTGGTTACCAGAGACGAGGGAGGGTGGGGAGAAGCGAGAGCCTGAAGAGATGGTCAACAGATTAAAGAGGAAGAAAGACTTCTTCTGTTCTATTACCAGTGGGGTAGTTATAGCAAATAGTGATGAAGAAGGGAAGATTTTGAATGTTACTACCACAAAGAAATGATAGGGTTTAAGGTGAGTAATACGGCGGTAACCTTGATTTGGTCATTGTATAATGTATACAGGCATTGAAACCTCACAGTGTGCCATAAATACATACAATTATTGTGCATCATTTATAAATAAAAATGAGTAAAAGAGAGAATGGGCCATTGATGTCGCAAATAATAGACATGATTTGGAGAAAAACAATAAAATCTAGATTCTTATCTGCATTCTGACATGCTAGCCAATACTTTCTTTGTAGGGTGGGCAGAGCATGCATAAGTCATGTCAAATGTCCCATTTTATCATCATCACGTGTAAAACAGGGACAGTAATGGCCATGCCATTGGGTTACTGGTGCTAGGAGCTGTAAAGGGTATAAGAGGCATGGGAACATTGTCATACGTTAGGAAATGTCATTAAGAGGATTATGCCTTCGAATATTGTTCTCTTTGAGCACATCTTTTTCCTTCATTAATTTTGTTACAGTGCTGCTCCTTCTTAGCACTCTGTGGGTGTGCCGTAAATAAGATCCCTTTCATGTGACTCCCCTGGCAAAACTGAGTAGCTGAAGTTAGTCAGGAGCTCTCACTCCTCTAGGTTCCAAACCACAGTTAAAGAGGCTCCACTGTCCTGCTGGTCACCGGTAACACTAACCAGTTGAAGCCTTAATGATGGATTCAGTGCTTCCAAATAAAATGTGAATTTCCACATTCAATTACTTACATAGTATTGTGGGAAGTGATTTTTGGGATTTTATGGGTATGAAAATATCGTGGGAGAATTTTTAAAAATACAAATTCCTGGGTCCCCAGTACTAATTAAGTAGGTTCCAGGAGTCTTCAATTTTAACACAGTTTTCAGATAATATTGGGGAATGCTGTAAGTAGGAATGTCAGCTTCGAGGCTGGACCAGTGTCTGTATGGAGGGCTGGAGGGGAGCACCCTTACTATCGCAAGCTAGGAAGCCGCCCACTTTCTCAGTGGGTGAATCTGCTTATGTTTCTCCTCCATCCCATCATGTTACACCTCCCTCCAATCTCCTCTCCACATAGCCATAAAGCAGATTGTGAAGCACTCATTTTCAGTGAGACTTTCCTAAAAGTCAGGCCTTTATTAGCTGGTCTACTTCAGCAGCCTATCTCCCTTCCACCCAAATGCTTTATGCCTTGGTAAATACTCCTGTACTGTTTATTGCACCTTTCTTTGTTCTTTTAAAAAACATTTTTGGCCGGGCATGGTGGCTCACACCTGTAATCTCAGCCCTTTGGGAGGTGGAGGGAGGCGGATCACTTGAGGCCAGGAGTTCAAGACCAGTCTGGCCAACACGGTGAAACCCCATCCCTATTGAAAATACAAAAATTAGCTGGGTGTGGTGGCGGGCACCTATAATCCCAGCCACTCAGGACGTTGAGGCACGAGAATTGTTTAAACCTGGGAGGTGGAGGTTGCGGTGAGCCAAGATCACACCACTTCACTCCAACCTGGGCAACAGAGCGAGACTCCACCTCAAAACAAAACAAAGCATTTTTATTGATATATCATAGTTGTACATACTTTGGGGGTACACATGGTATTTTGATACATATATACAATGTGTAATGATCAAACTAAGGTTAATGGGGATATCTTTCATCTTAAATATTCATCTTTTGTGTTGGGAACATTATAATTCTTTTCTTCTAGCTATTTTGAAATATACAACAAGTTATGGTTAACTATACTTTTCCTACCATACTATCAAATACTAGAATCTATCCCATCTATTGCATTGTACTTTAGTGCCCATGAACCAACTTCTCTCCATCAACCCCTCCCTGCTTTGCTTCCCAGCCTCTGGTAACCACCATTCTACTTTCTACCTCCACTTTCACTTTTTTTTTTTTTAGCTCTCACATATGAGTGATAATGTGTGATTTTCTCATCTGCATTTCTTTGTCTTGCCTTTCTTTGTCCTTGTTAGCCCTTCCCAGCCCCTTCGCTCCTGCCTCACCTGGCCATCTTCCAGAAAACCTGTCCTGAGATCCTCAGGCAAAGCTACAGCATTTAGCTGGCATCTCAGCACTTTGAGAAGCAGGTTGAGATCATTGGTTTGCATGTTTTTTTTTTTTTTTTTCCTTCCACTAGACTGAATTTCTGGATGATACTGATGATACTTTATTCATTTCTGTTTCCAGAGCCTCACGTAGTTGTATAAATATATGCGATTCTATCTTAGATGTTCTTTTCTCAATGGAAGAATATAGAACATCGATCTCCCCACCTCTCTGCCGTTCTCCTGCCCCAGCTCCTTTTCCCTCGTGCTTTGTGGTAGCGTTGTGAACCCTGAAGGTCAAAATCAAGGGTAGGTGGGAGTGCTGGGACTGAGTGTCTGTGCTCAGAAGATGTTTTATTACTATTCACTTAAGTTGCTGGAAAGAAAAAGCCCAAAGTTTTCTTTTTAAAGGATTAACATTTCTGCTAGTGCCAAGCGGCTTCTAAAAATTAAAACACAGGAGATCACAGATGTCAAATATGGATCATGTCTGAAGGAAAGGGAGGAAAAGAAATCCATTTTCTTTCTCAGTGACACCTGCAGTCACCCTTAGATGAATTAGTGATCAGCTCCAGAGGACGGCGCTGCTCCCATGTGATGCTATTTGCACATGTGTTTGTAGGCGAGAGGCCAATACCTCTCCCCTTGTCTTGTTTGCCTACGGGAGCCCCAAATCTCTGCTTAGTATTCTGTTATGACTACTGACAAAACACTGATTGTCTCCCCGGATGTAAACAGATAATTTTAGGACTTTGGGGACAGGATTTGTGGCTGATTTATGGTGCTAATGAGGCAAGATTGTACTCTCCCGTAGGTGAGAGAGAAGTTAAAACCCAAGTTTCAATCTCATGCATGGTTTTACTGCAGATGCATTGTAAAGGAGAGAGAATTTCAAATCTGGTGGTCAGGTCCCCATATTCAAGGATGGGTGCCTCATTTCTTGGCTATATTTCTTGGCTCATTTTATTCTTTCTATAATAGAAAGAATGAGGATCACTTTAGATTCCTGGCTTGAGCTAGTGGATGCAACACTCTCATTTATGCAAAAAAAGCAATGCCACTATTTATTTATTAGTGACTGACAATAAACACCAACATAGGTTTTTACAACAGTTTGGTAAGTGCTTTTTATCCACACTTGTTTACAATATAATGAGCGTGAATGAACGGATCTCAGGAACTTCAGAAAAGTCTGGCTTGGACCTGAAGCCAGATGACTGGATGCTTATCAGAATCTTTTGTGAAACATCCAAGCCTCTAGCACGTAGGGAAGTGAAGAGAATCACTTTCCTCATGAGCTTTCAGGCATTTCCGACTATCCCTAACTAATGCAAGAGCAGCCTTTTCCTGGAGTTTTGGCTCTTATCCACCAAAATTTCATAACACCCGCTTGTGAAGATGCCTTCCACAAGCCCCTGTGCAATTTAGCTTCAGGAACCTTTTGAGAGGCTATGTCTAGAATCTCCCTGATCAGACAAAGATGCTAAACATATAATGAAAGACAGCACTATCTGTAGTGAGGTTAACTAAAGGGTTGATGTCTTCTGTGTCTTTCTTTCTTTGGTCCTTAAGAGACACAGATTCCACAGCTTGGACTTCGGTTGTACAATTAACCACGTTTCATTTTGCATTTTAAGTTCTTTTTGAAAAACAAATTCAGAGTTTACTTGTTCTTTCTGCTAGTGGTTTGAGCTTATTTCTTTCTGTGTATTTAAAATTCAGTTATTGTTGGCTAAGGGAATAGCTGTGCTTGAATTAAATGACAAGAATTCCCATCCACAAGAATATTCGGCATGCACACGATGGGTGCTCTAGAATCACTGGAAAATGAATCACAGGGTAAAAATATATGTGATACAGTTCCATGCTTTATGGGTTGCAATATTAGCCATTTATTGATTATCGGCTCATACATACTGAAAACTACAACTTACAGGAAAGCACAAATAAATTTAAACCACTATACGAATATAGTTTTTCACCATTAAACTTTAATTTTAGACTACAGTCCAATCAAATCCCTTCTCATAGTGAAGAAATTTTAATGTATTTTTATTATTTTAACTTTTCTTGTTAAAAAAAGAAGGTTGAAAAACTACTCAGAGGCAATCACCAAAATGAAAACCATTAGTAAAAACTTCAGTTCTGCTTTTCTTTCATAGTCACAATGTTGATTAAGGCTTCTAGATACATACTGAGTCATTTATTTTTTTAGAATATATTTTCTTTCCTTTTAAATTGTCTAAATAATGCTTTTATTTCTGAAGAGCTTCAGACTTAGAGAATTACTGTGAAGACAGTAGACAGTTCCCATATAGCCACACCCAGCTCCTCTGATTAGCAACGTGTTCTGTTATGTTTACCAGTGTAGTAGGTACATTTGTTATTGTTATAATGATACATTGTTATTTACTGATGTCTGCTTTATTTGGATTTCCTAAGCTATCTGTGTCCTTCTTTCTCTTCCAAAATCCTGTCTGGAATATCACATTCTACTTAGTAGTCATGCTTTCTTAGGCTCTTCCTAGCCTTGACAGTTTACTCATTCAATTTTAACAAATATTTACCTTTCTTGTAAAGTCTTAGGTGTTCATGCTGGGTAAGGTTTGGCAAATAGGCTTTATTGCATTGCCAGTTTTGTTGAATTGGAGATCTGCTTTGAGGGCTGTTTTGCAGATGACTCTGTCTGTGTCATACGTGTAATGTGTAGAATTTATGTCAAGAATGATGTCCGCTCTTCGAATAGAAGAGAAAATGGTAGCACAGGTGCCTGATCTTGATTTTACGCAAGGTGTTTAAGACATAAATTAATTAGGAAAAATACTATGTACATTTGTAATTTTACAATACATTTAGGAGGTTCGCATGATGCGTGCCTAAAATTTCAGCAACAAACCATGGCATCTTGCCCATTCATCTGAAATTCACTGAGCATATATTGTATGCTGGGTTTGGGGAGAGATTATGAAGAAGGAGAGAAGTCCTGGATGTCACTGTGGAACCTCTAACGTGATATGAAGATGTAAACTATAAAAAGTATTATCTATAGGAAAAGAGCTTTTATAGAAAAGGTAATTGATGGCCGGGTGCGGTGGCTCACGCCTGTAATCCCAGCACTTTGGGAGGCTGAGGCGGGTGGATCACGAGGTCAAGAGATCGAGACCATCCTGGTCAACATGGTGAAACCCCATCTCTACTAAAAATACAAAACATTAGGTGGGCATGGTGGCGCGTGCCTTTAATCCCAGCTACTCGGGAGGCTGAGGCAGGAGAATTGCCTCAACCCAGGAGGCGGAGGTCGCGGTGAGCCGAGATCGCGCCATTGCACTCCAGCCTAGGTAACAAGAGTGAAACTCCGTCGCAAAAAAAAAAAAAAAAAAAAGAAAAAAGAAAAGGTAATTAATGCAGAACCTATCAAAGAAAGGGCTGTATGTATATGAGTGGTTGTATGTTTTATTTTTCCAAAATATAGGCCTAGAGTTAACAATGTGACTGATTTAGAGAGGCCAAAAAGAAAGAAAGGGGTATTCCAGGCTTACCTGGGTATATTAGATATAAGGAAAGAAGAAATTCTTCCTTATCCCTAATATATCTGATTTCTGGGCTACTTAGAAACAAGGAGGTATTATTTGTCAAGAAGCCAATTAACTTGGGTCTTCCTTGTTCCTTGAGGCCATCAAGTCACTATTTACATCCTATTATCTTATAGGTAGATAATATATGGGTTTTCAGAACTTGAGAAAAACGTTACTTTCAGCCAAATAACTAATAGGATTGATAGAATCTTGATGCTTAGCTTAAAGTTGTTCTAGTCTTCTGTCTGTTCCACATTATAATAATCTTGAGGCTGATTTGTGAATGCAGCTTGTAGATTAGTGTTATAACTTCAAAGTCACACCATGGTGCTCTCTCTGGGAATGCCAAGTACAAGAATGGGAAAAGGAAATTAATGTATTCTGAGAACTGACTCTGTGCCAGGCTCTAGGCTAGCGGCTTCTCAAACATATCTTGTTCATCTTCATAATAGTTTGCCAAAGCATGTTGCAAACTTGAAATATTACCAGAGAAAAAGTCATACACATTTTGTTCAGGACATTTTTAGTAATTCCAGCAAGACCTAGGAGCTTGGATATTCCAGCTGTCTGATTTCCAAAACTGGGGATTGTGTTAGGCATAAGAATCCTTCTCAAAGATGTCCGTGTCCTAATCTCTTGATCTTGTAAATAGGTTACTTTACAAAGAAAGAGTTCTCTGCAGATAAAATCAAGATTACTGACCTTAAAATAGGCAGATTATCCTGTATCATCTGAGTAAATTTAATCTAATCACATGGACCCTGGAAAGCATAGAGACTTCTTTGGCTGCAAACAGAGAGAGAAAACAGAAGAGTATCAGGAAAGAAAAAATCATAAAGAAGAGAAGATCAGAAATGTTTGGCACATCAGAAGGATTGGTCCCGGCTAGGAGATGGATGGGGCCATAATCCAGGGAATTAGGCAGACCCTAGAAGCTGAGAATGACCCTGAGCCAACAGCTAGCAAGGAAACAGGGACCTTAGTTCTGCAGCATGGAACTAAACTCTGCAAACAACCTAAATGACTTTGGAAGTGGAACACAGCCCTGCTGACGCCTCGATTTTAGCCCAGTGTGTCCTCTTCCTGATTTCTAACGTACGCAATTGAGAGATAATAAGCAGATCTTGTTTTAAGCCACTGAGTGTGTAGTGGTTTCTTAGGGCAGCCATGGAAAAATAATACAAGAGCCAATGTCCCTGTCCCAGGTGGGACATGTGAGAAAGCAGGGATGGCTGGCTGCACTTGTAGGTCACAGAACAAAGGAGGAATAAAGACATTGTCTAAGAGTGAAAACAGGTGTGAACACTTGGAAATGGATAACAAGTTCCAGACCAGGTTTAAATCTAAGAGGAAGCTATTAAAAAGCAGGGCTGGCTTCCATGTGAGCAACGCTATGAACATCACCACCCGTACTGCAGCCAAAGCACGGTTCCCGGTGCACTGAGCAAAGATACTTCCTCTGTGAGTGTCCCGTGTCAGCTGACTGCTTTCTTACAGAGCTTCACCCTATAGAGGGCAAAATTTGGCATGTTAGCCTACGGCATAGGCCTGAGAAGAAACAAACCCAAGTCTCCATTTCCTCCTTCAGGTGGCAAGAGCGGTGTGCAGGAGCCCATTTAACTGCGCAAAACAGAGCCTCAGTCTGTGCCTGTGATGGAGCCCTTGTTATATGAAGAATGAGGCACGGCCACGGCTGGGTAACCTGGAGTGACAACAAATCTTACAAGGACGTCTTCCCCCTACTATTTACTTGTCCACGTCCACTCATATTCAGGGCTCTGTTTAAAACCTCCAGCATAATCCCACCTAACCCACCGTGAGACTGGATTCACCTTCTACCTCAAGTTTTTCTGCATCAGATACCTTGGCACACTGAAGAGTAACTACATGTGTCTACACGAAGTGACTTCCAGGTGGCCAGGGAGAATATCCATTATTTCAGTATCCTCAGGTCTTTAAGCAATGCCTGGTGCATCGTAAACTCTCATTATTTTGCAGCAAATATTATGTACCTTGGATTTTCTTCTTCCTTTATGTTGTGATGACCCTGTGAGTGCCCAGTTCCGCCGGTGAATAGACTGCTGGTGGAGCCAACATACAAACGTTCCAGGCCGGCTTAGATCTGGTTGAATTTCCAGCGGCCATGCAGCTTAGGCTGGCTTTTGGTACTGTCACTTTACGTGTTAAAGTGAATGAGTTAACTTGGAATTAGAGTTACTGTTGGAATATCATTATTTTTATTAAAAATAAAAGCCTAACTTGTTGCATTGATGATTACCCAAAAAAAGTCAAAGCACGATTATAGGAATGAAGTCAGCACCTGTTAATATATACTCATCATTTGCATGTCAACTGCATAGCTGTATGTTTCAGGTCCACCTCCACCTGTTTTGCTGGCTAAAAATATCTAAGCACCTTCAACGCTCAGCTCTTGTTCATGTCACCTTTCTGGCAATGATGGACTGAAGGCCGCAAATGTGAGATCTGCCATCAGACATCCACCCACGTTTGTAGAAGCTGGGCACGTCTGTTTCTATAGCACAGTTGCCAACTACACGCTAATTGTTCACTATGAATAGAGACCATATGGACTTTAAATGCCGAGGTTTGAAATATTTTTTCCTTTCATTTTGAAAGCTTTTACTTGAAATGTGAAAGGTTCTAAATAGTGCTTCATTTCCTAAGGGAAAGAAAAGAGGAGAGAAAAAGTCCCCCACAAAATGCTGTGAGGGAAAAAAAAAAAAGAAAACAAACTTATTTCCCAACGTAATGTTTTAACCGTCTACCCATTTATAGGCACAATTAGGGAGTAGCTGGCTCTATTGGACACAAAGAAAAACAATTTCAGTTTATTCTACAAAGTGGGGAGAGAAATCTATCTTTCCAGTGATTGTATTAGAGAAATGGACCAATTAGTCAAGGCAAAAGGAGGAGAGGACCAAAGAAATATTCATGTTTTCTCTTTCAGAGCCCCAACTTGACATTATGTGTTTTTCTTAACCAGCAGCTCTAGATGGTAATTAGCATAACTCAGGGCTGAATGCAGGCTTGAGATACGGGGTCTGTCTTCCTTTTTCCTCCATTGCTTTCATAGCGGCAAGAAAGAAGTACAATCAGAGGTCACCTCAGCCTCTGCATCAGGTTAAAGCCACAGTGGATACAAATGAGTCTGTGTTTATTTACCACCACCACAGACTACACAGCCCTGCGCATACAAATGTCACTGGCTCAGCACATCGACAGAACTTTCTCTTTCTGGACAAACTGCTTTAAAATACCACACCTATTTTAGTACTTAAGGGAGAATAAAACTTAAAGATGGGGAAGAAAAATCCATTAAGAGCAGTTTTGCTTGGCTATATAAATTCTAGTGCAGCTTCAGGGTCATGGAAAGATGTGTCTACAGTCAACTAGGACCCTCTGGGTATAGCTCCTGCCTTTTGTGCTGAAATCCTGAAAAACTCATGAAATGCTATTGAGTGGCGAAAGCCATCTTAGAGTTTATGAAAATTTCCTCTAGAGTTCCAGTCTTACGAAACTCTCGCCCTTTAAAACAACAAAAGCAAGCCAGGTGAAATCAGTGGATTGCCTGTTTCCTCTAAGGCTGGATGTCTTGCTCCGAAACTATCTTTCAGTACGTCCTAGTCAAGAATTCTGTTCTTGACAGAGTCTTCGTCCATGTCACAATGAGGTCACTAAAGTCAACTTTTATGTGACCAAGACATCATTGGATTGCCATGGATCAGAGTGTCAGAGACCTGCATGAGAGGTGTCGTTTATTCTAGTTAGTTTGTGACCATACATAAAATGTTGATTACACTTGCTGAATTTTCTTCTCTCTCTCTCTCTCCGTCTCTCTCTCTCTTTCTCTCTCTCTCTCTCTGTGGGTGTTTGTATACATAAATGTGTATGAGGATTGCTACCCTGTGCCAGGCACTATGTTGGGTGCTAGGAATATCTTAGTGGACAGGGCAACCACAGTCATGGAGCTTATAAACTAGCAGGGAAGATGATAATTAGACAAGGAATTTGATACAGTGTGTGCTAAAAGGGATCATTCTGGAGAGTCTCTCTTCTAATGTAGATATCAGGAAAGTTCTCTAAAAAGAAATTAAATTTAAGCAATGGATACTTTGAGGTTAGCCAGCAGATAGAGGGTAGGATAGAGGAAGGAAATGTTCCCAGATGAGAGATGGCTTAAAACAAGGGGAGGCTGGAATCTTGGAAAATAGTTTGCTTTAAAATAAAGCAATTATTGGTTGGGTGCGGTGGCTCATGCCTGTAAACCCAGCACTTCTGGAGGCCAAGGTGGGCGGATCAGCTGAGGTCAGGAGCTTGAGACCAGCCTGGCCAACATGGTGAAACTCCATCTCTACTAAAAATACGGAAATTAGCCGGGTGTGGGGACACGCGCCTGTAGTCCCAGCTACTTGGAAGGCTGAGGCAGGAGAATCGCTTGAACTCATGAGGCAGAGGTTACAGTGAGCCGAGATCGTGCCACTGCACTCCAGCCTGAGCAAAAGAGTGAAACTCCATCTCAAAAAAAAAAAAAAAAAAAAAAAAAAAATCAAAAGGAGTTCCATATAGTCCTATCTGAAAACAAGAAGCCTTGAGCTGTAATGATGATTCAACTAACTACATAATTCTTGGGACAGGAGGTAGACACTGAATAAGTAATATTTGTTGAATGATGGAGTATATTAGTCATCTATTGCTGTGTATCAAATTATTCTAAAATGTAGTGGCTTAAAACAACAATCGTTTATTTCCCACAGTTTCTGAGGGTAAGGAATCCAGCAGTTGCTCCACTGGGTGGTTCTGGCTCAAGGTCTCTCATGAATTGTAGTCAAGAATCTGGCCAGGGTTACGGCATCTGCATACTGGTCTGCCCTGAAGTACCTTCTCCCCAGATCACTCATGCGGCTGTGGCCGCAAGGCCTGCGTTTCTCTCTGGCTGTTGGCTGGAGGCGTCAGTTCCTCATCACCTAGAGGCTCCACCAAGGGGCAGCTCATACACGGCTTTAGAGGGTTTCCTTTAAAGCAAATGATGAGAAAGACACATGTATACATGCACACATGCACACACACACGCGCACACACACACACAGAAATAGTAGAGTAGGGAGACACACACATACACAAGTGTACAAATGTATACAAATTCTTTTGTAACCTGGCCTCAGAAGTGACATACCATCACTGCTGCCATATCCTGTTGTCCATGCGTAATAACCCCGATACAATATGGGAGAGCTCACACAACAGCATAAATACCAGGAGTGAGAGATCACCGGAGACCATCTCGGAGGTTGGCTACCACCCACCATGACCAATAAAAGTAATCTAAATAATAGAAGTAACATTACCAAGAATGTTCATAGTCACACATTTTTGCAGACAAGTGATCTTGAGATGTCCCTGCTCTTCAGCATTCAGTGACAATATTTGCCGTATCGCAGGCCACATTCAGAACTTGGTCTTTGAAGTTCTGATCCTGGGTGATCTTTCATGACTTGTCTTGCACTTCCCCCATAGAAACCAGACCAGTCAGGCTGCTCCTTCTTTCCAGACCCCCAGCTTTCTTATTGAGTTCTGATGGTTGTCTCTTCCTGGAGGGCCCACCACTTTGCCCTTAGCTGTATCTGTCCAATTTGAACACATTTCAAATGTGGTTTCCTTTATGGACACTTTCTTGATCTTCAGACCACCAATGTGACTTTCTCACCCTGCTCCTTAAAGTGCTTGGCATCTTTTTTCTGACATGTGTTCTTTGTTTTGCATGGTGATTATTTGTAGGCTTGTCATATTCCCCTAATTGTACATTCCAGAAACAGCAGGATTCTGTCATACTGTCTTGTTCACACAGCACTCAGGGCTGTGTTTGGTACTTAAAGTTGCCATTATCTGATTATCTTTTTCCTGTTCTTTTTTTTTTTTTTTGAGACGGAGTTTCGCTCTTGTTACCTAGGCTGGAGTGCAATGGCGCGATCTCGGCTCACCGCAACCTCCGCCTCCTGGGTTCAGGCAATTCTCCTGTCTCAGCCTCCTGAGTAGCTGGTATTACAGGCACGCACCACCATGCCCAGCTAATGTTTTGTATTTTTAGTAGAGACGGGGTTTCACCATGTTGACCAGGATGGTCTTGATCTCTTGACCTCGTGATCCACCCGCCTTGGCTTCCCAAAGTGCTGGGATTACATCCTGTTCTTTATATAATTTTGGACATTAACCTATACCTTCTGGCTTCACATTGATTTCGGTTTAGTTTTCCAATACAAAGTAGAAATGATCCACATACAGACGCCATCTCGCACTTTAAATGAGTTGGTCACCTACATGTGATACTCTGCTGAAAATACAAAAACCCAATTGTTTCCTTCTGCTAACCAGCTTTCTGCCTAAAATCACATGACAATTCCTTGTCTCTGGCTCTCAATGCCCTTGTGTCTTCTAGACTTAGGTGCACGTGCAGGTCCTGTGGTAGATTACACCCTGACTGCATGATCCTCTTTTAGCGATATTTTTCTGACCTCACTTTTGGCACACTCTCTGATGGTACCAGAACCATGGCTTCCCCAACTAGGGTAGCGGGAAGGGATTCTGGCTGCAGGCTCCTGAACTGCCACTGACTGGACAACCCATGCCTAGTAATTTTACAAATAGCGCTATAGAGTTATATCATGCTCCAACCTATATAGAGCTCATCCCTAGACATCACCTCATCTAATTCACAAAAAAATCATTGTATTTGGTCCTATCCTCATTTTTATATCTATTAAGAAATGATCATCATAAAATCTGTGTGACTTGTGAAAGATTACAGAACTGCCCATAGTAAAATCAGAGGTTACTTCCAGGTTTTCTGACCGCAAGTCTGCGTTCTGTAGCCACAGCTCTGTAATTACTTGACCTTAAGATCCTCACATCCATGGGACAAGTTTACTTATTGCCGGCCTATATACTACACCTCAGCCTGTCAGAATAGCTCGTCCAGAATCACACATTTTAATGGTCTCATGCTCACATTTGTCACTTGTAGGTAAGGAATCCAGACAAAACTAAGTCGGCCCATGAGGAGCCAAGTTCTCGCCGAAGCCAGACGAGGACAGGAGTGGGCAGGTGTATCTCATGGCTTAATTGAGTTGTTGGTTAATGGAGCTGGCTGGCACTATCAGGAACCGGGCTGAAATACTGAAGCAAAAGTTTCCACAGCCTTGTAACCTAAAAGCCAAGTAAACCCTTTAATATTGATGGAATACTTGACACTTTCCTCAAAGGCTTAGGTTGGCTGCTCAGTCCCAGCCCCTAAAACTCATCTTTTTTTGTAACCTAGTCAGCTGCTTGGGATAAGTACCTTTTACCTGTTTGTGGTTCTTGTATTTGCCCAATCCCAGAATGGACTAGGAAGTATTCCATGGGTCCTTGTATCAGACACTTCTTCTTAGAATTAGTACCCATCAGTTTCAAACTGGGGACCCAGAATTCATAGTGGGGATAAATACATTGCCTGTATTGGATCATGCAAACCTTGGTTCAAATCCTAGCCTTCCCACTTGGCAGTTATGGTCTATCCTGACTAGGAAGTGAGGATAACGATATATACCTCTCTTTGAACCCATTAGATGAAATAATAATTAGGCTAATACTTGGTATATGTAAGGTATCTGGTAAGAACCTTATCTAATTGTCTTTTACACTATTTTTTCCATTCTTTTGTAATATCCTGACTGTTCTCAAAAACAAGTTTATATTCCCTATAGGATAAGCATCAGAAAGTTCCAGAACTACAATTGGTCAGAAGGTTTCACTGACCTGGAGGCAACCTCTGTGCCCTTCAGGAATTAGAAGTTCCCTGTTTCTAGAACTGCAAAACTACAGTGTAATAATAATAATAATCTATCCTGAAGCCCTGGTGAAGATGGATCAGAGACAACACCCTTTCTCTCTGCCATGTCCTGTGAAGGAATGTCCTGTTCTGTGTATGTGTCCAGGACCCTGAGGTGAAGAGCTGGGATAGATAATCTGATGAGCATTTGGTCCAATGGAGAAGCAGTTCATAGGCTTTTCATGGGTTGTTATGCTTTGGAGCTGTGTAAGCCTTATGCTGGGAGACCTAGGTGACATATTAGGAGCAGCAGTTCTTCCTTCCCATGCAGAGGATGCATGCACAAATGCCCAGTTCTCTTCCCCAGTCTAGGCAGTGCAGCCCCCAGCAGAGCATTGCTCTCATTAGGTTGCTCTCCTACAACTGGTATTCAGTACAAATGCAAAGCACAGTCTCTATCCCAAGGGCTGATCTAAGCAACTGACAATGCAGAAACAGGCACAGCCCTGAAGATACACAAAGAAAAATACAAATATTTGTGCCATAATTTTTTTCTAATGCTAACTGATTTTTATGCTAAGGCATGAGCAGAGAAAAGATGGAATAGTTAGAGAGGCCAGCATGGAGGATTCCACAGGGAGACCAAACCTAGACCATTGCCCTCTACCTGAAAAGGCGATGGATGTATCCGGGATAGGCAGGATTCGAATCTAGGTAGGCTGGGTATGCAGCAAGAGCTGAGCTCTGTCTCAGGAGTGGGGCTCCTTTGAGATTTTTATAGTTCATAAAGACTGAGTCTGTCTATGTGATCACAGCCAGGTGAATTCTGACCTTGAATGAACCATTCTTTCATATGCTAGTGGTTATTTTCAAACTCATAAAAGACTCCCCAAATACAATTCTAAAAAGCAAGCCTTTTTTTCTGCTTTTTTCTCTCTATATAAGTTTGGGTTAAGCTTAGAAATAAAATAATTGTGATTCGAATAAGATAGACTTTTAGCTCTCTTTCACATGGAATGATTCTGGAGGTGAGAAGTCAAGACCCAGTAAAGAGGCTCCGTGGTTGTCATGGCTTGGTGATTGTTCTGCTTCTCAGCTCTTTCCTTACATAGATGTGACCCTCATCCTGATGGCCCAAGATGTTTATAGAGTTCCAAAAGTTACATCTATGTTCTAGAGAGTAGGATAAAGAGAAGGATGACGAAGGGATAGCCATTCATTTTAATGAGAACTGTTGGAAGTTTCATGTACTTACATTTCTGTCATAGCCACGTTTATCCCTGATTCAGACCTTGAGACAGGGATTCAAGTGCTTCAAAGTAATTGATGTGGAAGGTGTAGGGAACTCTGGTGGGGAAATAAGGAATTGTACAGTAAACAGAAAGCCAAAAAAAAATGCTTTACTATTCTGCCAGCAATCGAAGTGGGCAATTGGAGCATAATTGGCAAATAAATTCTGGGCAGTGGAGCAAAACATACAGCTTTAAATTCTCCCACCCAAGGGGGTGAGACAGCTGAGTGTTTGTACGCCAGTTCCAGGGAGTCATTAATTGAGGGTTGCTCTTGACTGTGTTAACTAGAATCTCTAGTTTGTCACATGCAGGCAGTGGCCTTCAGCTGTGCTGGGAAAAGATGTTGCCAGCATAGAAGTGTGGATCTTTGACTGTTGGAGCACACTGAGGAGTTCAGGAGAATATAGGCAGGGCACTGACCACTTTGGCTAAAATATGGCTATACCTCGCTGTAAGTGGTTAGAAAATGTGGTCTTTTATCTTGGCTTCCACCTCAAATATGGAGTCTTGTTTTTAACATGGACAGAAAAAATAGATTTGTATTAGGCGACTTGGAGTCCCTATTAAGTGCGCTAAACAAACTGTGCCTCAATTGTACTCTGTAGAGACTATTAGCAAATGAATTAGATTTGCATTTCAAGGTGGGTTGATTTTGTCAAGACTCACTTCTTACATACGAAAGTGAAATCATTCTGCCTTTCCTATAGAAATACTTCCGATTAAGAAACAGAATAGATAGGCCGGACAGGGAAAATATGGCACATATACACCGTGGAATACTATGCAGCCATAAAAAACGATAAGTCTGTGTCCTTTGTAGGGACATGGATGAAACTGGAAACCATCATTCTCAGCAAACTGACACAAGAACAGAAAATCAAACACTGCATGTTCTCACTTATTGGCAGGTGTTGAACAGTGAGAACACATGGACACAGGGAGGGGAGAATCACACACTGAGGTCTGTGAGGGGGGACTGGGGAGGGGAAGTGGGGAGTAGGGAGTTGGGGAGGGATTAACATGGGGAGAAATGCCAGATACAGGTGATGAGGATGGAGACAGCAAACCACATTGCCATGCATGTACCTATGCAACAATCCTGCATGTTCTTCACATGTACCTCAGTACCTAAAGTGTAATTATATATATATATTATATATATATACATACATACATGTAAAGGAAACAATAAATATTCCTTCAAGAAATATTAATCTCTTAATTTGAAGTTTAACACTTAAATATTTTAGTTGTTAGCATTCTATTTCTAGCCTTAACATATATTAGGGCTAGAGAAACAAACAATTGTCATAATTATGATTCTGAATATTTGAGATGTCAGATAAATCAGGATTCAGGAACTATGTTCACAGGTATTTCGAAGAATTCAGGGGATAAACCCTCATAAAAAGAGCTTCAAAGGTGAAACCCCACCTCTGCTAATAATACAAAAGTATTAGCTGAGCGTGGTGGTGCACACCTGTCATCCCAGCTACTAGGGAGGCTGAGGGAAGAAAATCGCTTGAACCCAGGAGGCGGAGGTTGCAGTGAGCCGACATCGTGCCATTGTACTCCAGCCTGGGTGACGAGAGCGAAACTCCATCTCTAAACCAGAGGCAACCATGACCCATTCTGACTGACTGGTCAACCACCTCAGAGAGTAATGTCAGACAGCCAATGGAATCAGATGGAAATTGACTCAAGTAGATGTAGGCCGTATTCCACAGCGAGGAAATAAGAACCAGCTAAGAGTAGTATGGGTAATCAGGTGTAAAAGTGACATAAACTAGCCAGAATAAAGATGGTGGATCCTTCCAGACAGGGTACAGTAGCTCAACACACTACGTCTCACTTAGTATAGTTATAAATTCTATTAGCCTAGGCCACAATTGACACCACGTAGCTTTTACTTGGATATACAGAGCAGGTTATAATGATGAGATAATCACAGATCAGGAAGGATCATGAGCTGGCGAACTTTCTCATACACTTCTAAAAATTGTATCATCAATGTCTTACACAGGGCTTAGCACAAAGATCAGTACACATGTTGAAAAATGAATGAATGAAGTACTGAAACTCCCAGCTCCCTCATGTGCCTCATGGACTAGTTAACACTATTGTGGGAAGCGGCCAGAGAAAGAGAGAAAAAAAAACTGCGTTTTTCCTGGTGTTTTTCTTCTTATAGCTGCTACTTCTGAAGAAAAATCCAACCGTAAAAACCCTGTAAATGTGAAGGTTTACCCTTGTGATAGTCATTACCATAATTCACCAAAAAGTCCCAGTTCTCTGCCCACCAAGCACTGAGGAAGAAAGCTCTTGCTGGAGTTACTGGATTCATATGGGATCATGTGATTTGTTCCAGCAGATAAGCTGTATGCCGAAGGAAAGTGTGACCCTTTGGGGCTGGAGCGTCTCTTTGCCAGTGTACAATATTCCAGGGCTTTCTTTTTTCCCTCTGCCCTAGTGACCCCCCAGGGTTCCAGAGAGTGGCTGTGTTGTCACCCTTGACCTTGCATTAGGGTCATGCTGAGCATAATCCCCAGACAACACAGTTGGGTTATGGAGCATGATAGGAAATAAATGTTGTTGTTTTTACCCATAACATTTTGGAGTTGTTGGTTACCACACAGCAGAATCGAACCTATCCTGACCTATCCCTGTCGTAGCAATAGTTTATCAAAATTCTTAACACGTGCTTTCTGTTGTGCCCTGTAGATTCAATTTCTTCCAGCCACAGCCCTTTGTGTCTTTCACTTCTCTTTTAGAGAGAAATGTGTTTATTTATTGAAGGAAGCTCTTCATTTGAATATTAAACCTTTTCTTTTCTGGCAATGCCACAGGAAGAAAATCTTCTCCAGGAATCTGATCCTCTTTCTTTACAATTCCTGAGTTCAGAGCAAAGGAATCAAGTTTCTGGCAGAGACCAAATTGCCTGTGTCCATGTTTCTTTGCTCCTATTCTTCATGACCAGTGACTGCTGGATTGATTAAAGACAGGCAGGAACTTCATCTGAACACTAGAACCTATTCCTACACATGTGTGCAGATCACACAAACTCAGTCCCTAGGAATCCGCAGAATTATCTGTTATGGCATATGCTGTAGGTGACATGAGGAGCACCTCCCTTCTCTCCGCAAGTTTATATAACGTGGTAAGACTGGCAATCACAAGTATAAAAAAGAAAGCCAGTGTTAGGAAATGGTAAAGCACTGACTAATTTCGGATTGGGATTTAGAATATGAGCAATTAATCTTTTCTTAGCCAAGGCTTTAGATAAGAAAAGGGGCTGGGTGTGATGGCTCTTGACTATAATCCCAGCACTTTTGGAGGCTGAGGTAGGCAGATCGCTTGAGCTCAGGAGTTAAAGATCAGCCTGGGCAATGTGGTAAAACACCTTATTTACAAAAAATACCAAAAAAGCTAGCTGAGTGTGGCACATTCTGGTAGTCCCAGATATTCAGGAGGCTGAGATGGGAGGATCACTTAAGCCCTGGGAAGGTTGAGGCTGCAGCGAGCCATGATGGCATCACTGCCCTCCTGCCTGGGTGACAGAATGAGACCCTACCTCAAAATTAAAGAGACGGAGGGGCGAGATGGCGGGGGAGAGAGAGGGAGAGAAGAAATAGCTTTCATTATAAATAACACTGGCTAAAGTTAAGATGGTACACTAATGTAACCATGTGGAATGAAACAGATGGATCCTGCCCAAGCCACTTCACATTCTGACTTGCACCATAAGATCCTGACACCCTGATATGCCAGTTGTTGTAAAGGGTGGTGCGTGATGGAAGGACAGGGATTCCTGCCTTTCCAGCAGAACCTTCCAAAATTGCTTCACGAGCCCTTGGCACTGCTCCCAGCTCCACTCCGAACTCTGCAAGAGACAGCTTTTCCTGGTGGAAACCTCATTTGCTGCTTTGTTTAATTCTGTGTCAATTCCAGTGACCGTATGCTTACCGCAGAAGAAAAAGGGTAGCAAGGCGAAGGCACTGGCTGTCCCCAAACCACTGTGCACTCTCCACTCTTTGCGGCTGGCTCTTCCCTGTTTCCATCCTTCTATCCCCTTTTATACTGTGATTCTTTATGTCAAATCTTCATTAACATCCTGAACCCAGTATACTGGGGAAAGTTCTGTTCTCTCAATCTTAGTATGCTCCGAGTATTGTTGGGCTCACATTCATTTTATTTTTTCCTGTTGATATTTTCCTAACTTCATTTTTTAAGAATTATGTTATTATTATTTTTAACATTACTGTGGTTCCTGGGACATAATGAAATGGCTTTGCCGGAAAAATTGATGGGCTTGAGGAGGAGGTTGCCGTGGAAACCTCTTACTTTTGGATGATGGAAGAAGGTGGCACATCTTCTGGAAAGAGCTTGAGACTCGTAGGACACTTGATCCTTTTCATGGCAGAGGTAGCACAGGGCCTAGAATTGAGCTTCCAAACAAAGGACCAGGAGGGAGCCTCTAGGTTTATTTTCTTATAACACCCACACATTCACTTTTCTTTCAAATAAACAATGACTTTATGGTCTTTATGACACAAGAGTTCAGTGCTTGGAAACAAAGTAGAAGTAGAAGGAAATAAAGTATTCCAGGAATCTTTCCTTGAGGGGGTGCCTTGATTCCAGTTAAAAGGTAATGGTAAATTCTCCTTGTAAATAAAGAGAATTAAAATGATAAGAGTTTGGTTGTCCTGTTTCTCATTCTCTGTCTTGCTTCTCTTTTTCTGTACCTCTTTTGTATCAGCCACAGTGAGGATACATCTAGCTTCTCGCTTATTTCAGGTAGAAATAAGGAAGAAAATAATGAATGATTAAAACATCGTGGAATTAATGAATCATAAGACATTCTCGTGAAAGCGGTGTGGGACCTTCATACTTTCTTTTGGCCACTTAAAGGAGAACTAGGAAAAGAAGAAACAAAGTGTTTTGTCTTGTGCAAAAGGTCTTGGGGTTTCATAAGATGTGCAAATTGTGTATGGTTACTACCACTGAAAGATGTTAGAGAGTAACACCATATTGTCATTTGATCCTGGGCTTCGAGTGCCTCCATAAGTGGCTTGGACTGAAGTCACAGGAATTTTCCAAATTATAAAGGTTATGAGGTTGTAAAATAAAGCTTAGCGTTGCAATTTATGCTTCACTCTAGTGTGTATCTTTCTCATTAACCTAAATTCTTGGGTTATTGTTTTGCCTCTATAATTGCCCCTGGCCAGGGAACAGTACCTGGTGCATTCCCCCAAAGACAAGATTCCTTTAGACTCTGCAAAGGCAAGCATGCATAAAAACAGCCAAGGAGAAACACTAATTATTTGAGGGCTAAAAACACACCAGAGTGAGACTCTGCTTAAAAGATTTGCAAAGAGATTTATACCAGCCAGGCCACTGCAAAATGAGAAATTGACTCACAGTATTGAAGCAGACATCCCCAGAAGGGTTTGGTTTCATATTGTCTGCGTTTTGAGAAACTGAGATACGCTGATTAAATATTTTGCTGTTGCTGACTTTCAGGAAGCCTGCTGCTACCGCAGACTGGCTGAGTTGCCTGTGACTGCCCAGGGTCTTGCTTAGAGTGGCATTGTCACCTCATACCTTCAGCAGTCCAGTTAGTCTACTTGTCACAAAGATCGACATATGTTTGGCAAGGACTGCCACCCAGTTGTGTAGTTTTTCATTGCCATTATTCCCATGCAGAGTCAGTTCTGCTATAACATTTATTTTGAAAATAGGAATTAGTTCTAATATAATTGACGTACCAAAGAGTAATTTGAGCCTAATGCAAATTTTGCATTTGCTTAGGCATGATGTTGTTCACATCTAAACTATGTGAACACAGAAAGCTGTGCTGAGTCACACACACATGTGCACCTTAAACATTTACCAGTGACCTCGTTCATCACGTTATGAGCCACACTCATCCACATCTGCTGTTGCCTGACGTCAGCTAACCATCCTTCCACCACTTCGCAGTAACTCATGAGCTGAAATCCTTCTGATACCCTCTTCCACAAAAAAAGTCAGGACTTTTTTTTTGAGTCCTGTATTTATTGCAATATTTATCTTTTTTTTTTTTTTTTTTTTTTTTTGAGATGGAGTCTTGCTCAGTTTCCCAGGCTAGAGTGCAGTGGCATGATCTCGGCTCACTGCAGCCTCCACCTCCTGGATTCAAGCCATTCTCCTGCCCCAGCCTCTCCAGTAGCTGGAATTATAGGCACGCACCACCATGCCCGGCTTTAGTAAAGACGGGGTTCACCCTATTGGCCAGGCTGGTCTCGAACTCCCGACCTTGAATTTATTCATTAACCACTTCTCATATGTAAAACTGCGCTACCATTTTTATTAGATTTCTCCCTATGTCTTTGTTTACATGTCAGTGTCAAGTTTTCGAGTGTTTTGCTCTTAGACCCTGCAGTTTGTGTTGCACGATTTAGCATGCTGGAGTGTATCAGTTTTCTGTTACTGATGAACCTCAAAAGTGGCTGTTTAAAACAACACAAACTGGCTGCGTATGCTGACCCACACCTGTAATCCCGGCAATCGAGGAGGTCAAGGTGAGAGGATTGCTTGATACCAGGAGTTCCAGACCCACGTGGGCAACCTAGCGAGACCACCATTTCTAAAAAATAATAAAAATAAATTGGCCTGGCCTGGTGGCAGGCACCTGCAGTTCCAGCTGCTCAAGAGGCTGAAACAGGATTGTTTGAGCTCAGGAGGTCACGTTGCAGTGAGCCATGATTGGGCCGCTTTACTGCAGCCTGGGCGCAGAGTGAGGTACTGTCCTGAACATATATATGTTCTCCCACAATTGCTGTGAGTGAAGTGTCCATTCACAGTGTGACTTGACTGAATTCAACCGAGTTCTCTGCGTAAGTTCTAACAAAGCCAAAATTAAGCTGTTGGTCAAGCAGGGCTCTTATCTAGAGGGTAATGGAGGAGAATCCACTTCCAGGGTCACTCAGGATGTGGGATAATTTCAGGCCGTCCTCCCTATTCCCTTGGTTGTTTTTTGGGTGACCCCACCCGTATGCCTTGGCTCACAGGCCAGCTCCATTGTCAAATCCAGCAACAATATGGGAAGTCCTTATTTTGCTTTGAATCTCTCTATTCTCCCCTTTTCTTGTATCACAAGAGGTGAAGGTCTAGGGGGCCAGATTTCTGCCCCCTACACACAGTGATTTGTGGGAACACACCTGTCACATGAAAGCAGACTGACTCCGCTGATAATTGTCTTGTGTTCTCGTCGCTTTCCTGCGCCTTTTACTGCTTTTTTAATGTTGAGATCCTTCAACATTCATTCTTTACTGTCTTTTCTTTGCACTCTTTGGACTTAGTGCTTATCTTTTCTTTGAGTGACAGACTTTGGAGAATATAATAAAAGGTGTCCTCCATCTCCTCAGACAAGTGCAAATACACATTGCATGTCATAGATCCCCCTGCAGCCCGTCCGGGGAACCCTGCCATATGTCTCCTTCTGCCAGCTTATGTTGAAGGATGGCTTTGACGTAACAAGTCCTTGCTATGTGCCAGCTAAGGTGCAACACACTTCACGTTTGCTACCTTATTTCATCCTCATAGCAAAACCATGAGGGCGGTTTTGTGATTCACATTTAGCCTGAGCTTTAAAACAGCGTGGTATTCTATAAAACGGACTCAAAACTCAAATTCAGGGTTGTCTGGCTCCAAAGCAAAACACCTGGCTTGAAATGTTACATCACTACAGATCATGGAAAACTGTCTTTTGCCCTGATACCTGTGCTGATGTCCAACCCTACTAGCACACTGTCCAGCTCCACATTCTCTGTCCGTTTCTCCTGTGACTTCCCCAGCTTTGCTACTATCATCCCTATTAAACCCTCATCAATCAGGTAAACTTACAAAATCTCGGTTTGTTTCTTTTCTTTTGCTACAATATCTTAATCAATCACAAAATCCTTGCTAACAGCTATCCTCTACTAGCATGGCAAACTTCGAACTTCTGTTTATCTTTTATTTTGAGACAGAGTCTCACTTTGTTGCCCAGACTGGAGTGCAGTGGTGTATCTCAGCTCAGTGCAACCTCCGCTTCCTAGGTTCAAGCAATTTTCCTACTTCAGCCTCCTGAGTACCTGGTCTTACAGGTACCTGCCACCATGCTCAGCTAATTTTTGTATTTTTGGTAGTGATGGGGTTTTGCCATGTTGGCCAGGCTGGTCTTGAACACCTGACCTTAAGTGATCCACCTGCCTTGGCCTCCCAAAGTGCTGGGATTATAGGCAACTTCTATTTACTTTAACAAACAAACAAACAAAAACCATAAAACATGTCTCTTCCAGGAGTTTATCTGACTCTATCATGGAGAAACATTAAATAATCTCAGATTTAAAAAATATTCCAAATTAATTATTATTAAAATACTTCTACTCTTGCACTTACTTCATTGTATCACACTAAATTATTTCTATCTGTCACAAACTAGATATGAAGTGGGTATTCCCTTGAATAAAAGGCCAAATTCTTAGTTTTCATTTTATCATTCTTTCTTAGCACATTGGAATACAGTGTGTGCTTAGCAAATATTTGTTAAGGGTAACTGACTTAAATTCAGGCAGAAAGAGCAAAGGTATGAAGTCTAAGTCAGAATAGTGTGACTTTTGGCTGGGAGCGGTGGCTCACATCAGTAATCCCAGGACTTTGGGAGGCTGAGGCAGGCAGATCACCTGAGGTCAGGAGTTCAATACCAGCCTGGCCAGTATGGTGAAACCCTGTTGGTACTAAAAACACAACAATTAGCCAGGAGCGGTGGCATGCGCCTATAATCCCAGCTACTCAAGAGGCTGAGGCAGGAGAATCATTTGAACCCGGGAGACGGAGGTTGTGGTGAGCAGAGATTGCACCACTGTACTCCAGCCTGGGCAACAGAGTGAGACTCCATCTCAATTAAAAAAAAAAAAAAAAACAGCCGGGCGCGGTGGCTCAAGCCTGTAATCCCAGCACTTTGGGAGGCCGAGGCGGGTGGATCACGAGGTCAAGAGATCGAGACCATCCTGGTCAACATGGTGAAACCCCGTCTCTACTAAAAATACAAAAAAGTAGCTGGGCATGGTGGCACGTGCCTATAATGCCAGCTACTCAGGAGGCTGAGGCAGGAGAATTGCCTGAACCCAGGAGGCGGAGGTTGCAGTGAGCCAAGATTGCGCCATTGCACTCCAGCCTGGGTAACAAGAGTGAAACTCCGTCTCAAAAAAAAAAAAAAAAACAAAAAAACATAGTCTGACTTTTGTGAGTAAATAGGTCTTAAGGTAGCATCCCAATTAGAAGAATGGGATAAAAAGGTAAAATGATTGACAGGTTTAACCTACTTTAGGGAACACTTTCATTCCAAATAATGAGTTTTCTAACTAAATAGCGTAATCCTTGGGGCTCTTCTAGAAGAGATGGCTCTGACATGGGCTTCTTTAGTGTTCTGTGCCCCGCCCAAAGAGTTGGCTCCATTTTTCTCTACTGGTATTCTGCAGCAACTCATGTTCAGGACTATGAATACATGAAATCAGTGGCCCAAGCCACAAGCTACTGGAGACCCTATGTTATCAGTTTTGTAAATGATTCTAATCTTAGACATGTCAGTCAATGTTGCATCACGGCTGGGTTTGAGAGAGGCTCTGATATCTCTCAGTCTCCTCTTACGAAACTGATTGAAGATGGAACTTTGAATCAGACCCCTAAAGAGATTGCCTTTGCATTCTTTACAAATGAATTTCATGTCTTTCAGCCTCCTGTAAATAAACATTAAAGTCCACCCTTTAAAAAGAAAATATTTTAATATTTAGCATAGTGTTACCGTGAATTATAGGATGTGTGTCATGAAGAGGTTCAGAATATGAGTCAGGCCTACTGTCCTCCAAGTACTAATGCATATGAGGAAGATAATTCCAGAAAGAAACATTTTCTCAGTGCCATTCTAAGCCCAGCCTAGTGAAGGACACATTCATCCACTTTACCATACTTAATCTTCAGAACAATACAAATAAAAGCATATTTGTAATCCTCCATTTTTTCACATGAGGAAATTAAGCTGACAGTGATTAAATAACTTGCCTAAGCTCTCATCACTAGAAAATTTGAGCTTAGGTCTATCTGATGCTAAAGTTTGTTCCAACTTGGTCTATGGTCAGGGCGGAACAAGGCAATGATTAAAATGCTTAAGCCAGGAAACTGTGGTGGTAGGTCCCAGGTCCATCTGTTCCATGTCTACTGCAGTTTCTCTGGAAGCAGCTTTGCACCTGAGTGTTGAAGGATCCATCTGGGACTCCAGAAGTCGTATCTTCTAATCTTCCCAAGTGACCTGAATGAGGCGTGGGCAGATGGTGATTTCTGTGCCTCTGCTACAGGTGATTGCACTGACTCCTCCATAGAACCATGCCAAGCGGATGCCAGGCCCTGCCATAAGCAGACCTCCAGCCTTTCAGCTCTGTGCTCATTAACTTATCCAAAGAGCCATTTGGAGAACAAGCCAGTGGAAAGACTTGGAGCCTGACTAAATGCACTCCAGTTACAGGTCTGTCTTCCACCTGTCAGTTTGCATTCAGACAAGGATGATAATCTGATTAGGTGACTTGGGAATTATCAAGATTCACTCCCACTCCATATTTCCACATAACAGACAGATCTAGAGATTTCTAGTAACCAGTGAAGCACATGTCGGATGGCCGATTAAATTCCCCAGGCTTCGTTTGACTTCTCAAATTGAAAATCTAATCCTCAATTTCTCCTCACTGGTTAAATCAGCATAAATCTCTCTTGGCATGTGACCTACTCTGACCTAGGAAAAAGCTCTTTCAAATCCCCTATTAGTAGCGTTGATCTTATATGATCCAAGGTCTTTCATTAATTTTCAGGGTGGCAGATGTAAGTCACTCAGTCCCTAAGGACACAATCCAGGGTCCAGAAGGACAACAATGGGATATCAGGGATATTTAGACAAGGAAGCCTATTCTTTTGAAGTTGACAGAGGGGGACATTCTCTTGTTTTCCCAAAAAACGACTCTTGGGGCTGCTGTCAAAGATAACAGCATTAAGCAGTCTTTGATTTGAGGTAAGATGACATTTCCTCCATTATGATCTCACAAAAGTAAAAAGTTATTGCATTCACGAGCCCATTAGGACATCGCAGACATTGACCATGCCTTACATTCACAGTGTCGTTGCTCCGGACTTTTCCTGATTTTTCCCTGTTAAGAGAGCAAAAGGCTTTTCTGGTTTCTGATCAACATGAATCAACATGGCTCAAAAACGAAAATAGTTTCCCAGAGCCCCCAAGTTATATACTGTGTCTGCAAAGGTAAATTTTAAGTGAAGTTAATGAAAAACAAATTTTGGCATCCTCACCTGCATGAGTTATTTCCAAAACCCTAGGAGGAGGCCTGTGATGCTTTAATTTGATTATATATTTTTTATAAAATTTTCAAAATTAAACAATCTAACCACAATCAATTAAAACTGTCATAGAGTTCTACTCTGATGCCACACTCTATAACACTGTCTCTCTTGTTGCATAGCACTGGAGTGGCTGCAGGTATGCTGGGAGCTACATTTAGCTTGAGTTTAATTAGATATATTTATGTGCTTTGTGGTTACGTCTATAGTCAGGTGACTGTTAGCCAGCTTCTAATAAGAATGGCACCTGGGAACCCCTCTCCTGTTCACTATGTGATTCACCCAACATTGTGGAAGAAAGTTGTGGGGTCAAGCATCGTATTAAAATATAATCCCAAAGTGTTTAACACAAAAATATATGGTAAAGAAAGAGAAGCACAGTTAGATAGATAGAGAAGCAGAAACTAGTCCGTGGAAAATTCTTCCAATCATCATCTATGTAAAGACATGGTTGAAATGAGGTCCTTTTTCATACTTAGTAAAAACGGAAGTTCCCTTTTTTTAAGAACATACTTAATAATATAGCATATATACATTTATAAACTCATCAGAAGTAGGTTTTGTGATTGCTTGATAATCCCATTAATAAAAATCATCATTTGAACACATTGGAAAAGAAACATAATTTTCTTGTTAATAAGACATGAAATACTGACATGGACAAAATAATATAAAATTCACACCATTATAATTAGGATGTCAGAAATAATTAGGACAAAATGGATAGTGATTTGTAGCAATTGAAAAAATATTTTAGATGATTTATTATATAAGAAAACTTGCCGGGCGCGGTGGCTCAAGCCTGTAATCCCAGCACTTTGGGAGGCCGAGGCGGGTGGATCACAAGGTCAAGAGATCGAGACCATCCTGGTCAACATGGTGAAACCCCGTCTCTACTAAAAATACAAAAAATTAGCTGGGCATGGTGGCACGTGCCTGTAATCCCAGCTACTCAGGAGGCTGAGGCAGGAGAATTGCCTGAACCCAGGAGGCGGAGGTTGCGGTGAGCCGAGATCGCGCCATTGCACTCCAGCCTGGGTAACAAGAGCGAAACTCCGTCTCAAAAAAAAAAAAAAAGAAAACTTAAAATTCCATAAAATTTTATAGTCTGTATGTGACAGAATCCTAACACAAGTTTTCTCAAGTTTGACAATAATCTACATGTTAACAATAATGTCCTTACCAGTAGTGGTTTGTAAGTCTCAAAAAAAAAAAAAAAAATTCTGGACAAAAAAAAATAAAAAAAAAAAAAAAAAATTGTGATCAACACCAGATGATATGCCAATTCTGTTCTGTCTTTAGTATACAATGATACCAAAACAGTATCTCATGAAAAGTCAAATGAAGAATCTCCAATAAAAAAGCATTATATAAAATATTAATATAAAAGTGTATTTTCTATTTTTAGATTTTGTAAGGTCTGTGACAATAGTCCTTTACAATTTATATTTGTTATTTATTTTCAAATTCTTAATAAATAATTTCTATCTAATTTTCTTTTTATAATTTTGCACTCATTTCTTAGAAATCACATTCTAAATTGTACAAGACTCAGGATCCACCAGTTGCAAGTTGATAGAAACCCAGCTCAATACAGACAAAAGAAAAAAGTATGAAAAACCAAGCACAGCTAGACATAGTGTCTGAAACCACACTATTATTAATAGAACTCGGTCTTGTTCTTTTTTTTTTTTTTTTTTTTTTTTTTTTTGAGACGGAGTTTCACTCTTGTTACCCAGGCTGGAGTGCAATGGCGCGATCTCGGCTCACCGCAACCTCCGCCTCCTGGGTTCAGGCAATTCTCCTCCCTCAGCCTCCTGAGTAGCTGGGATTACAGGCACGCACCACCATGCCCAGCTAATGTTTTTGTATTTTTAGTAGAGACGGGGTTTCACCATGTTGACCAGGATGGTCTCGATCTCTTGACCTCGTGATCCACCCGCCTCGGCCTCCCAAAGTGCTGGGATTACAGGCTTGAGCCACCGCGCCCGGCTGTCTTGTTCTTTTAATCGCTTATCTTTTTTGTTTCCCTCCTGTATGTTGGTTCCATGCTCAATCCAGCAGTGACAGACTCTTCTCATCCTCACGGTACTTCCAACACTTTTGACCAAAGTCCTGTGTTGAATCTCATCAGTTTGGACCAGTTAATGAGTTTATCCATGAACAAATGCCGGGGACCTGAAACGCTTTAATTGGCCAGAGGTGTCACATGTGCCAACCCCTCACCTGCTGTATAAACATCCTGGAATAAGAAGATGAGAAAATTAATTCCCTGAAGGAAACCAGGGAACTGTTATTAACAGAAGAACGAATGGACGCTGATTTAGCAAAACAGCAGTGCTCTGTGACACGTGCCTATTTTTTTTTAATATTTTTGATTAAGACTTTCTTAAAGCCCCAGGTAGCCTTAAAAAGAAGTATATTCCTGGCCCAAGACTGAAAATGAAGAAAGAAAAAGCATGACATTTATCTTCAAAACCTGTCTCTATACTTTGCTTAAACAGATTTTAAAATCATAATTTAAAGGTATAGTTGTACTTATGCATAAGTGCTAGGTCTGCAAGGGAAACAACAGGACCAAGGATTGAACATGAATATTGTGGACATGCATAGGGCTTCCCTTTCATTTGGGCACAACATGAGCTACCATTATTGGGCGTCTGACAAGTGCCAATGGCACCGTCGTCTCCTCTGGTGCTAGATAATGTGTGCATGTATTTCTAATCTTCACAGCCACCAAAAATTTATTTTTATGTGTACTATAAGGGTGAAAAATGTGCCCTCCCAAACAGATTACTTAAATAGCCCAAGATCACCCAATTCCTACGTAGAAGAGCCAGTATTCAAACTTAATGAATACTTTTTATATATTATGCTACCTCTAAAGTACGTCATCTTACTTCAAACCCAAAGCATTTTATTTATGTCTGCATATGGTTGTATGTTATGAAGAAATCTTGCTAGAACATACCAGATTATAGTCCTGCTCCTCGAAACATAGGGATTCTCCCATTTCAGCTCGAATACTCTGCAAATGTGGGACGCAGTCCACCTCCCCATAACGAGTGGTCTCGCTAGATCAGTTTCATCCACGCCTCTGGGGCTGGCAGCAGGTGTCATATGAGGTTAATATGAGAGAGAGCCTTTGTAGGCTTTGATGTGCCACAAAGGCCAGTACATTCTGGAAGTGAACATTCATGCTTAGTCTCTATGCTGCAGCCTTCTGTTTGGGCGGATATTTGTGCAAGCGTACTCTGCTTTATCTTATTAGAAAGATCTTGAGTTTCTAAAACAATCTATATTTTGTGAAGCAGATAAGTTAAAGTTGAAAGGAGTTTGGAGAGAGTGAGAGATAGAGGAGAGATTCAGTTTCTCTGTTCCCCAAAAAGTCTAGCAAGGAAGAAATCAGAGCAAAAGTAGGTAAGCCTGTATACGCAGTAGTAGGATCTCTTTCGGGCAGCCTCAGCCCTTCTCACACCCTATCTGGTTCCCAGCACAGGAATGGGAAGCACTTACCCTGGCAGGGTTCTTCCAGTGAAAACAAAACTAGCTCTGCAGCATAAGGCAGTCGTGTTCCAAAATGGCAGGCTCAATCGCCAGCAGAGTTCACACTCACCCAGCGAGAGGAGGGAGCGGATAGTGTCAAACTATCAAGGGGAAGCACCCTCTGTTTTCCCCACCTTTTGCCACTTTCACAGGTGAATCCCATAGAAACAGATAACTTAAAACTTAATGAAAATTTATAGGAGTCATTAAAAAATATGTTGTTAAGAAGAATGTTAATAAAGTGACTTACCTGTGAATATCAGATTAAACAGAATACCTATAAAATTGAGAAAAAGGAGAAAGCCAGCATACTCGGTAAAAAACAGGTGACCTCATCTACTGGTGTATTGTAGTGACCATTGAGGGCAGAAACAGATCTAAGTATGATATCTGTGCCGAGATATTATACTTAGATCCTTTACTGCATTTTTATTGGCACTTACATCTGTTTTCCTCCAGAGAGGCTAATCAGAATGATTCGAGAGGTGTTTACATAATTTCCCATGGACAATGATCATGGAGCCACTAAAATCAAGGAAGATTTTATCATTTCTCTCTGTCTTTGCTTTCTTCACACATCAACCCTTTTCTTTCTGGTCATGGATATATTAGGATGTGAACCTCCAATGGCCGTGACCATCAAGCACAACTTTTAAATTTTATTAAAAGGTTCATAGATTATGTCATAAAGATGACTTTGTTATTATTTTGAGACAGAGTCTCGCTCTGTCGCCCAGGTTGGAGTGCAGTGGCACGATCTTAGCTCATTGCAACCTCTGCCTCCTGGGTTAAAGCGATTCTCCTGCCTTAGCCTCTTGAGTAGCTGGGATTACAGGCAACTGCCACCACACCTGGCTAATTTTTATATTTTTAGTAGAGATGGGGTTTCCCCATGTTGGCCAGGCTGGTCTTGAACTCCTGACCTCAGGTGATCTGTCCACATCAGCCTCCCGAAGTGCTGGAATTACAGGGGTGAGCCACCATGCCCAGCCCCAAAGATGACTTAAAGTTAAGGATATATATAGTCGTCCAAGACCACAATAAAAGAAAATGGTAATTAAAAAGAAAACCAGAGTATAATGGTGAGAATGAAACCTAATGTAAACTGCAGATTTTGTATGAGAATGCAAAGTCAATGTGGTTTCATCAGTTGTAACGAATGTACCCCTGTGGTGGGAAATGTCAGTCATGAGGGAGATGGTGCTTCTGGAGGGGCAGAGGGGCAATGGGAAAGCTCTGCACCTTCTGTTCCATGTTGCGTCAGCCTAAAACGACACAAACAAGTAAAGTCTATTAAAAAAAAAAAATTAAACAACATGTGCTCAACTAATTTTTAACTTATTTTCTTGAATCTTCATAGGCAATAAAGACCCACAACTCTTGAATATTAAGAGTATATCAATAATGAAATCATTACATATTAAAATTTATGGAGTTCACTGAAAGATAGAGACAGCGATAAGTTCTTGGCCTCAAAGATTTTCATTACTACAAAAATCATGACAAAAATTAAATGAATGTCACACATTCAACTAAAGAAGTAAAAAAAATCAAAATATAATAAAAAAGTTACGAAATTCTTAAAGATAACAGTAGAATTTGGTAATTTATAAGAAGAAAATAATATTTAAGAAAAAAGAAATGGAATCAAAACTCACCATTGTTTGTATTTCTGATTCATCTCACAGCTGGCTGACGGAGGCCTTACAGCATTTTTTTTTTTTAATATATGAAGTATTTTCTGGATCCATACATATCTGAAAATAGCTTCTTGTAATCACACACAAAAATAAAATGTTAGCTGGGAACAGAATTCTTCAGTAGCAACCATTTCTCGCTTGAAGATATTTATTATCAGCTGACATTGCTATAAACAAAAGTCAAATGCTAGTTTTATCTTTTCTTTTTGAAAATAATATTTCACTGCTTTATCCTTGCAATATTTTTTAACTGATGCTTTAAATTTTCTTATTTTGTTTTTCAGTAATCTTAGACCATGAAACAGTAGTTCTTTATTCAGCTTAATAATATTTTCTTCTGCTAGCTTTTTGGTGATTACTTTTGCTCAGTTGTTGTGGATCCTTCCTGAGGATGTCATGTATTAATACATGAGTATTTATGACCTGTCATTCTTAACATTTCTTTTTAAAAAAAGTAAGTCACTAGAAGATGCCTGGGAAACAACAGTGACAATGCACAAAGGTTTTCTAACTTTCGGCATATGCAATCTAAGACAAAAGTAGATTAATGAAATAAAAATAAATATCTATACTGTTTAGTCCTATAGCCATTTATTTTCTTTTATGCTTTTTAAGGTTTTGTTATTCTCCCCTTTATTCTTAAATTTCCAGTTTATCATCTTCATTACTGCTATAATTTTCTATTGTGTTAATTTTATGCTTTACAGTTCTACACTTCAATATATCTTTTAATTATATTTTAAAATTTTTCACTTACTATTTAAAACCTTCCTGTAAACTTCTTTTTTCTTGCGAATTGTTTCTCAACCAAATCCATCTTCATGCTGCCATCACAGAAGTCGTCATTTTTGGCCTTTATCAAAAGCACCAATAAATGCATTCTAAAAATTTTTTCAATAATTTTTCTTTTATAAATATGATTTTGCTCCATATTCTTCAGGACATTTACCCTTTGAAGGTTACAGAATCTTTGCCTAAACTTTATTTTAGCTCAATTTACCTGTTTTCATTAAAGAGAGATCTCTTTAGATCTGGAGCTTTCCAATAATAGTGTGCGTTTATTCATTTTGATCCATTTCTCCTGTCAATTTAAGGATTTCCTGAAAGTCCTTGCAAGTACAAGCATATGTGTGTGTGTCACCTAAACAGACTACTAAAATCTTAGAGACATCAATCTAACAGTGCTACTGGATAAGGCAGGGCAATCTGCAGCCATCTCCATCTGGCCTTTTGCAAAACAAGGTGTATAAAGTTACAACCCACAGCTCCCTACTCCCGCTGCTCTCCTTTCCTGTGTTCCACTTGGTATGAAGGGCAGGGGGTGTGCGAGGAAACAGGCAGCGTGCCCTCGCCTATGCCCTCACACGCCCCCTGTCCTTCATACCAAGTGGACATAGAGGTAGACATGGTAATGGCAGCTTTATGCGGAGGATGATGACGTGGTGGGGGTGTGACTTCCAGGGCTGCTGTTTGCTGACATAGATACCAGGTTACCTGAGACTGGGGTTCCAGGGAGAGTAGGTGCAAAGCGTGGCCACCTCTTGGATTACTGGCTGTGTGGTTGTTTAAATGGACTGGGCATAAGCAGGAATTTTTGAACTAATGTGTGCTCTGGTACTGTAAATGGGAGTAACTTCTGCTGTCATGTGAACATTTTCTGATTACTGTCTTAGCACCTGAGGATGTTGTGATTTATTTTTTTGTCATATTGATTTTGAAGGGAAGGTAGGAAAAGCACTGTCCCATAATTGCCATCTAGATATAGGGTTTCTTTCTTCCTTTCATTCCTTATGTCCATCTTTCTTTCCTTTTCTCTCTCTTTCTTTCTTTCCTCCTTCCTTCCTTCCTTCCTTTCTTTCTTTCTTCCTTTCTTTTTTCTTTTCTTTCTTTCTCTTTCTTTCTTTCTCTTTCTTTCTTTTTCTTTTCCTTCTCTCTTTCTCTCTCTTGCTTTCTTTCTCTTTCCTTCTCTTTCTTTTTCTTTCTTTCTTTTTCTTTTCTCTTTCTTTTCCTTCCTTTCCTTTCCTTTTTCCTTTCCTTTCCTTTTTCCTTCTTTCCTTTCCTTTTGTTTCCTTCCTTCCTTCCTTCCTTCCTTCTTTCCTTCTTTCTTTCTTTCCTCTCTCTCTCTTTTTCATTTCTTTATCGTGTTCCATTCTCAAGGGCATGTTGTATGTGTTTTCTCAACCTTTCTACTTCAAGCACATGAGAGGAAGGTTTTCCCAAGCTTAGAGTAAATACCTAGCAGTGGTCTTCAAGTTCTTCTTTCCATTACAGTGGTAGTCACTATATCAGTGAAATGGAGCAATGATATGTAAGACCTTGGAAACCAGAGAGCATAATAATGTGGATAAGGCATTGTCAAGGAAGATACACTCCATGCAGCGGGAGTAGGGAGCTGTGGATTGTAACTTTATACACCTTGTTTTGCAAAAGACCAGATGGAGATGGCTGCAGATTGCCCTGCCTTACTGGAGTAATACTGTTAGATTAATGTCTCTAAGATTTTAGTAGTCTGTTTAGGTGACACACACATATGCTTGTACTTGTACTTGCAGGCACATTCAGGAAATCCTTAGATTGACAGGAGAAATGGATCAAAATGAATAAATGCACACTATTATTGGAAAGCTGCAGATCTAAAGAGATCTCTCTTTAATGAAAACAGGTAAATTTAACCATTTTATAGCAGAGGCTATCAAGGTGGTCCCAGGACCAGCAGCGTCAGCATTCCCATAGAACTTTCTAGAAAAGCCAATTACCTGGCTCCACACTAGAACTACTGAATCAGAAACTCTGGGGCTGGGGCCCAGCAGTCTGTTCTTTAACAAGCCCTCCAGGTGATTCTAACACTTGCTAGAATTTGAGGACCGAGGGTTCGGGGTGAGGAAGGCACAGAGGTTGGCTAAGGAGTACAAAATTGTAGCTAGATAAGGGGAATACATTCTGGTGTTATACAGCACTGCAGGCTGACTAGGGTTACTAACAATCTATTATGTGTTTTCAGATAGCTAGAAGAGAGGATTTTACATGCTCCCAACATGAAGAAGAAATGAGAATTGTTTGAAGTGATGGATATGCTAATTACCCTGATTTGATCATTACACACTATATGAAGGTATTGGAACATTATACTGTATCCCATAAATATGTGTAATTGTTATGTGTCAATTAAATTTTTTTTAAAAAAATTGGGAATCATTGACCTAGTGAATAGAATAATGCATGTGGTAGTCAGTTCACTTGAGGATGGGTTCTGAGCGGAGCATATATTCTATCATCCTGACAACTGAACTGAGAACAAATTATAATAAAATTAGCAGGTAGTTTCACTGTTTATTGATTCACTCATTCAACTTGTGTGTCCAGCCATGCACCCCAGTGCTGAGAACACAGTGGAAGATCTCCCAGGCTGGTAGTAGATAAAAACAAATATAAACTCCTAAATTATAAAGTAGTTGCCCAGACTGGGAAAGAATGCCATGAAATCACTTAAACGGACTTTGAGGATGTAGGGAGGGCTTCATAGAGACAAACGTATCTGAGAAAGGGGATGTCGGTGGAAAAAAGTCAAGGATCATGCAGGTTAAGGTGAAGTGAGAAGCAAATGGGGTTAAGTGAAATTTCTAGAACAAGTTGTGAAAATGTGATACCAATGACAAGAGAGGTCACATTAATAGGTGCAATGCACTGCAGAGTCAAAGAGAGATGGGAATGGGGTGGTATCCAAGGTTAAGAATAACAATCATGACTCCAGTCAAAGTGCAGGGAAAAGCCAAGTGAGTGATACTCACAAGTTGCCTTGGCAGTAACAGCTACTTAGTCTGTTCTTAAAATGGTGGATGGATGTGACATCTCACCAGAACCATGTCATGAGATCTGATTCCATATACCCTGGTCCAACTCCGAGCCCTCCAGTAGGTGGAATCTTCTCTAGGAACAGAGAAATTGTGAAAATTTGCAGTGTGTCGGGGAATTTGGCAGTAGAAACTGGAATCTTAGATTTGATGTATGGTGTCATTATATATTCCAGTATGAAATTTGGGATCAGGCTATTTTTGATGTAAGGGTCTAGCATAGCTTGAAGTATAAATTAACTCTTCCTTGAAGCCAGATTTTTTGAAGGCTTGTGAGCAATAAACTTGAACTTGTCAGATGCATTGGGATTTTTAAAATTCACTTCTTTAACTGAAGAGTTATATGGCAATCGAAATGGCAGAAGACACTGATGCCAGTGCCAAGAGGGCAGGGGATATAAAAGAAGCTGGAGCCTCTAATTCTGACATATGGGTTGTAGGGAACTGGAGGAAACGAAAGCTCGAAATCTGAAGTTTTGGACCAGAGAGTTTACATATGTTGACGGCTCTGCAGAACTAAATATAACAGTTCTGGGAGGTATCAGGAGAGAATGAACCTGTCTTGAATGTCTGTATTATTCTAGAAACGTTTCCATCTTCCAGGCCACTTAATCTGTCCTCAACAAGGTTAGAAGCAGGGATTTGCCTCACAACTTGGATGATACAATGGATGATCCAAAAGATTTGGTAATTTACCCAGACTCTCACATAGCTAAAAGAAGGCAGATCCAGGATTAGAATCCAGCCCCTCAGAGCACCAATATCTTTCTCTTACTCAGCCCCATCAGGCTCTCTTTCAGGAGACCTTGTCTTCTCTTCCCTTCTCCAAGAGCTCCAGCCTGCCGAAGGGGCCCCTGAGTGTCTCTCTTGATGTGGTTTGGGAACCTGAGTAGCAGCCTTTGGTAGTTTCACAAATTACACCTGAATCAGGTTTCAATGATTCAAGCAGAATAAGGCCAGATTTATGAAGTTAAGAAACATTAAATCCTTCTTTTCCTGGGGTTCAGGGAGAAGGCAGGTCTTCTTGCTGCCAGCCAAAAAAACAAAGTGGTTTCTCATTTCTCCAAGGCTGCATTTGGAAGCTCATGCTTCCAAGATACAGGAAACGCAGACGAGCAAAGCTTCAAAGTTCTCACCACATGGAGAGAGCAGACTCAGCAGTCATCCAGGATCCACCTCGCTCTGAATGGGCAAGTTTCCCAGGCCCTGAAGCGACATCTGGAATTGGACATGCAGGCGCAGGTAAGGGAATCATCAGGGGAGGGGGCATGCATTCAATCATATATTCATTCATTCAACCAATATTTGTTTTGGCAGGTTAGTAAGGCAGAGCTAAAAGCAGCCAAAGTCCCCATTCTACTGCAAGCCCGGCAGTTCCATAAAGCTGGTCAGGGGCTAATATCCTAAGACTGGTGAGGCGTAAGCTTAGGCTGAGGAAGTGGGAAGGGGGCAATAGGAAGGCAAGCCCATCCAGGTGGTTGGGCAGATTCAGGAGCTGGAAGGAGAGTCAAGGAGAATCAGGAATGCAAATAAGACACAATGACTGGGGCAGGGGCATGGAGAAGCCAATAACAGGCTTCAGGTGTAGAGGCAAGAAAGAGCTAGAGTCTGAGCTGGAGGCTTTCGGAAGCCCAAAGGCTGGATTCTTCACCTATGTCTGGCCCAAGACCCACACAATTCTCAGTACATACGTAAACCGGATCTCACAGGCGAAGGTGAGCACAGTCCCCTGAACGATGTGGAGTGGGGAAGAGAAGATAAAGGAGCGGTGAGCCAGTTTTAGCAGCTCTGTGAGTGCAAACTCATTGTTCTCTTGTGTGGTAAAATACACCATCCCACAACACCCAAAACACAAAACACACCAGGGTTTTGTGAAGCCTGGCCTAATCCATACTAGGAATCAAAAAGATTAACAGGGTTATACTGCACAAGGTAAGCCCTGCTGAAAAATCCTGCCTACTCACACATCCTAAACTCAAACACTTCCCATTGGGACCAGCTTTCTTTTGAAAAGTAAAAATCTGACTGTCCATTTTTGCAAATGGCAAAATATAAAGATTTAAAAGCAAACCCCGACCTTGAAGGTTTATTTTTAAAATTTACCAGGCCAGAGAGAATGACTTTTCACCCATTCATCTTAACCAGGGTTTAAAACTTAGGAGCATTTCTGTGTGTGGGTTACAAATAAACATTTGACGATATTCTAGGAATTACACAAAACTTACAGCTCCTGTCTAATTAATACAAATTATAAATAAATGCAAGTACATTTCCCTTCAGATTAAGCTAATTGCGTTAGTGGCTGCTTCTGCATCTGGCAAGAGTCCCAGCAATGTTGGTCAAATAGAAAGACCACAAGTCCAGGGCTCAGAGATGGCTGAGTTGGAATAATCTCTGGACCACTAAGAATTAAGTAACTACCATCATGTCTGATCCACGGTGGTACCCACTAAGTTTAAGTCTCCGTCCTTTAACTTCCTACTCCCTTTGGGTTTCCCCTTCACTCCATCTCTCTCTCCAAGGAGGATGTTTATTTTTGTGTTTGTTGTTTGTTTGGTTTTGAGGCAGGGTCTCGCTCTGTCGCCCAGGCTGGAGTGCAGTGGTGCTGTTATGGCTCACTGCAGCCTTGACCTCCCCAAGCTCAGGTGATCCTGCCATCTCAGCCTAAATGGTAGCTGGGACTACAGGCATGCACCACTATGCCTGGCTAATTTTTCATATTTTTTATAGAGGTGGGGTTTTGTCTTGTTGCCCAGGCTGGTCTTGAACTTCTGGGTTCAAGCAATCCACCTGCCTCAGACTCCCAAAGTACTAGGATTACAGGTGTGAACCAGTGAACCTGGCCAGAATATGTGATAGGTTCCTTCCCCCAACCATCCCCGCCTGGCCTTTGCTATTTCACAGTGCACACCTGAAGGCAAGGCTCAAGAAATTGCAAAGAGCTCAGAGAAGCAAGGCTTTAAGGCTCAGTGGGAATCCCAAGTCTTACACTACACAGCACCTCCAGAAGCCAATTTGTCTAGCACACGCTTGCAGACAATGAAACACAACAAGATAATGTCCCGCACAACGTCTGCCCTTTTTCCTCCTCTTCTCTGCCTGCCTTCGCCAACCACCTGGGATTTGCCCAATCAAGCACCTTCTTAATTGACCCTGTGTGGGAACCTTCTCAGGGTCCCTCCCTCCACTCCCTCTCTCCCGGAGCAGGAAGGACTCCAGAGAGCAGCTAAGTAGACTGGCAGGATGAGGAGGCTCTGCCTCATGATAGAGCACCCAAACTAGGGGCTGCTTTCCTGCTCCAGCCTTGCCCAGCAGTTAGGAGCACACAGATTACTGAGTCAGCTCATAAATTGTTTCAAATGAGTTTTTCTTTCCTGTTAATGTACCACGGCAGGAGGAAGGGGTCAGGGGAAGGATGTTGAGTTAAGAGAGACAGGGTTGAAAGGAGAGGGCTCAGAGGAGCTGGAGAGAGGGAGCGTAAAGGGATAGGATTTAGACGCCTGGTCTGTTGTGACAATCAATTTCAGCCGTTATAATAAGATAACACAGAGGGGAAGAAGCAGACGTGCCAGAAGTGATAAAATAGAAATGAATTCTCATTACCTTGCTGATGAGAGGGCCACAGCTGCTGCCACCGCCTCATGGCTTGGCAAGGGGGCATCTCATCCCAGTGTTTATCATGTGAGTCTGGGCAAAGAGGAGGAGAAGAAACATGGACAACAGTGTTTCACTGCAGAGCAGGGAGACGCAGCCATGCAATGACTAGAGATCTCAGAGTCACTCAGAAGTCACTCCCAACCTCTACTCCTATCAGCAAGCCCCTACCTTTGGCTGCGGGGAAGCGTAGCTTGATTCACCCAGCCGAACCGTTTGAGCCCAGTTCTGCAGCAGAAACACATGTAACTCATTGTTCTCTTGCATGGCTTCCAATTCTCCAGCAGAAACACGTGTCATCTCCAAATGCCTGAGTGTGGCAAGGGTGCAGGCAATGAATCAGCACAGTGAATGCCCTGTACTTAAGCTTGTGTCTGGAGCTGGTGGTGACCATAGAAGCCATGGCACATTGCAGCTGGCAGCCCAGAAGAGTCCTTGTCCCACAGACCATTCCACTCAGCAAGGTTTAGGGAGAGATACGTTTCGCCTTTGGTACCCAATACTCTTGTCATTCAGAGCGTCTCCATTAACTGGCTCCAACCCACTGCATTCACTTTGTCAAGCTCTCTGCCAGATTCTAGCCTTATTGGACTACTAACCATTTCCAGAACATGCCTGGGCTTCCTGCATGCGTGGGTTTCCATATCCCGCCCTGTCTATTCTGCCCTTTCTTCCAGATTTTATAGTCTGAGTGTTACCATTCTTAAAGATAGAGCTGCCATGGTTGGAAATGACTTTTCCATTATGTAAATCTCCTTTATAGCTGATTTATATAACTTTATTAACTTTACTATTTCCTATATTGGACCCAAGTTATTTGTACAATCTAATTTGAACCATTAGACTTTAGAGACATAAGCATTTCTGTCTAGTGCAATGATTAGTAGAGAACTATCCACATAGTAGGTGCTCACTGTCTTATTTTTGTTTGTTTTTGATGTGTGAATGAGAAGATGAAAGAGGAAGGTTCATGGCTTTTCTTCCCTCACAGTCATTGCTAAGATTTCTTAGCATACTCTTCCTCAGCCCTCTGTGGATCCTTGGAATGTCAGTTGTTGTTGATTCCAGACTTGCTGATAGGCTCAGCCTGCGGCCTTTCCAGTTCTAGCTGGTGCTTCCTTCCATGAGTCCCTGGGTGAAGCATGTGCTGGCAGGAAATATTAGTGTCCTGACACCCATTATTGTACCTTAAAAGGGACACTAGACCCTGTTTCCATGTATATTTCAACAGTTTGACTTCCTTTAGAGCGGGCCCACTTTCCCGCCGATCCTGACCCTTTGGACTCATCCTTGTTACACGAGGCTTCTTCCCTCCTTACACCAACATTCGTTTTCCCTATAATAAGGGCCACCTGCTCTGTGAATCTGGGTCAAGTGTGGAATAAATCTGTGTCTAAGATGTTATCCCTACCTTTCAGGTTGTGCACTGCTGAGTACATATCCAGCGGTTGTCAAGATCTCTCAGGATGGATACATGGCAATGACAGTTTTATCTCAGGAACCAACGTTGGACCAGCGAAAAGACAAAGAGGCTGTTATGGACCAAATGGGTGAGTCTTCCAAAATTCATATGCTGAAATTCCAGTGCCCAATGTGATGATGTCAGGAGATGGTGTGTTGGGAAGGTAATTAGGTAATGAGGTGGAGTCCTAATAAATCAGATCCGTGCCCTAATAAGAAAAGAGCCAAGAGAGAAGTAAGCTCTCTCTTGGCTCTCTCAGATAAGAGAGCTTTCTTCTTCTCTCTGTTTCCACCATGTGAGGCTACAAGAAAGTTATAAACCAGGAAGAGGACTCTTACCAGAACCCAACCATGCTGGGACAGGAGCTCAGACTTCCTAGCCTCCAGAACTGTGAGAAATGAATGTCTGTTATTTATTTTTTTTTTTTTTTTGAGACGGAGTTTCGCTCTTGTTACCCAGGCTGGAGTGCAATGGCGTGATCTCGGCTCACCGCAACCTCCGCCTCCTGGGTTCAGGCAATTCTCCTGCCTCAGCCTCCTGAGTAGCTGGGATTACAGGCACGCGCCACCATGCCCAGCTAATGTTTTGTATTTTTAGTAGAGACGGGGTTTCACCATGTTGACCAGGATGGTCTCGATCTCTTGACCTCGTGATCCACCAGCCTCAGCCTTCCAAAGTGCTGGGATTACAGGCTTGAGCCACCACGCCCGGCCATGAATGTCTGTTATTTAAGATACATAGTCTGTGGTATTTTTTTTTTTTTCTGTAGCAGCCAGAACTAAGACAGAAGGCCACTTGCTTGCAGACACTGAAGGTCTTCCTAATGCCTCTTTTTGAACATGTGGTTGGCATCTAGCTGGCAGTAATTTAGTTTTCAGCTGGTGCCTAGGAGAGAAACTAAACACTATGGAACATGTACAGATAACTTCCCTTTCAATTGTCTTTAATCCTTCTAACTATAACAAAGGGAAACAATTTGGTGCTGGACATGAATGTCATCAGACACTGACTAATAGTGCCTTTTAACAAAAACAGAGTAAGCTTGAGATCTGCAGCCTTTGAGATCACCATTGTCTGGTCAGAATTTAATAATAATGGATACTTTTATAGTCTCGACTTATATGATTACCTTTCATCTACACAAGGCTATTTGGTTTTCCACGAATGTGCTAATGATAACAAGAAGTAACATTTCTTGAATGTTCATCATTTATAGGACACTAATGTGTTTATCATGTTTGGCTCTAATCTTCATGGCAATCCTTTTAGTTGGGTGCTATTACTGTTCCTTTTACAGATGAGAAAACTGAGGCATCAAGAGGCAAAGTAAGTTATCTGAGATCACTTACCTGGTAAGTAATGGAAATGGGATTTGAACCCAGTGTGTGCTCCTAGTCACTGTTATTGCTTCTGGCAATGATATAAAATGCCTTTTTGGAAAAAAGTTGTTTAAGTAAAAATAAATGTTAAAGGAATTTAAATATCAAATAAATATTATGTAATAATGAATAATCGTGAAGGCGGAATATAAATACTTGGACTTTGGGAAGCTCGGAATTAGAATTATTCCATTATGGTCTCCACAGTGCCTCTTCTTTGCCCAGTAACAACTCAGATAAGGAAAGAGACTGAGTGGAAATTGGGCGGCCAGCTGTCCAGATTTCCTTTACGAAGTAGACTGGGCGAGATCTTTCTGAACCTTGTATGAGGTAGTGGAAGCTTGTGGGCTCTGAAGTAAACCAGACTTGGCCAGAGACCCTAATTTTTCTACTGTGAACCTTCAGCAATTTCCTGGGTCTTTTTTTAATTTCAACTTTCTAATCTGCAAGCGTGGAAAAAAAAAATCACACCTCAGAGGGTTATTGTGGCGGAATAGGGTAACATACATAAAACCACTAGTAGAAGGCATAGCCTAAATGAGATTTCTAACAAAGATCTCTTTCTCACCCTTGAATTTTTTTTTTATTGTGACAGATGCCAAGATGTGCTCAGAGATACTGGTGTGACCAGATTCACAGTGTCAGAAATATTTCTGAACTGGGAATTTAAAATATGTGTGAATATTACTATTTAGTCTTAACTTTTAATAAACCACCAGATCCTACCCAAACCCCACCCTATTTCCAATAGTAGACTCTTAATATATTTGGAAGGGTCTTTGGGTAGAATCCTATGTTTTGAAGATATACAAAAGTCCTATTCCTTGCAGCACTAGCAATGATGAATGTGTCCACCTTACATACAGAGGATGGTAGAAAGACTCAAAGACTACCTGCAGCAAAATTTGAAAAGTATTTTCCATCACCACCTGAAGAGTGGTGGTTTCTGTCTCTTTTTCTTCAAAAAAAAAAGTTTGTAAGAATTGATCTTATATAATTTCAGTAAATATTGAACAGTGAAAAATAAGTATTTTATTGCTGAGAAAGGAGAGAGTCTCTGTCCTGTAGAAACTTTGTTTAATTGAGGAGAATGAAAAGAGTAAACTCGATTAAAGAAAAAAAATAGGCTCCTCCTGTTCAGTGCCTACAGCTATGACTGGTGTACAGCAGAAATTCAATATTTGCTGAATGAATGAATGAATCTTAAGGTCAGAACTAAGCCTGGTATACAGAAGAAATTCAATATTTGCTGAATTTAGTGAATGAATCTTAAGGTCAGAGCTATGCCTGAGTTACAGCAGAAATTCAGTATTTGCTGAATGAGTGAATGAACGAATGAATGAATGAATCTTGAGGTCAGAAAATTTGCTTATTGTTGCCATGTAAACATTAACTTGCTTCCATTGGCCACACCTTCGTGCTCACTCAGCATCCTATACCTCGGCTCCTTTCTTCGTTGGCGTTTTTTCCATCTTCATTAAACTGAAGGCCCCTTAATAGGCAATGTGTTTTTCCTAGAGCCTGGCATGGAGAAAACACTTAATAAAAGTCTGTTGAATTCATTTTGATAAGAGCCCCATTTCCTGGCATGATTTTCTTCTAAATCTGGTATGTCATGCACAAGAAACATGGGTGGGAGCACCCCACGCTTACAGATCCTACTAAAGTGGCTATCCAGCATAGGTATGAAATAAAATGATTGAGGTCATTTTAATAAAACTTCCATTTTACCCTCTGGTTATTTTGCAGCCAGCTCTGTCTGGTTACATTGTCCTTTATCAGTGTATAAATCAGTTTCAATAAATTCATACATTTTGCATTATGTGTCACAAGAATTTGGCCTTGTCTTGAAAACACTGGTTGTGTTGTTTAAAATCCTGACCAAAAACTTCTACCCAGGTCAGGTTTGAATCTGTCTTTCTCATAATGACATCCTTAGTTGGATCCATTTTTGTTCCATTTAAACAATACTTCTTATGAATGGCTCATGTATTTACACCAAACTAAATTTGTAACTGAGGAAGAAAATATGACATTATGATCTCATCATCTGGTGGAAATATTTCCAAGAAGGAGGAAGATAGTAAGAGATGGAAGCCAACTAGAGGGAATTAACCTCAACTATGTCTGAGCTTCTCTGCTGGGGGCTTTGCATACGTGGAAGCTTCATACTCACTAGAACACTACAAGGCTGTGTTATTAGCTCCTTTCACATAGGAGGAAGCTGCGTTCCGAAAGAGATTTTGGCCAGCCCACAGTTATGCAAAAGTGACAGAGCTCAGGATTTTAAAACCACTACTGAGTTCTTAAAAGCTAAAGGTCTTTCCACTGATAAGTAAAAACAGGCCAGGGAAAACCAAACTGATTTAGCTGTCTCTTAGAAAATGGATTATGAAGAGAACATCTTCCATGAATATCCACAGAAATAACTCTCATTATTGGGGGAACCCATTGAGCATGTCCATCTTCATCGGTGTGCTCTGATGAGACCAGGGCATCTGAGGCTATTCTGAAATGAGGAAGACTCAGGCAGACTGTGGTGAGTGTTTAGAATATAAGTATTTTCAAAGGAGTCATTTATTATTGTTTGGTTTGACCTGGTAATTTTGCTAAAAAATATGTGAAAATTAACTGAAATGAAAACCATGAATTAACATTGCAGAAACACACTTGCACATACTTTTAAATGCTACAGTGCTTCTTTTGCTTTTTTTTGCTGTAAGTGCAAACTTCTCTTCACAGCTTGCAAGGACTTTTCACTTCCTGGCCTCAATTCCCCTTCAGCTCTTTCTCTTCTGCAGCATATGTTCAGCTAAACAGCTTGACTTGCAGTCCATCCAATCCTCTTTCTCGCTGTGCGTGTCTCTCTTTGAGAACAGCTTTATTGAGGTATAATTTATAATAAAGCACACATATTTAAAACAGACAATTTGATAAGTTTTGACATCTGTATACCCCTGTGAAACCGTCACAGAGCGTGAACATTACCAATTATCCTGAAAAGCCTCCTCCTGTTCCGTATTCTTGCCTCCTGCCTGTCCTCCTTCCCCGCACCGAGAAACCACTGGTCTGCCCCTTGTCACTATAGATTAGTTTGAGTTTCCTAGAGTTTTATATAAATTATACAACTGCACACCTTCTTTGTCTGGCTTCTTTCACTCAGCATAATTTGTTTTGGATTCAGCCATGTCGTTTTGTGTATCAGTGTATCAACCATTTTTATTGCTGATAGTATTCCCTTGTGTGGATATACTATTATTTATTAATCTATTCCCCAGCTGCTTTCACTTCTTGGAAATTACAGATGAGGCTGCTTAGGAACATTTATTTACATGTCTCTGCATGGACACATGCTTCCATTTTTCTTGACTCAACACCTAGGAGTGGATTCACTGGATCATACGGTAGATGTATATATATTCATATTCAACTGTTTTTTTCTGGCTTAAAAAACAGAAATGTATTGTCTCAGTTTTAGAGGCTGAAAGTTTAAAGATCAAGGTGTCAGGAGGATTGATTCCTTCTGAGGGCTATGAGTGAGAATCTGTTCTTGCCTCTTTTCTGTCTTGTGGTTTGCTTGCAATTGTCATTTTTTGGCCTGTAGAAGAATCGCCCCCATTTCAACCTTCATCTTCACATGACTTGCTCCCTCTGGTGTGTCCACCTGTTTTCTTTTTTATCAAGACACCAGTCATGTTGGATTAGGGACCCACCCTACTCCAGTGTGATCTCATCTTATGTTTTTGACGTTTTAAGAGGCTGCCAAACTGTTTTCCAGAGTGGTTGTACCATTCTTTGTTCTCAGCAGCAGTGTATGAGATTTCGAGTTCCTCTACAACCTTGCCAAGTTAACATCTGATATAGCCAATCATTTTCTAAAATTTTAGCTATTCTGATAGTGGCATATTGATATCATATTGTGTGTTTCATTTGCATTTTCCTAATGATGAATTGTATTTCATGCACTGATTTACTGCCTATTTCTTTTTGGTGAAGTACCTTTTCAAATGTTTTGTTCATTTATTCATTAGGTTGTTTATTTCTTATAATTGAGTTGTAGGAATTCTTTACATATTCTGGATGCCAGTTTTTTATTAGATATATAATTAGAAAATATTTTTCTCATTCTGTAACTTATCTTTCATTTTCTTAGCAGTGTCTTGTGAAGAATATAAGTTTTTAATTTTGTTGAAGTCTGAATTGTCAGTTATCTCCAAAACAATATGGAGGTTTAGGATTCCTCTCTGGATAGCAAACACATGAACCATCAATGCTGACTACCTATGCAATACAGAGCTCCTAAAAAGTATTTGTAAAGAATTACCAGATGTCTAGTGAATGTGGCCCCAACTGTGAGGAATATATGGACTCAAAAGAGGATATAGTCCAAATTTTAGTAGTGTTTGTCATACTACTTGTATGAGCCAATCTTCTCAGTGCTGTGTTCAGTGCCTTCACATTGGTAGTTGGAAATTAGCCATGATGAAAATATCCACACCATAGAAACCAGCTACAAGTCACGGCTCTCCCTACAGAGTCAATTGTTAAACATTTACCAGCATACCACTGACTACATTTTAAATATTTCTTGACAATGACAGTTTTAAGAATGACAGCCTCAGGATCACCTGCCCACATTGAGCTCTGTCTTGCAGGACAGCTGACACCTTCAGCCTGTGTTCTCCAGGCTTCTGTGTCAGTGAAATTCTGGCTTGATTTGGTCATTTGCAGATACGGAAGAGCGATTGGGGTAGCCAATGGAAGGGAGGGTCAATATTTCCACCCCCTTGTTTCTGCCTGTGTCCCTTGCAGTGTCTACATCTCTTCTTTGGTTTCAGCTTCTGACAGTGAGACCTGCTGTTGAGCCAGCTTCTGAAAGATAACCCTAGTCTTCTAGCTGTAGCATCACCACTTCCACCCTCTGTTCCCTCTGGTGTAAGGGAGTGTTAACTCCTGCTCTTCTAATGTCTGAATTGCTGACTTCTTTCTATTAGGCTTCTAAGTTTGTTCATCACCTGTGCAAATTCTGCATTAAATTCATTCTGCTTAAATTTCATGTGGCATCTGAATCCCAGTTAGGTCCTGACTAATATAGTGCTTGCGTCATTGGCCAAAGTTCACAGAGCAATGAGTTGAGCTTAGATTTGAAGCTTTATGTTTGACTGTGGAAACTGTGCTATCTACAATACTGTGACGCTTCCTTCTAATCTTGTTCTGGTTTTCAGATTCTCTCTCTATTCAGGCTTCCCTCCATGGCCTACTGAGAATGAATAATTAAAACTCTAGGAATCCTAGGCAAGGCCTTCAGGCAAAGGTCCTGGAGAATTGTCCTCATTGACATCCACATGGAAAGCTTTCAGTTATTCATCTCTGCTTTGAATTGGAAAACAAAGATTAGATGAACTTTCCAAAGCTCTTTTGCTGTAGGAGTATATAATCTTGCTGTGTCTAAAAGCAGTGCTATTTTATGTTTTTGGCCACAAATACAGACTTAATGTGGCATATAATAAAACATAATAAAATCCCTGACCCATTATAAGCTCACAGTCCTCTGTTATATTTGAGATTGAAACAGAGCTATGTCATACAATTACCAGGGAATAAGAAAACATTATAGACACGTGCAGTTGGTCACCATTACCCTGTTTTTCTGATCCCTCGTAATTCACCCTTCTTAGCTTTTTTTGTGGTCAAAATCATGCCCAGTTTTCTTGTCTATCCTGTTGACAAGTGCAGACTCTACCACTGTCCCCAGTGTTGCCAAATCCCTGATAGTTGTCATCTACTTTTTTTGTCCCATCAGGTGCTCTGGTAATGAATATAAAGACAGTTCCCTCAGAAACTGGGCTTTAAATTCCTGCTATGAAACCTCTGTGTATACCCCAGTGACAAATTTGATTTTTCCTTCTTTCTATTTTTGTTTCTACCTGGTTTTTTGGAGGTTCAGGATGGTAGGGTTGTTGTTGAGCCAGTGGGTGGAAATATTGTTCTCAGCCAAAACCAAAAACAAAACAACAACAACAAAAACATTTTAATGGGTCCTTTGTAGGGACATGGATGAACCTGGAAACCATCATTCTCAGCAAACTGACAGAAGAGCAGAAGATCAAACACCGCATGTTCTCACTCATAGGCGGGTGTTGAACAATGAGAACACATGGACACAGGGAGGGGAGCACCACACACTGGGGTCAGTTGGGGGGAAATAGGGGAGGGAGGGTGGGGGGTGGGAAGCTGGGGAGAGATAGCAAGGGGAGAAATGCCAGATGTAGGTGATGGGGAGGAAGGCAGCAAATCACACTGCCACGTGTGTTCCTATGCAACAATTTTGCATGTTCTTCACACGTACCCCAAAATGTAAAATGCAATAAAATAAATAAATGGGGAAAAAAAAAAAAAACATTTTAGGGATTAGGCACCAGTACCATCCATCCCTGTATTAGAAGATTTCATGGAAGAACCTTATTTCGCAAGGTACTATTTTCCCGTTCATAGCATTTGCCACAAATCCATTTTATTTATTCATTTATTCTTTGTTGTTTCTCTGCCTTCACACTTTTAACTCCATGAGGGCAGAGTTTATTTTCTCCACCTCTGTATGTAGGAGAATGTCTGGCATACTAGGAAGGCCACAGATATTTGTTGCTTACACAAAAGTAAACGCATAAGTTGGGTGAACAGATGGCTGAAGATCAAACATTATACAATATTGAACACCTTATCTCTGTGCACTTCTGAGCCCTCCCACCCTTTCCTCAGACAGAAATGAGAAGCAAGTCCTCGGTATAGTTTGATCTCTACCATACCAAGCCATGTTGTTTCTGACTTTTCTTTGAGAGTCCTTATGGTCTGTGAATTCTGGGTAAAATGAAATCTGGAAAAAGAAGATTGTTTATATATTTTAGAGGTATACAGAAAAAGGAAAATATTATGCATTTGGAATAAACAATGACAGCAATGACAGTAGTATCACATTCACCCTGAGTTTAAATCAATTCTTTATCACTTATAAGCTGTTTACATAAGAGAAGACATTTAGCTTCTCTAATTTCCATCCTTTTTCTCACATGTGAAATGTCAGTGATAATTATAACTTCTTTTACTAATTCATGCGTTTCTGAGGGATTTAAAAGTGGGTTTCCCAGGCATGTTCTCACTCCCAAATGGCCCCTTTCTTTCTCACCTTTTTCCCTTCTATCACAAAAGCTCCAATTTTTTTTTTTTTTTTTTTTTTTTTGAGACAGAGTTTCATTCTTGTTACCCAGGCTGGAGTTCAATGGCGCGATCTCGGCTCACCGCAACCTCCGCCTCCTGGGTTCAGGCAATTCTCCTGCCTCAACCTCCTGAGTAGCTGGGATTACAGGCACGCACCACCATGCCCAGCTAATGTTTTGTATTTTTAGTAGAGACGGGGTTTCACCATGTTGACCAGGATGGTCTCGATCTCTTGACCTCGTGATCCACCCGCCTCGGCCTCCCAAAGTACTGGGATTACAGGCTTGAGCCACCGCGCCCGGCCAAAAGCTCCAATTTTTTAATACATCACCCTTACCCAACTTAAAGAAAGTAATTCTCTCAAGTGTCACTTGCCTTCAATGATGGGAGTGACTGGTGATTGATTCATGTCCTTCGCAGGGTAATTTACATGTTATATATTTAAATTGGGCAAAGAGATACAATTTCAATGGTAGAACTTCAGGCTGGGTTATAAACTCATTGGGAAGTTGTTGGTGTCAGGGGCCCATACACACAGTATCTCAAATTAAATCACAAATAACTGCCTTTCTTGTCTGTACCTAAGGCCAAGTCTGTTCAGTCGATCAACCTCTGAACATGTGATATATAGCACTCATCGAAGGTGCTATTGATATGGTCTGATATATACTGCAAATGTCTCTTAAATAGATAAAATACAGGGCATGTGATAGGAGCTCTCAGTAAATAATAACCCATACCCTTTATAGGGCACAGCGTTCCCATTGTCCAGTCTGGCTGCTTGGAAAGAAAACTTGGAGAAAGTTATGACTGATAAGGAAAGTAAAATAATCTAAGGTTAGACTGTGGGCCTCAGATGACAGCTGAGGGCAGAGCTCTTCCAAGAAAGAATTATTCATAGATTAATAATTCATTTAGGATTCCAATTGTAACACCTCAGATAATTCATTCAAGTTTATGTAATTTAAGATCCAGAAAGCACACTGTTAATTATATTGTTTACAATCGTCTAGACTTTGTTGTGGTATCACATTCACCCTCCAGTCTAAGTGACTTAATAATATAAGCTGTTTTTTCTTTAAATAAAGTTATTTTTGTTTATATTTAAAATATATGACATGCCAAGTTACACATATACTACAGTGGAAAAAATTAATATGTCCATTATCTCATACATTTACCCATCACTGCCCTCCATGTGAAAAGCAGCAATAATGTAGTCACTTAGCAAAAATTCAACACAATGTGCTGTTTTTAACTATAGTCTTCATGCTATAAGTTAGATTTTTCAGCTTTTTTATTCTACATATTTGCTGCCTTTTACCCCTGAACTGCATCTCCAAATTTTCTCTTCCAACCGTGGCCCTGACCTTGATTCTCTATATTCTCTATCTATATAAATTTGGCCTTTTTTCTCCCTTTCCTTTTCTTTTCTATTTTTTTCCAGATATCACATGTAAGTGAGGTCATACAATATTTTTCTTTCTGTGATTTGCTTATTTAAGTTAACACAATGTCCTCCAGGTCCGTTCCTGTTGGGGCAAATGTCAGGATCTCCACCCTTTTTAAGGCTGAATAATATTCTGTTATGTATCTGTACCATAGTTTCTTCATTCATTCATTGATAGACAACTAGCTTGTTTCCATATCTTGACTATTGTGAATTTTGGTGCAGTATGGATAAGTTTATGAGATGGTGATTTTATTTCCTTTGGATATATACCCAGAAGAGGAATTTCTGGAACATAGGCAGTTCTACTCTTAATTTTTTTTAGAAATCTCCACACTGTTTTCTGTTGGCCACACCAAGCTACATTTCCAACAGTGTGCAAGGGTTCCCTTTTCTCTACACCCTTGCCAAAATTCATTATCTGTTCTTTTTTGATAATAGCTATTCTAACAGATGTGATGTTGTAGCTTATAGTGCTTTTGATTTGCATTTCACTGATAGTGATATTGAAAACCTTTTCATGTACACATTGGCCATTTTTATGGCATCTTTAGGGAAATATATGTTCAAGTTCATTGCCCACTTTTTAATCAGGTTATATGGTTTCTTAATCTTGAGTGGTATGAGTTTTGCAAATATTGTTTTCTAATAGATAGGTTGCCTTTTCATTTCATCCTTTACTTTTCTGTGCAGAAACTTTTTAGTTTGATGTAGTCCCATGTATTTATTTTTGCTTTTATAGCCGGAGCTTTTGGTGTGGTAGCCAGGAAGTCATTGCCAAGGCCAATGTCAAGGAGATTTTCCCTCATGTTTTCTTCAAGGAGTTTTACGGCTTCTGGTTTTACGTTTAAGTCTTTTATTCAATTTGAGTTGAGTTTTATGTACAGTATAAGATAAAGGTTCCATTTACTTCTTTGCACGTAAAAATCTAGTTTTTCCAGCATCATTTATTGAAAAGACTATGTTTTCCTCATTGTGTCTTTTTGTGCCCTTATCAAAAATTAATTGGCCATATATGTTTAAATGTACCTCTGGGATCTCTGTTCTCTCCCATGGGCTAGCTGTCTATTTTTACTACTGTTTTGATTATCATAGCTTTGTGATATAATTTTAATTAGGAAGTGTGATGTCTTAAACTTTGTTTTGTTTCTTTTTTCCTTCAGAATTTCATTAGCCATTTGGAGTCTTTTGTGATTTCATATGAATTTTAGGATTTTTTTTTCTATTTCAATGAAGACTATTGGAATTTTGATAGGTATTGCATGGAATCAATATGTTATTTGAGGTGCTACAGACATTTTAACAATATTCTTCCAATACAGAAGCATGGAACATATTTTCATTTATGTTTGTCCTCTTCATTTCATCAATATTTTCTAGTTTTCAGCCACTTCCTTGGTTAAATTTATTCCTAAGTATTTTATTTTTTGGATGCTATTGTAAATGGGATTGTTTTCTTGATTTTTTTGGTGACATTGTCCTATGTATATAGAAATACCGTGGATTTTTGTATGTTGACTTTATATTCTGCAACTTTACTGAATTCATTTATCAGATCTAACATGACAATTTTTTGGTGGAGGCTTTGGGGTTTTCTAGATATAGGATCGTGTCATACTATCTGAGAAAGATAATTTTACCTCTTTCTTTCTGTTTTGGATGCCTTTTATTTCTTTTTCTTGTGTAATTACTCTTGATGGTATTTCAGTACTCTGTGGAATACATGTTCACGATTGGGCCTTCTTGTCTTGCGTCAGACCTTATAGGACAAGCTTTCAGTTTTCTTCATGATTATCATGTTAGCTGTGAGTTTTTCATAAATGGTCTGTATTATGTTAACAAACTGTTTTGGTCCATTTAATGTCACTATAAAGGAATACCTAAGGCTGGGTAATTTATGAAGAACAAGGTTTATTTGTCTCGTGGGTCTGCAGGCTGTCCAAGAAGCATGGTGCCAGCATCTCCATCTGGTGAGGGCCTCAAACTGCTCCCAATCATGCTAGAAGGGGAAGGAGAGCCAGTGCATGCACAGATCACATGGAGACAGAGGAAACGAGAGAAGGGGGAGATGCCAGATCTTTATTATAATAACCACCTCTAGGGGAACTTACAGAATGAGAACTCATTTACTCCCTCCCCAAAGGAGGACGTAAATCTGTTTTTGAGGAATCTGCCCCAATGACCAAAACACCTCCCATTAGGGCCCCACCTCCAACATTGGAGTCAAATTTGGCATGAGATTTGGGGGGACAAACATCCAAACTATAGCAGAAACTATCTATACCCAGCGTGTTAAGAGTTTGCACCAAGAAGGTATATGGAGCTTTGTCGTAAGTTTTTCTAAATCAATTTGATATCATCATTTAATTTATGTATTTCAGTCTATTAATGTGACTGATTTATGTATGTTAAGTCAGTCTTGCATAAAAGGGCTGCATCCTACTTGTTCATGATGTATAATCTTTTTTAATGTGTTGTTGAATTCAATTTGCTAATTTTTTATTGAGAACTTTTGCAACAATGTTCATAAGAGTTATTGGCTTTCAGTTTTCTTTTCTTCTGGCACCTTTGTCTGGCCCTAAAATATCAAGGTGATTTGTTTCTCACAAAATGTATTAGAAAGTATTCCTTACAGCTTTATTTTTTGAAAGAGTTTAAGAAGTATCTATATTAATTATTTTTTGAAAGTTTGGTAGAATTCAGCTGTAATGCCATCTGGTCCTGGGTTTTTCTTTGTTCGAAGGTTTTTAAATTACTGCTTCAATCTGCTTGTTATTCATCTGTTCTGGCTTAAGATTTATTTCTTACTATGTTATTACCTATTGTGGATTAGCAGGCCTCTGTTCCATGTAGTCACCCAGAAACCCAGGCAAACTTATTCAAAATGCACAGCTTTGCCTTGGGAGTGACAGATGTCACCTGTGCTCATGGATCACCTCCCAGAATTAGTTCCATGGCCTTCTTAACTACAAGGGGGGGCGAGTAACAAGGAGAATTGAATCAGCTATTGATTGTAGTATCTTCCTTAGATATCAGCTAGCTTATGTTTTTTAACCCATTTTGGACCATGAACTCATGATATGTCTGATGAAAATTATGGACCAGCTACACAGAAAAATTTAGATGCCTATATTCAACTTTTGCATTGAATTTCATTGATGCCACTACATCTCAGCCAGCAGGTCATTACCAGAAGTGTGGTGGAGCTGACTTATAGTGGACTGCAGGAGTCATTCGTAAAATTGTTAAGAATTTTGCAAGACAATTGATGTGTTATTAGCCTGAAATGGCCACAGTAGGAATATTAACACAAGGGAAATTGGCAAATGCTACCAAGTCAGCTCTGCCTTGTGGTTCTTTTTCTGGAAAATTGGTTGCTAAACATTTCCCGTGACACCAATGCCACTAGTGGCCTCTACTTGTTTGCATCTAAGCAACTCCTCCTCTTGATCAAAGATCTCAATTACAGGTCCCCTACGTCTATTCTGTTTGACTGATAAGCAATTTCTTGGAGCACTGTCTTGGGAAGGAATCTGAGATATGAAAGTGTACTGGCATCAGAGAGCACTATCTGACATAGATGTTAGAGTCCAGGGTGGCAGAAAACGTGTATAATTCTTTCTTTTTTAAAACAATGGCCTCATTCTACATGCAGAGACATTATAGGATTAAATGAAATGCTCAACAGGATTAAATGAAATGATCTGCTTAAGCTCAATTAACACTGTCAACCACTCTGGATTTCTATACTGTACCCAACCCTGTCTCTGAATCAGCATTAAACAACTGCAGCAGCCTTACCTGACCATTGGTCACCCAAGACACAGTGGTTTGAGATGTTTATCACTCCTCTATTGGTTTGATTATCTTGGCCTTTGAAGGTCATAGCTTTCTCTATGGGTATGCATTTTCTGTAGCATCATTAAGCTGAGAAGCAGTGAGGCAAGTCCTTTTCTGGGAGAAGAGATTGTGTTTGATAAAACCTGGACATCTGAGATTTCCTTCTGAACTGGAGAGTAGATTTGGAGATCGAAGAACAGGCTCGAATGGTTCTTTAAATGAGTAAGCACCTATTGGCATGGCAACCTCTTGGCACTAGCCAACAAATTAGAGGTGATCCATTTTATCACCTGTGTACTTTAAATTGATTCAATACATCAACCTTGAGTGTTTGCATTTTTCTAATGCACAATTACAAAACACACTCACACAAAGATTGAAGTTAAAAGAAGAATTTTAGCTAGAGACCTGGTTAAGGCAGTGCTCTGCACATGGCTCCCAGATTATCTAAAATGAAGCAGCCATGGATGCTTCTTATGTGTGGCAACGTGACCCCCAAAGTAGTTAACAAACCAGTAGGAGCAACCTCGCTCATACACTGTGGTACACATGTGCCAGCCATTCTGGGTGCCCGATTGAGGGCACACTAAATTAGGCTCCTCCCACTCTTTACCTGCTGTGCTCCTAATTGAACTATGACCATCAGAGTATAGAAGAAAGAGCCATAAAGGTATTGTCGCATTGATTAGTGATAGCCGTTGATAAAATGTCAAGTCATTACTGCTCGAACAATACAGGACGCAGTACATGCTGCCCTTCAGCAGCTCATCATTCTCATCACCTGTGGATGCTGTCCTTGTTCCACATGAAGAGAGACGGTGATATTGTGATCCATTCGGGTCCCCAGAATCCCAGTCTCCCTGCAACAGATGGCCCATGTCCAAGACAAAGAGGATCTTGCTAACCCTCTTATTTTATATCCTAAAAGGACCAAGAATGGGAGAGTTTACGAATGGTGTTACAATGCCTTCATTCTTCAGAAAAATCAGATCCACAGAGGGGAAGTAGTCTGCCCAAGAATGTACAGCCACTTTATTTTACAAGTCAATGCAAAGACCCAGTTTTCCCAGCTTCTAGACCAGTGTGCTAATCAGTGGCATTTTAAACAGAGTTGAAATTATCTAAAATTTTGTTGAAAAAAAATGGCACAATTATGCCAATTTTCATACTACTCATTTACAATCAAATCATCACTTTGTTTATAAGAAACGTGTTTTTCTTTTTCCTGATGATTTCTATTTGTTATTGTTGATTCGACTGCTCTGCATTTATGTTTTTGACTTGGCTGTCTTTTTCTTTAATATTCTGGTTTCTGCTAGTCATTACCATGAAAGAAATTAGGACAGAGACTGTAAGAATAATTAACAGCAAATACACATTCATGCTTATGGTATTTTCATCTTTCAGGGAATTTTCCACACTCATTTCCTCAGTTCTTTTCAGAGCAACTTTGTGAGGCAGATTGACTATAGTGATGTGACCCATTTTAGAGTTCAGCTAAGTGAGCACAGAAAGTTAAGTGGCATTACAACATCACACAGCCTTTAGTAACAAAGCAATGACTCGGACCGGTTTTCATGGCTTGCAGTGCAATGTTCTTTCTGTGATATAAAGGCATAATATCTGCTCTAATATCTGAGTTATACCTACCAGCCTAAATATTTCAATGCAGGGCCCTAGAAGAGGTCATTAAAGTCATAATGACAATAATAATAAAATCCCTTTTGTTATTTAGAAATGCATTTCTAAACTTCACCTTCTACTCATTTGGGGCATGTTCAACCTTGGGCTCAAAGGTAAACATCTGTCAATATGTGTCAAAGAGTTCACATTCAAAATCATGAACTTTATCTCAAGTTCTCGTTCCTAATATGACTATAATAATTCTGCGCGTATTTCTAATCAGTTGCTAAACGTAGAGCAGCTTAGGACTGAGTGGGGGATGGGAGAAGGAAAAGGTGGATAGAGTGATCACACTGCGGCAATGACTTTGTGATAACCGTGAAAAGTGATAGCTGGGAAGGTAACAGCAAGGGGGAGCATTTTTTAAATTTGGGAAGAAAACAAAACTGAAAGAAGGTAGTTGTTCTCCAAATACCTAGTAGCCTAGTTCCATTTTGTGGACCTTGTTAGGTCCTCCAGTCTTACAGATAACCCCAAGCCATTAAGAGCAGTTTCATTTAAGTTCATTAAGATTAAGAAAATGCAGGGAGATAGACTGTCACACATCACAGAAATGTTTTAATCCCATGTGCTCAAGACTAATCCCAAACGAATATGTTGTGTGTGTATGTGTATTTAATACACACACTCTCTTGAGTTTTATGGAGTATAAGCAAATAAAATCAGTGTGTCTTCTGCTCTTGCTGCTTTTTAATTAGGAAGGAGAGGGATGAACTTCTGTTACCTGGAACTGTCCCCTATGTGGAAAACATCCTTTGCCTGTAATGACAGATAAATAAGGCGTTAGTATCTGTTCTCTTCTGTATTCTCAAAGGCTACCTTGTCTCCCAATATGCAAGGAGATGGAACCAGAGAGCCTGGGAACTTTGCCCTCCTGTCAAAACTGAAACCATTACTGTCACAGTGCACACATCTGGTGCTTTCTGCTCAAATACAGATTGGTCATGGTCTGTGGTATTTCCCAGAGCAGAGGATGACTTTGCAGGCTGGTCCTGGAAGGGAAGAGACCCTGGAGGCTGGGGCATGGGCAGAAGGCAGGAGCGGTCCAGAGGGTCACAGCATGACAGCCGAGACCTTTAGGAGGCTGGCAGCCATCAGGGCAATTCGGAGAGTGCCGTCCTGAGGTTGACTGCCACAAACCATGCCCTCCCACTTGGGCTTGCTCAAAAGGGGACTTACTGGGTATTTTTTGCTCGTCTGCTTGCTTTTTGTGGTTGCATTAACCTCAACATGCCTACCTACAGCAACCCTGTTTCTGGGATTATTAACCACCAGTGGCCACTCAGGATTCTATAGTAACTACACCAGCTGCAGTCACTGCAGAGCTTTGCAAGTCCAGTTTCTTCTTGGTCTTCCAGGTTGTTCCCACACACTAGGTAGTAGAAGAGACTGATCCTGATGATGCTCCCTAATGCGGCCTTCACCTTGCAACCCACGAGATGTCCTAAGTCCTTGATGCTCTATGTTTTTTTTTCATAATAGCATTTAAAATTATGTTATTGTTTGTATACTTCTTTGCTGTTTCCCTCTTCCTCCACTGGGATAGAACCTGTCTGTTCTGTTCATTGCTGCATCCCTGTGCGGAACACTGCTTAGGACACAGAAGGTGCTTAGTTAGCACATGCAGGAAAATGATAAATGAATAAATGGATACATTAGGATTACTTTTGTTTTGCTCATCAAATTTCTTTTAATTAGCATTTGTAGAGTACAAGACATTGAGGATGTTACTGTGAGCCACAGGGAGGCTAAGGGACTCTCCCAGTTCATACAGCTTCATTGCTATGGGCAGGGTCATTTTAGGAAGACAGAAACAACTATATGATACAAGAAGTTCTGGTAATGTTAGTGGCATGCGTGGGAACCTCTTGTCTTTAGTGAACACTCTTTGTACTTCTTCATCTGTGCACAGGTCTTTGATGGAACAACAGAAGAGACAGGGCTCATCCAACTGATCCAAGGACCTGAGAGATCCAGGACCTGCCTCAACAAAGAGGTGAGAATAGGATGTAAGGCATGAGTGCTAGTTGCCTAAAGAATCACCTAACAGGGAAAGCTGAACGTATGGACATTCTGGGGTCTTCTGCCACCCAGAAGTACAGGGCAAGAAAACTTCAGGCCAATATCCATAATGAACATAGATGCAAAAATCTTTAATAAAATACTGGCAAACCGATTGCAACAGCACATCAAAAAGCTTATCCACCATGATCAAGTAAGCTTCATCCCGGGGATGCAAGGCTGTTTCAACATACGCAAGTCTATAAACGTAATTCACCACATAAACAGAACCAAAGACAAAAACCACATGATTATCTCAATAGATGCAGAGAAGGCCTTTGACAAAATTCAACAGCCCTTTGTGCTAAAAACTCTCAATAAACTAGGTATTGGTGGAACGTATCTCTAAATAATAAATGCTATTTGTGACAAACCCACAGCCAATATCATACTGAATGGGCAAAAACTGGAAGCATTCCCTTTGAAATCTGGCACTAGACAAGGATACCCTATCTCACCACTTATTCAATATAGTATTGGAAGTTCTAGCCAGAGCAAACAGGCAAGAAAAAGAAATAAAGGGTATTCAATTAGGAAAGGGGGAAGTCAAATTGTCTCTATTTGCAGACGACATGATTGTATATTTAGAAAACCCCATCGTCTCAGCCCAAAATCTCCTGAAACTGATAAGCAACTTCAGCAAAGTCTCAGGATACAAAATCAATGTGCAAAAACACACCTGATAAAAACAAGCAATGGGGAAAGGATTCCCTCTTTAATAAATGGTACTGGGAAAACTGGTTAGCCATGTGCAGAAAGCAGAAACTGGACCCCTTCCTGACACCTTACACTAAAATTAACTCCAGATGGATTAAAGACTTAAACATAAGACCTAATACCATAAAAACCCTAGAAGAAAATCTAGGCAAAACCATCCAGGACATAGGCATAGGCAAGGACTTCATGACTAAAACACCAAAAGCATTGGCAACAAAAGCCAAAATAGACAAATGGGATCTAATCAAACTCCAGAGCTCCTGCACAGCAAAAGAAACAGTCACTAGAGTGAATCGGCAACCAACAGAAAGGGAAAAAATTTTTGCAATCTACCCATCTGACAAACAGCTAATATCCAGAATCTACAAAGAACTAAAACAGATTTACAAGAAAAAAGCAAACAAACCCATTCAAAAGTGGGCAAAGGATATGAACAGACACTTTACAAAAGAAGACATACATGAGGCCAACAAACGTATGAAAAAATGCTCATCATCACTGGTCATTAGAGAAATGCAAATCAAAGCTACATTGAGATACCATCTTACACCAGTTAGAATGGTGATCATTAAAAAATCTGGAGCCACAGATGCTGGAGAGGATGTGAAGAAATAGGAACACTTTTACACTGTTTGTGGGAGTGTAAATGAGTTCAACCATTGTGGAAGATAGTGTGGCGATTCCTCAAGGACCTAAAAATAGAAATTCCATTTGACCCAGCAATCCCATTACTGGGTATATATCCAAAGGATTATAAACTGTTCTATTATAAGGACACATGCACACGAATGTTCATTGCGGCACTGTTTACAATAGCAAAGACTTGGAACCAACCCAAATGTCCATCGATGATGGACTGGACAGGGAAAATGTGGAACATATACACCATGGAATAGTATGCAGCCATAAAAAACAATGAGTTTGTGTCCTTTGTAGGGACATGGATGAACCTAGAGACAATCATTCTCAGCAAACTGACACAAGAAGAGAAAATCAAACACCACATGTTCTCACTCATAGGTGGGTATTGAATGATGAGAACCCATGAACACAGGGAGGGGAGCATCACACACTGGGGTCTGTTGGGGGGAACTAGGGGAGTGACAGCAGGGGATGGGGAGTTGGGGAGGGATAACATGGGGAGAAATGTCAGATATAGGTGATGGGGAGGAAAGCAGCAAACCACATTGCCATGTATGTACCTGTGCAACAATCTTGCATGTTCCTAACATGTACCCCAAAACCTAAAATGCAATAAAATGTATTTATTTTTTAAAAAGTTGACATCAAATTAAAATGTAACTTGAAAAAAAAAAGTTCTTCTATAACATGGAAACTTCTTTGGTTTTGAGGGACTCTTAAACTTTTAGAATTTACTTGGACTCAACCCAAATGCCCAGCAATGACAGATTGAATAAAGAAAATGTTGCACATATACACTGTGAAATACTATGCAGCCATAAAAAAGGTTAATTTCATGTCCTTTCAGGGACATGGATGAAGCTGGAAATCATCGTTCTCAGCAAACTAACACAGGAACAGAAAACCAAACACTGCATGTTCTGACTCATAAGTGGGAGTTGAACAGTGAGAACACATGGACACAGGAAGGGGAACATTACACACTGGGGCCTGTTGGGAGGTGGGGAGCTAGGGGAGGGATAGCATTAGGAGAAATACCTCATATAGATGATGGGTTGATGAGTGCAGCAAACCACCATGGCACGTGTATACCTGTGTAACAAACCTGCACGTTCTGCACATGTATCTCATAACTTAAAGTATATCAACAACAAAAAAGGATCTTAGTAGACAAACCAAAAAGAAAAAAGAAAAAGGCTAAGAAAGCTTGGGGAAAAAAATCAAGAATATTTCCTGTACATCCAGATATTAGGCCAGTTCTCTTTCTCATAAGGTTTAGCATTTGATGAGCCATTACGAGGTGCTGAGTAACTAATTCATTTAATTTTTACAATAACCCTAGGGAAAAAGCAAAAAAAATCATCATCTTCATATAAAAATAGGCTAATTGTGGTTGGTTAACTTGTCCAGTTTCTCACTGCAGAACACTTGTCTGACTGTCTGTTGTGTCTAAACATGAAATTGTGTTGCTTCCTTTAGTTCACCTTAATGTCTGAGAAAAGATGAGGTTGCAGTGAGCCGAGATTGCACCATTGCACTTCAGCCTGGGCAACAAGAGCAAAACTCTGTCAAGCAAGAAGGAGGGAAAGAAAGAAGGAGGGAAGGAAGGAAGGAGGGAAGGAAGGAAGGAGGGAAGGAAGGAAGGAGGGAAGGAAGGAAGGAAGGAGGGAAGGAAGGAAGGAAGGAGGGAAGGAAGGAAGGAGGGAAGGAAGGAAGGAGGGAGGGAGGGAGGGAAGGAGAGAAAGAGAAGAAAGAGGGAAAGAAGGAAAGAAAGAAAAGAAAGGAAGAAAGGAGAAAGAAAGAAGAAAGGAAGGAAGGAAGAAGGAAAGAAAACAGGAATTGGTAATGGATTCTAAGAATCCCTGAAGAAAAATTGAGCAGCCAAGAGGAACCTACACTACTCTGTTTCCAGAATGCTATAAATTGGGAATAATGGAAAGATTGAGGGTCATGAAATCCTGGCCTAAGCCAATGACTAGAATGATTTTTCTGGTGTTACATAGTTTCAGTTCTAAGGTTTAAGTCTGTAATCCATCTTGAGTTGATTTTTGTATAAGGTGAGAGATGAGGATCCAGTTCCATTCTCCTACATGTGGCTAGCCAATTATCCCAGCACCATTTGTTGAAAAGGGTGTCATTTTCCCACTTTGTGTTTTCATTTGCTTTGTCGAAGATCAGCCAGCTGTAAGTATTCGTGTTTATTTCTGGATTCTTTATTCCATTCCACCAGTCTGGATTTCATGACTAAGAGCCCAAAAGAAAATGCACCAAAACCAAACATGAATAGCTGGGACCAAATTAAACGAAAGAGCTTTTGCACAGAAAAAGGAACAGCCAGCAGAGTAAACAGACAACCCACAGAGGGGGAGAAAATCCTCACAATCTATATATCTGGCAAGGGATTGGTATCCAGAGTCTACAACAAACTCAAATCAGTAAGAAAAAAGTGAACAATCCCATCAAAACGTGGGCTAAGAACACGAATAGACAATATTCAGAGGAAGATATCGAAATGGAAGTAAACATATAAAAAAATGCTCAACATCACTAAAGATCAGGGAAATGCAGATCAAAACCACAATGCAATACCACCTTAATCCTGCGAGAGTGGGCATAATAAAAAAATTAAAAAAAAAAAAAAGGTAGATGTTGGCATGCATGCGGTGGACAGGGAACACTTCTACCCTGCTGGTGGGAATGTAAACTAATACAGTAGCTATGGAAAACAGTGCGGAGATACCTTAAAGAATTAAAAGTAGAACTACCATCTGATCCAGCAATCCCACTACTGGATATCTACCCAGAGGAAAAAGTCATTATTCTAAAAAGATAATTGCACACACTTGTTTGTAACAGCACAGTTCACAAAGCAAAATTATGGAACTAACCCAAATGCTCATCAATCAATGAGTGAATAAAGAAACGGTGGTATGTATATACTATGGAATACTACTCAGCCATAAAAAGGAATGAATCAACAGCATTTGCAGTGACCTGGTTGAGACTGAAGACTATTATTCTAAGTGAAGTAATTCAGGAATGGAAAATCAAACATTGTATGTTCTTACTGATATGTTGGAGCTAAGTTATGAGGATGCAAAGGCAGAAGAATGATACAATGGAGTTTAGGGATTTTAGGGGAAGAATGGGAGGGGCCAAGGGTTTTATGGTACAGTGTATACTTCTAGGGTGATGGATGCACCAAAATCTCACAAATCACCACTAAAGAACTTAGACATGTAACCAAATACCACTGTACCCCAATAACATACAGAAAAAGAAAATGAAATAAAATAAAGATTGAGGGGTATCACAGAGGTAAGAGGTACACCTGAAATTGACTTCCATAGTCATATTTTCCACTCAGCTTTTGGTAAAGCTGCCTGATGGCAATCTGGTATTTATGAGTTTGCCTCCCCTAAAAAAAAACCCCAAACCTAAGATATTCTTAGGGTTACGGGGTCTATAGGGACACCCCCAGCCCCCATGAAACGATTTTACTATACAGACATAAAACTATGACCAGGAAGTTTCACTATTTAATATAAAAGTACCATGGAAGGGTTAAGATGAACCAACTACACAACCGAATATTTCTTAATTGCAATCAGTTGAGACCTGTGAATCAATCTATTATGGATATCATTTTTAAACACATGCTATATACCAGGCATGATATTAAATATTTCATGTATTTATTAACTTTATTCCATGAAGCAGTCTACAAGGAGTTTATTATTCATATTTTACAAATAATGAAAATGGTTCTAAAGGCTGGAGATGGTGGCTTATGCCTGTAATGCCAGTACTTTGGAGGCTGAAGCAGGAGGTTTGCTTGAGCTCAGAGGAATTGTTTGGGCCTGGGAAATCAAAGCTGAAGTGACCACTAGGTCCAGCGGTGATTGTGCCACTGTATTTCAGCCTGAGCAACAGAGCAAGACTCTACCTCAAAAATGAAGAAAAAATAAGAGGTGGCTCAGAAAAACCTGTTGGTTTTGCCATGACCAGATTGCAAAGCCAAGACCCAGGATGCCTGCCTCCACGGTTTCTTCCACTATACTTCTTACAGCTGGTATCAGTGTCGATATTGTTAGCAAAGTCCTCTTAGCAGACAAGTCATTAGGCTGTTGAGAGGGAGCATGGGCAATGGAGAAAGCTGTGATTGAGGGATTAAGGGAACCATGAGGAAGTAGTGCATAAAGTTTTAGAGGAGAGGGTATCAGGAAGTGGAAAGGTAGGAAAATGGAAGACTTCTAAGACCAATTTCCATCTTCTATTATTGGCTTTCTTTTTCTGTGCAGTGTCTCCTGTGAAACCTAAGGTAGGAACACACTGCAACCAGGAATCTCTGTGAACATGAAAAAGAATAATATTGCCTCTTCTGAGCACAGTGGCTGAAACAGAATCACTGACTAAAATTCAAAGTGATAAGTGAGCCTATCTTGGCAATGCTTTTGAGATTTCCCTTTCATCTTTGAACACTAGAGCTGGGCATTATCAACTTCCAGTTGTTCCCCAGATGTTTTCCTTGTATCTTAGGGGACCACAAAAGACAAAATTGGAGGCCAAAGGGCAATGCTTAGGCTGTAATGCCACCTAAGCATCAACCAAAACAGATCCTAATTTATATTTTATTAGGAAATCATTTGGAAAAAGTAGTTATTCTCTTTAGAAAATAAAGAAGGAACAAAGTTACTTTTGCAGTCTATGGAAGAGCAGTTTTAGGCTCACACAAGCTGTAAATACTTAAAAATATATGTATTAGGTTGACTTGAATGTGAGAGTGAAGTTTAGACAATAGATCTTTATATACCCACATCAGTGCTAATTCCACATATTAAAAAGTTTATTTTTCAGTATTTAAAATACTTATTAAAATTTAAAATAGTCTTTTCCAGTATTCCATAAAATATTAAAATTGGCTTTCTACAGAATCCCTAAACAATGACATTTTATGTCATACTGCAAATCTACAGACACTGTCTTTGAACAATTGAAGCTGGCTTCTTGGAAAAGACCTGAACTCATACAGTATGTTAATTGTAATTGATTGAGACTCATCGTGCTGCTGAATGAATTTGTTCAACCCTCTCATTTTTCAGAGGATCTGCTACCAAAATCTTTCTCTTGTTCATTGTTTTTCACATTGTATATGCTTCTTTGATTTATTCTATCCCAGGCGAAGGGACAGACTGATGCTTCTACCTAGGATATTCTCACTGGCTGCTTTGAGATATCATAAAGAATACCCTAAGGACCAATTTGGATCATGCATGTTTGAACTAATTTAAAATGCCACTATTGCATTTAGTTATTATTTTTATTGAGGTATAATATGCAAACAGCAAAGTTCACAGGTTTTACTGTACAGCTCAATAAACGTTTACTTATAAATGCAATTATGTAACCAACAACCCAGATAAAAATAAGATCATCCCCAGCACCCAGAAGGTTTTCAGTGCTGCTTCAGAGTCAATAACTGCCCTCTGCTATGATGTAACCAATTTTTTTATTTCCATCACCATACATTTATTTTGCCTGTTACCAGATGAATGGAATCATGCAATATGCACTGTGTTGTGTCCATCTTTTTTCATTCATCACTATCTCTGTGAAATTCATCCATGCCTTTGCACGTATCAATAAACTGTCTCTTTTTATTATTGCTGAATAGGTAACATTCCACTGAATGATGAAAACATAATTTGTTTTTCCATCTTCCTGTAGATGGGCGTGTAAGTCATTTCTGGTTTTGGACTATTATAAATCAAGTTGTTATGAACGTTCTTGAATGTATGTTTTGGTGGGCTTACGCAGTTGTGGTTTCTTGGTTATATACCTAAAAGTAAAGTTAATGAGTCATAGTTTAAGTTACTGTTTGACTTGAATAGATACTGCCTAACAGTTTTCCAAAGTGTTTTAACCATTTTGTAATTGATGGGTTCCAGTTGCTCCACTCATTTTCAATATGAATTTTTATTTTGCATTGTAGGATTTTAAATTTAATTTAATTTTATTAGAGACTGGGTCTTATTATATTACCTAGGCTGGAGTGCCGGTGTTATTCACAGGTATGATCATTGTGCTGATAATGCACTACAGGCTGGGCTCAAGCAATCCTTGTGCCTCAGCCTCCAGAGTGGCTGAAACTACAGGTACATACCATGGTGCCCAGGTTTCTGCATTGTAGTTTTGTCTTAATTTTTTTTTTATTTTTATTTTTTAGACAGTGTCTCACTCTGTCACCCAGACTGGAGTACAGCGGCGTAAACATAGCTCACCACAGCCTTGACAACCTGGGCTCAAGTGATCCTCCCATATCAGCCTCCTGAGTAGCAGGGAGTACAAGCAGACACCAACATACCCAGGTAATTTTTTTTATATATATAAAGACAAGGTCTCACTATATGGCCCAGGCTGGTTTTGAACTCCTGGGCTTAAGCCATCCTCCCACCATATCCTCCCAAAGTGCTGGTGTGAGACACCAAGCCGAGCTTGCAATGTAGCTTTGATTTGTATTCCTTAGTGACTGATGGTTTGAGCTCCTCTACATAAGCTTATTGACTGTTTGAATATATTCTGCTGTTAATTGCCCATTAAATTATTTTGTCCATTTTTTTTAATTGGGGATTTTGTCTTTTATTATTTTCTTTATTATAGTCTTTTTTGGAATATATGTACTGGAAATATCTCCTCCCAGTTTACGGCTTGCCTTTTTACATTTTTAATGATGTCTGGATAATCTGAAATTGTAATATTATTGAAGTGCAATTAATCAATTATTGACTTAGGATTAGCCCTTTTTCTGCTATGTTTTAAAAAATTTTCTCTACTTAAGACATAAAGGAGTCTCCTATGTTTTCTTCAATATTTAGGTTTATAATTTATCTTAAACTGTTGATTATAAAATTTCTGTATTGTCTAATGCAGCGGTCAAGTTTCATTTGTTTAATATTAGTATCCAGTTTCTCCTTATTGTTTATTGAAAAGACCATCATTTATTCACAAAATTGCGCTGGTACATCTACAGCAAAGCAGGTGACTGAATATGTGTGAGACTGTTTCCAGACTTTCTGTTCCATTGGGACATTTGTCTTTACTTGCACTGATACATCACTGTGTTAATAGTTACAGGATTTCAGTAGTGTTTGACAGTCTCAGTCCACCAGCTTTGTTTTCTTCTTTACAATTGTCCATTTGTCCTAAGTCTTTTATATTTTATAGACCTTTAGAATTACCTTGTCGATTTATACACCTCCATGCATATACGGTCTGAGATATTGATTGGAATTATATTAATTTTAGAGATCTGTTTGGGAAAAATAGAAATCTTAACAATATTAAGATTTTCAATCCATAAAAATGACTTACCTCTTTGCCTTTTTAGTTTATCACAGCAATATTTTTAGATGTTAATTTAAATATCTTGCCCATATTTTGTTGTATTTACTTCTAGATACATAAAATTTGAAGCTATACTAAATTTCTACCGAAAACTAAACATCACATGTTCTCACTCATAAGGGGGAGTTGAACAGTGAGAACACATGTGAGGGAAACATCACACACTGGGGCCTCTCAGGGGGTGGGGAGAAAAAGGAGGAGAGCATTAGGACAAATACCTAATGCATGAGGGGCTTAAAACCTAGATGATGGGTTGATGGGTGCAGCAAACCACATGTATACCTATGTAACAAATGGCACATGTATACGTACGTAACAAACCCGCACTTTCTACATGTGTCTCAGAATTTAAAGTAAAATTAAAAATATGTATATGTTCTAACTATTTCATTGCTAATGTATACCAAGGCACTTTCTCTTTGCCTTTGGTGTTCAGCAGTTTGACAATAAGATTATTTGGTGTGATGTTCTTTACCTTTATTGTGCTTGATATTTGTTGATTTTTTTGAGAAAAAGAGTAACTTTCATGATTAAAAAAATTGCTAGTAATTGTCTCTTTAAATTATTATTCTGCTATCTTTCTTCCCCTTCTGAGACTTTAAAATACACATATTCAGACCTTTTCAATGTGTCATACATATGTCTTCTATGCTGTTCCTATTTTTTATCCTTTTTTCTTACCACACTGTATTTTTCTTTCAAACTATTTTAAGATATTATGTTTGCTCATTGTATCAATCTTGAAGGGTGAATAGGTAGATGTCACTATTTCTATTTTACATGTGAAGACACTGAGGAGTGAGAAATGTAAACCAGTATGCTGATCACCAAGCATCAAATTAATTATCGAGCTAGGAACTTTTAACTTAGTGTGCTGTCCAGTAGACCAAACCTCGTTACAATAAATTGTGAGCTCAGGAAAAAAATATCAGAAGTGTCCTCAATTAAGAAGCAATTCCCTTCTAGATGTAATTATTTGAGCAGTATTTATCCCATGACAAAATCTTAAAATTTCATAGAAATAGAAATGCAAAGCAGCCCTTCTATATACCTCATCAGTACCGGGAGATTAGGAGTTTATAATCACAGTAACTAATTTTATATGGAATGGTTTTAGTACCCTGTGGTTCACTACATACTATTGCATACCCCAGGTGACAGCTCTTTTTGTAACTAAGTCTTGGGTTTAAACATATCTCTCCCTATCCCTCCCTTCCCCCTACCCTTCCCAACCCCTGCTATCCTCTGTTATACTTTTTACTTTTATGAAATCAACATTTTTCAGCTCCCATATATGAATGAGACCATGTGGTGTTCAACTTTCTGTCCCTGGTTTATCTCACTTAATGTCCTCCAGTTTCACTCATGTTGCTGCAAATGATGGGGCTTCATTCTTTGTTTTGGCTGAATAGTATTCCACCATGTGTATATACCACAGTTTAAAATCCATTCATCTGTTGTACACTTAGGTTGATTCCAAATTATGACGATTATGAATAATGCTGCATTAAACATAGGGGTGCAGATGTCTCTTTGATATACTGATTTCTTTTCCTTTGGGGAAATTCTCAATAATGGATTACGTGGTAGTTTTATTAATCCGTTATTGAGGAACTTCTATCATTTCTTCACAGTAGCTGTTCTAGTTTTAGTTTTTAGTTTACATCCCCACCAATGTAAATAAGAGTTTCCTTTTCCCTGAATCCTTGCCAGCATTTGTTATTTTTTGTACTTCTTATAATAGCCATCCTAACTGGGATGAGATGATACCTCATTTTGGATTTAATTTGCATTTCTCTAATGATTAGAAATGTTGAGAATTTTTTTCATCTATTTGTTGGCCATTTATATGTCCTTTTATGGGAAATGTCTGTTCAGATCATTTGCCTATGTTTAAATCAGATTCTTAGTTTTCTTGCTGCTTTGCTGTTTGAGTTCCTTGTGTTGTGTGCTGTGTACTAATTCTCAGTCAGATGAGTAGTTTGCCAATACTTTATCCCACTTTGTAGGTTAACTTTTCACTCTGTTGATGATCTCCATTACTGTATAGAAGTTTTGTAGTTTAATATGATCCCGTTTGTTTATTTTTGCTTTTGTTGCCTGTGCTTTTGAGGTTTTATTCATAAAATATTTTTCCAGACCGGTGTTCTGAAGCATTTCAACTATGTTTTCTTCTATCTCTACTACACTTTTAATATTTTCAATTGATCTGCCTTCATGTTCATTGATGCTGTCTTCTCTTGTATCCAGTCAGATGTTAAGCTCATCTGTGGTAGACCGAATGCAAACATGGCCTCAAGTTTCTATTCCACCATGCATTAGATCCTTTGGAATGCAATTTCACGGTTTCTTTTCTCAAGAAATTGAGTCTATTTTCTTACTCTTCCATGTGGATTGGTATCTCACAGTTGTTAAATTAGCAAATGTCTTGAGGGAGAGAACATGTATTTATATAACTTATCTAGGCAGGCATAATCTTATAATATCGTCTTCATCTTAGGAGACATAATATTGTAAGCCTTTTTGATTATGTGGGTGATTTCATACTGTCTTTTAGAAGACAGGTGACATTTTCAGTCTCCCGTTTCACCAAAATCCAGTGACTTACCCATGAGAAGCACTGACCATGTTTTGGGACTCATCTGGCTTTCAATCCGTTAAACCAGTGCCATACAACCCCCGTGATTCCAACTAGTTTCTTTCCTCCCAGTAGCATTTGTTTATCCTGATCTGGCTTATACCCTGAATCAGAAAATGACCCTGCGGAAGTAAACATTTGGTGATCTGCTTACCAAAATAGAGCTCTTCCCTTTCTTAAATTTTAGTTGATCTAGTTTCCGTTTCTTCAATAGTTCTTTGATGCATTTTGAAATATGTTTTGTAATTTCTCTTTTTTCCCCTTCATCGCTGCAGTAGAAACACTGGTCTGTTGCAATCTATTGCATCTTACCTGAAATAAGTTAAAAATGCAATTTTTAGATAGAAATTTTAAAGATTGGGAGGGGCAATCTTAGGAAGAACATAAGGAATAATTATTGCAGTATGCTTATAACATGATCCTGTGGATTTCAGGGAATTAGGAGAAAGCATTTTTCAAACAGAGCAAGTACGGATCTTTAGATTAGCTTAGCTTTAACACTACTTTCATTTAATGATGGGTGCCGGTACACATTTTTGGTGAGCTAGCCCCATCCCCATTAAGCTTTTCAGATTCCATCTCCCTTTCAGCCCTCCTCTTCATATTATCCACTTTGCCTCCAAAGCCATTCGTTTCTGAGCTTTGTGGAGATGCAGCCCTGTGAGTCATATATTCAGATTTTCTCAATTCAGAGGGAGCTCCAGTTTATTTTATAGCTGGTGTTCAACTTTGTTTCTATGGCTGGGTCATTTCAACCGTTTGACACTCTTTGTCTACATAAATCATAGCTTATAACATCATGGGTAATTTCTCAATTTTAAGAACCACTTGGTGAAGACAATTATTATCCTTTGTGTGAGTATACTAACTCAGGCTAGTGTTCTAACAGATGGTTCTGTGGAGTAGGAAAGTGACTTCTGCTTTTAGGTAGGACACGGACGGTCATAGTCAACCTCTGCTCCCCCTTTCACAGATTAGAAAATTGACATACAGTGAAAGTCCTCAAATAATATTCCATTTAATTTTTTAAAGAAATCTTTCTCTATGGAAATTATAACTTTATTTTTAAGTCTAGAAAATTGTCTCAGAGATAGGAAATTTATCTCAGTTAATAATTTCCAGAACTACTATTTAAAACCAGGACCATAGTACCCCAATCCGTGCTCTTTCTATCATTCTAGGAGAGGTTTTTAAGTTGATAAGAGACAAAATCAGGTTCCAATAGCACATCTTGTGACTCTAAGACCAGTATACTTTATTCCATCTTAACTGGCTTCTGAGAATGCATCTCACTATTCTTAGATGACAAATTTTCCAGGTGTCAATAGAGGTAAAAGACTGAAAAAAAAATGAAGTAGATGGTTGTTAATAGCATATATTTCTGATGCCTGTGAATTATCTGTTCTATGCAGGAAAAAAAAGAAAAAAAAAGAAAGAGACAGGATTTGCAGCACCAGGGCTTTCTGATTAGCACTCTAGCCAAAAGGCAGTACCATCTGACATTGTGCAAACATGCTCCATCTGTCCAATGTTCGGATAGGCATGGTGTGGGAGAGGAAGCAGAGGAAGTTATCTCAGATGTAAGTAATGGCTGAGCTGTCTGGCAGAGTCATTCCTGAACTACAGCCACTGCTACTGGGCTAGCCTGATTGATTGATTTCAAAGTTTGCTTTGCACAAGGCTTTTTCTAAGCCACGCTATTTCATTTTCAAAGCCTAGATAAGAAAGAGGATGAGAGAAAGTGGAGGGAAAAAGGAGACATCCTAAAAGCCCCAAGAAAATGAGAAATAGTCATACCTTCTGGACAGCACAAAATAAACATCATAATCAGCCTCTAAATAAGGAAGTGTGAGGGCTGAAGATGCCAATCGGGGTCCTCCCTGAAGCCTGAGAAGGGTTGAGCTTCCGTAAGGAAATGGACAAAATTGCTCTGCAATGTGCACCTCCGATCAATATTTCATCATCAATCTGTTATTGTTTGTAAGAATTTCCACTTCAGACTCCTGACAGCAGTTAGTAAATCTTGCTGATCAGAGCAGTCTTCTGAATGAGGGCAATTTTTCACCAATCGTCTTTCTCAGGTTTGGTAAAATGGACATCAATTCATGTTCCCTCTTTGGTTCCCAGCCTATAAGTATGCAAGCTCCTTTTGAGTATCACAGACCACTACTTTGGGCTTTCACATAAAGCCCATAAATGTTGATGTTCACACACTGAAGCAGCAGCCTTCTTTTAAGTAGAAAAGTCAAATTGTAGTACCTGGCATACCAGGTTGCCAAGAAATCTAAAAATGGAAAGAGATATTTAAAGTCATCTAATGTATAACAATGTATATCTTAATGAATTATCTTAATGTATATCTTAATCATTAATTGATTTTTAAAATATTTATTATTTTCTGCTGTTTGTCAGTTGCTGCGCCAGGGACTGGGAATTTTGCAGTAAATTAAAGAGGTGATTTCTATGAATAATTTACATTAAAAATACAGATTTAGGAAATGATGGGGCTATAAATTGAGTGGATACCTGATTAAATAGTTACTTTCTTGGAAGACATTACAATTGAGAAGAGACTTGCATGAACAGCAGGAGCCAACCACATTAATAAAAAAGGGACAGATTCCAAATGGAAGGAAATGTAAAGGTAAGTCTCAAGGTCAAGAAAGACTTTGGGTTTTTCAAGGACGGATAGATCAGTGGGCCTGGAAATGTTTATTCCAACATGACTCTGTTTTATATTTATCATTTAAAAAGAAAAAGAATTTATCTTTACCAAGACACTAAAAACCAGGACTAGCTAAAACAAAAGAGAATATATTATTCCGAATATGTATTAGTGTCTTGGTCAAAGACAGTGAGATAGTAAAAGAAATCTTTGCTTTTTGAGAGCAAAAAAAATCTTTGCTTTAGGAGGCTGAGGCAGGTGGATCACGAGGTCAAGAGATTGAGACCATCCTGGCCAACATGGTGAAAAACCAACACTGTATCTATTAAAGATACGAAAATTAATTGGGTATAGTGGTGCACCAGGGAGGAGTGCATTACTCATTCTTAAAACACTGATTATATATCTACCACTTGCCAGATCCCATTAAGTCTTGAACATAATGTGATGAATAAAATGGTCAGGGCCATGATGAAGCTCATTCCAGTCACAACTGTCTAAACTGCACCATGGATCATTTTTGAAAGATAGAAAAATAACAAAACTCCTTTCTTTTCATAAATATTTCTAGAGTTCTTGGGCCATAGCAAAGACCTAACAAGGTACTCATATTAATCAAAAGTTGTTACCCACTAAAACAGTAAGTAGGAGAGAACTGTGGCCATACCAGCCCTACCCCTCACAGAAAGAAATATCTCCATGGCTGGAGATGTTTCTGCTGCTCAGTTTCCAAGGCCAACAATTGACAACCCAATTTCTAACACAGAAAAATGAGGCCAAGGCATTTATATGACCATGCTCAAACTGAGCAAGTCAAAGTGGTACCAACACCTTTCACCATCTGTGAGTCATGACGTCCTGATGTTCAGAGTCATCATAATAAACAAACCCGTATTAGATATCTTTGTGACATTTACCAGAAAAGGGGACTCAGAAAATTTTAATGGTCTGTTCCTGGGAATAACTTAGAAGATTAAAAAAGAAAGAAAGAAAACTTATTTAAAAAATTATTTACCATGTATTGTGAAATAGTCCTCTTAAAATTAATAACAAGAAATTGCTAGGTTTTTAACAATAGCATGAGCTTTGAGTAGGATCATAGCTAAGCATTATCTAGCTTGCCCTGTGAGCCCACTTTTTTCCATAGCTGCCTACTGCTTAAAAGTCACATAATCTCTGTCACAAGGTCTTAACTTCCCTTAATTGCTTTTACAGATAACATCTTTAACATTAAGAAACCTTAAGTTGGCCGGGCACGGTGGCTCAAGCCTGTAATCCCAGCACTTTGGGAGGCCGAGGCGGGTGGATCACGAGGTCAAGAGATTGAGACCATCCTGGTCAACATGGTGAAACCCCGTCTCTACTAAAAATACAAAAATTAGCTGGGCATGGTGGCGCGTGCCTGTAATCCCAGCTACTCAGGAGGCTGAGGCAGGAGAATTGCCTGAACCCAGGAGGCGGAGGTTGCGGTGAGCCGAGATCGCGCCATTGCACTCCAGCCTGGGTAACAAGAGAGAAACTCCGTCTCTAAAAAAAAAAAAAAAAAATTACAAAAAGAAACCTTAAGTTTTCCATTTGAGAATTCTTCTGGATTCTGCATGCCAATGGTTCCACTGAAGCCAATAGGGCTAAACACCCCACATAGGACTCAGCACAAGAATGCAGCTTCTGCATTCTTATAATTTTATTTCCAATGCCCTAACCAATCAGTGGTCCCAATTCCTTAGCCCGTTATTAACCAAAATGTTTTTAAATATCCCAGTCCAAAACCCCTCAGGAAGGCGGATTTGAGGTTCCCTTCAGTTTCTTTCTTAGGTTGCCCTATGATTATTAAACAATTTATCTGCTGCAACTCTTGCTGTTTCAGTGTATTGGTATGTTGTCATGCTATAAGCCATCAAACCTGGTGGTCTTATAATAGTTGAAGGCCATTTTTGATAAAATACACAAAAATTGGCATTGCAAATATATAAGATGCTAATCATGGTTTGTAATATGCTTGACAATTTTATGTTGTTTGATTTTTATTATGATTTTAGGAGTGGCAGGATTCAAAGCTATTTGTCCTTCTGGAAGGTTCTATAGTAGAGTGAATTATAAATGGGTCAGTCTTTTCCTTGAATTTGACATTTTTGGGAACAATAATTGTACTGTTTGTAGTCTTGAATCACTAATAACTAGCATAGTGATGGCATATAGTGAAAAATAGATGGCTACTGCATGAATGAATGAATGATTGGATGCATGAATACATGGAATGACCCAAGCCTTGAAGTTTATTGATTGCTACTGTAGATCTAGCCTCAATGGAAGCTCTGTGTCTTGTATCTGTGCTTTAAATTTTTAGTAAGGTCTTCAAAGATTCTTAGCAAAAGGTAAAAGTAATTAGAAAAAGGATATGGGAGATTGAAATACATGTTATCATATTTCTTTCAGGTTACATTATGGTTTCAAGACCCATGCCTCTTTTTCAAAGCACTGAGCATGCTTCAACTTTTTAAATCATGTTTTCACTCACAGGTGGGTGTTGAACAATGAGAATACATGGACACAGGGAGGGGAGCATCACACACTGGGGTCTATAGGGGGGAAATAGGGGAGGGACACCAGGGGTGGGGAGTTGGGGAGAGATTGCATGGGGAGGAATACCAGATATAGGTGATGGAGAGGAAGGCAGCACATCACACTGCCATGTGTGTACCTATGCAACAGTCTTGCATGTTCTTCACATGTACCCCGAAACCTAAAATTCAATTAAAAAAAAGAAAAAAAAAGAAGGAGATAGGAAAGAGGCAACAGAAAATGCAAATCAGTTCTTGGCTTTCTAAAGGAAAGAGGTTTTTTATTTGCACATTGTTTCAATTCTCTGATTATCAATTTCTAAATAATGCCCGATATAGCAGCTCCGAACTAAGCTTGATTCTGACCAGCAGCCCAGACAAGGTGGTCATTGAACCAGACACCACTGCAGCCACGCAGGGAACCATTTGGAATGAAGGTAGGGTGAGCCAAGCCTGTAATCACACAGCTTTACAAAGAGGAAACTTCATTTGAAACACACATTGCTTTCTGTGTGCAAGCTATTTATTCCTTTGTTTTCAACCAGCCAGCAAATCAAAAGAATTAAGGGGATTAAAAAACAGAGGAACTCAGTGACTTCATGCATCAAAATGGGGATAGTGTTGAATGAAACCATTTCTGGGCAATTCCACTGCACAGAAATGGACTGTGGAAAGCAGCCCAAGGGGAAGAAAAATCTCAAGTCCACTCCCTCCTTTCACTCTTGCTCGACACACAATGCAAGACCAGATCCATTTCAGGATGAAAGCCCAGAAGAGATGCTAGTCAAGTCCACTTAGGTTTAGCAATCTGCAGGGTCTCTGCAGCAGAGGGTGTGGAGAGGTGCATTGCTAGCAGGCATGCAACTTGGTACAACACTTTTGGAAAGCATTTTGGCAATATTTTCAAGAGCCTTAAAACTCCTTTGATCCATTAATTCCACTTTGGAAAGCAATCCTGAAGAATTAGCTCACAATAAAAGCTCATGTGCGTGAATGTAGATCAAAGCTTATCCAAAATACAAAAATGTAGAAAATAACTTAGATATTTGCCAACTGAGAGAATATTTAGAAATTTTGTTGGAATAGTATTTAACCCTTAAGATTATGTTTGCATAAAAATGGGTAGTGAACCATGCAAACTTGAAAAAAATATATGGAATTCAAAGATGAGCTAGTAAAATGTGATTTGTTTATTAGATTACAGGGACACTATAACCTATGGAATAGAAAACATTAAGTACCGTAATGTTAAACACTTTATTATTTGGGTGAATTACTGAATGTCTCTTTGTTAATGTTAAAATCAAGGTAGCTAAGCAATCGAGTTATTTGGTGTTTACTCTTTGTCCTAAATTGTGTCCAGAAAATGTGCAAGGGAACATTTTTGATATTAAGCATAGTTTAAATGAAAGGGAGGACATGGAATCTATGTCATCTCCCAGTATGTACGTATGTGTGTGTTTGTGTGCATTTGGTGTGTGTATCTGTGTTCTGCCTGAGTGTGTTAAATGAAATTGTGCACATTTGATTAAAAAAAGAGCTTGCAGAATCCTAAGCTGTGACTATGTTCTTCTGCTTTTTGCTAATGTAAAAGCCTGGGTAGCCTGAAATAGTAAACCACTGGGGCATGATACCTATCACTAGAGGACTTGGCTCTTCCACTTTCTAGAAGGTATTGAGATGTGACATTTAAATGTTTTTTAAGTCTCTTTTTCTCTTTAGAAAAATAAGGGCTAGGCCAGGCATGGTGACTCATGCCTGTAATCCCAGCACTTTGGGAGGTCGAGGCAGGCAGATCACCTGAGGTCAGGAGTTTGAGACCAGCCTGGCCAACATGGCAATACCCTGTCTCTACTAAAAATATAAAAATTAGCCTACTGTGGTGGTACATGCCTGTAGTCCCAGCTACTTGGGAGGCTGAAGCAGGGGGATCGCTTGAAATTGGGAAATGGAGGTTGTGGTGAGCTGAGATTGCACCGCTGCCCTCCAGCCTGTATGACAGAGTGATACTCCATCTCAAAAAAAAAAAAAAAAAAGAAAGAAAAGAAAAAGAAGGGCTTATAATACCTTCCCTGCATGACCCATTAGTTAGTTTGGGGATCTAAGGAATACATGGAAGAATTTAATAAACTTAATAATTCTAAGGCTGCATTTTAAAAAGCCATTTTGCATTCTAGCGACGGAGATAAAGAAACCTTAAAAAATTAATCACAATTCTGGTATTCAACTTAAAAATCAATCATTTATGTCAACATTGAAAATACATAGTATAAAGTTATATCAATTTTGCCATCAATTACTTCACTTGGTTTGTAAATCAGTATCTACAGGATGTTCATATATTACATTTGACTGCTACATCTCTTGGCGTCTTTTAATCTACAAAATTCTCTCTCTCAGTCTCTATCTCTCTCTTTTAATATTTTTTTCTCTCCCTCACTTCTTTTCCCACCATCCCTGAACATTTATTTGTTGAAAAAGCTAAGTCCTTTTTCCCATTGTGTTTCTCACTTTCTGAATTTGGCCATATGGTGTCATATAGCACGTTCTTCTATCCTCTGTAAACACTGAGCCTTAATGGAGACTTAATGAGATTCATGTTTAATTTTTTTTTTTCTCAAAAATACTTGCCTACTCTTTGTTGCATTAATAGCCATGTATTATCTTGTTGTCTCTCTTTTATGATATTAATATTTATCAATAGTTCAGAAATTGTCAGTTCAATTCCTCTATTCTTAAGTTCTGCATCTACTAGTTTTAGTAACCACCAAGAATTGTTATCTAGATTTATTATTATATTAAGGGATGGCAAAATGATGATATTCTTCTCTTTTTTCTGCTCTTACTAGCTGTGAGATTTTTCTATAAAAAAGAACTTGTACTTCTCTACTATGAAATTACTCTGAAACCTAATTGGCATGGGAAAGGCAGGATAAATGCTTCTGTTCCCTTGCACCATATTTTTGCTATAAGTTTTTAAAGCACTGAATTTGTGCCTTAAAATTTTTCTCAGCTCGGAGGGGTGGCTCATGTCTGTAATCCCAGCACTTTGAGAGGCTGAGGCGGGTGGATCACAAGGTCAGGAGTTTGAAACCAGCCTGACCAAGATGGTGAAGCCCCGTCTCTACTAAAAATAGAAAAATTAGCCAGGCGCAGTGGTGGGCACCTGTAATCCCAGCTACTCGGGAGGCTGAGGCAGGAGAGTCGTTTGAACTCAGGAGGTGGAGGTTGCAGTGAGCCAAGATCACACCACTGCACTCAAGCCTGGGTGACAGAACAAGACTCCATCTCAAAAAAAAAAAAAAAATAAAAAAAATTCTCAAGTGATCAGTGAGATGCACTTTTGTGTCATTATGAACTCAAGAATCACGAGAATGATGATCTTGAATCTACTATAACCAAACTTCTTTCTGATGCTCAAATTGTGTATTCTTCTTTAGTGGAGGTCTTCAAAATGATGTCTCTGTCATTTTTTGGCATAGCCCCAATATGCGTTAAAGCTTTCTTATTTTCTGGTAAATATGATCTTTTGTGTTTCTTTTTGTAAAGATGTCCATGATGTGGACATCATGTAGATGTTGATTTACAGACCGAGGAATTTCCTGGTCCACATCTGGAATCAACAATTTCACCAAAAATTATTGGTTCCTTTTAGTGAAAAACAGTATTTTGAAATTAATTTTCAGTTTTGAAATTTTATTATTGTTACTGGATATTGTTATCATTGTAGACTATTTCACTGGCGAAAGGTAGTAAAAAGTAATTTATTTTTGTAAAGACAAAATACATTATATGTTCATAAGAAAATTTCCAATTTGAATTTAAGATAGTAAATATTAATTTATTTGATTTTATAGTTTTTTCTCTTTCTTTGCATTAGAAATCTTAAATTGAAATATTTTTAAGTAATTACAGAATTTATCTTAATATTATGTGTATATGTATATAACTATAGAAATGATAGTTCTTAGTATAATTAGTATTTAATGTTACTAACGACTAGTTACTTATAAAGCCTGGATAATCAAATAATATTTTTAGGCCAGCAAATTTATATAAAGTTAGAGTCATTTATTTTATTTTGTTTTTGAATTTTAGGCATCACTTTTATTTTATTTTGATTTAAGTTTATTTTACAATTTTGAAATCATTTACATATTTCCAAAGAAAAACTTATCACACAAGGTAGAGTGAGATAACTCCAACTTTTATGCCCTTCTGTACTCTTTTCCATCCCTTCTCCCATTATATAATCATTCTTATTAAATTATCTTCATCTGTATCTATGTCTATAACTCATAAACTACAAGCAGTTGAAGGAAGCATTACTGAATTGGAAAAGCAATACGAGGAAGTTATCCAAACATACCATACAGATGGTAGATATAAAAAAAGAAGAGCATTTATATCCTTAAATTTTTATTTTAGAAAACAAGAAAGATTGAGAAATTGTGAGCTGAAACTTCTATTGGGGAAGCTAGAAAATAAAACCAAAGTAAACCCAAAGAAAATTATAAAAGGAAAGCTATAATAAAGTTAGAAAACAGGCATTTGCAAAGTAAAACACAGAGAAACCATAGAGATAATTAAGAAAACCAAAACTGTTTATTAAAAAAAAAAAACTAAAACAAAGCAACAACAACAAAAACATGCTTCCTGGAAAACAAGTAACGTTCTAGATATGTTTACAGAGCGTAGTGGGCTAAGGAGATGAGACAATGAATGTATCCTGGATAGAATCCTGAAATAGAAAAAGAGCATTATGGGAAAATGAATTACGGCAAATACAAATAAAGTATGAAGTTTTAGTTGAGCAATGTATTAAAGCTTGTTCATTAGTTGTGACTAATGTACTAGGATAAGGTAAGATATTATCAACATGGAAAAGTGGGTGAAGTGTCTATGCTATCCCTCGGTATTATATTTGAATTTTTTCTATAACTCTAAAACTATGCTAAAATTAAAATATTTTAATAAATAATTGTCCTAAAATATATATAGATAGATAGATAGATATATTCTTTATATGTAGGATAGGTATGTTGGAGGCCCTCAAGACAACCTCCATGTTCAGAAATCCTCTAGAAGAATGAATTGGACTCAACATATAATTTATTACCATGGTGAAGTAATAATATACCTCAATCATGAAGGCAAAAGAGTCTGGAGGAGTCCGAGGGCAGACGTCCTCATGCTTTCTCTCTCCCACATAAAGCTTGCTTTTGTCCTACAGAGGTTTCTTTATTTTGCTGCACACGTGTGTTATGGTTCTGTCCAGAGTAGTCTACTCAGTGCTCAAGGTGTTTTCTGGGGATTGGTTACGTAGTTACCTTCTGCCTAGCCTGTACCAACATTCCATGCACTGATAAGGAAAGCAAGTATTCCTCATAAATCATATTGTCTGCACAGTCTATAAACAGTGAACCACTATTGTCAGTGAGGGAAGTTTCATAGTTTCAGCTCAGAGGACTATTTACCAGCCAGTTTCTCAGACACCAGCCAAGGGCAAAACTTGGATGGAAGCATTTCTAAAGATTGCATTCTCATGTTTGCCATAGTCATTCTTTTCTGCAAAGCAGGGCATACATTTTTATTTTTGTTTTGTTGTTTCAAATATATCTCTACATAAATTAAGCTGAGTTTCTTAACTTAGTACTTTATATTTGTGATGGTTAATTTCATATTTCAACTTGCCTAGGCTAGGGTGCTCAGCTTTTTGGTCAAACACCAGTTTAGATGTTGCCATGAGGGCCTTTTTTTTTTTTTTTTTTTTAAAGATGTGATTAACATTTAAACAAGTAGACTTTGAGTAAAGCTCATTACCCACCATTACCTGGGTTGTTATCATCCAATCAGTTCAATGCTTTCAGAGAAAAGACTGAGCTCCGCATACCCACCCTACAAAGAGGAAGGAATTCTGCCTCCAGATTGCTTTCAATTCAATGCTATAACACATACTTTTGCCTAGGCCTCCAGCCTGCCAGCCTGCCAGCCTGCCCTGCGGACTTCAAACGTGCCAGACCCTACAATCACATGATCCAATTGCAATTCTTTTAAATCTCTCTCTCTCAATATGTCTATATATATATATATATTCTTTTTTTTCTTTTTCTTTTTTTTTTATTGGTTTAGTTGCTTACAGTTTTATTTGGTGAAGATATCATAGTTTACTTCATCAATTTCCATAATAGAAATCTGGGTAGTTTTCAGTTCAATCATTTGATATATCACAGTGTTTCAATGAATAGTCCTATCCACATCTTATTTAATATTCTTATCAGTATGTTTGAAGTAGATCGCTAGAAGTAAGATTACTGCATCACATGATTTCCCTTGTCATTTGGCAAGCACATAAAAAATTACTATAATGAATGACCTCACTCACCTCTGGGCATTATTTATTCTTTGGGTCATCCGTAGAATCCAGAACATAAATCATTTTGTATATTTCAAATGCACCATTGTATGTTTTAAAGGTTCATATGTAGAAATAAGAAAACACTAGGGCCAGGTGTGGTGGCTCATGCCTGTAATCTAAGCACTTTGGAGGCCAAGGCAGGTGGATCACCTGAGGTCGGGAGTTCCGTGACCAGCCTGATCAACATGGTGAAACCCCGTCTTAAAAAAAGAAAAAAGAAAACACTAAATAAAAAGTAAGTTGTATCTCAGAATGTAGATTAATTAAGGTAGGTAGGGGTGGATAGATATTGGCTTGAAATGGAAAGTGTGTGCATGGAGAAGCAATAAAATCAAAATTCTAGTTTAACAGGAGGTAAAACTGTGGATCTGTGAAGAGAAATCATACTTCTTGGGAAAATGAGGTCAAAGAAGGTTAAGCTGAGAGACAGTTTAAAACAACCACTCAAAAATGATAAACAAAATGCATCTTCTGTTTCCAATTAATGTGTGTATACAAAATAATTGTTTGTCTCTACCCAGAGTAACTAAAATATAATTGGATTTTAGATATCCTATATATTTTATGTTAATTTATTCAACAAGAAGATAATTGAAGCAGGAACTGCAGAAATGAGTACTGTGTCCCCGAGGTGCCCTGATGACTTCGGGCTGATAGAAGGAGCACATGTGAAGGACATGAGTCTTTGGGAAAGAGCATGTTTGGAGGGCAGAAGAGAGATTAGGGAATGGAGACCATACAGACGGACTTTTCTCAGATCCATGTCCTGGGGGTGTATTCAGGAAACAGGACCTATTTCAGAGACACTTTATAGATACTATTCAGGACAGTTACTGACGTAAGGCTACGTGAAGTGTCTTAAGCAGTAACATTGAGATAGATACACAGATCCCATGGAAAAAATAACCTCTTAAGAAGTCAATAGAATGATAAACTGTCACCACGCTAAGTCATGAAGTTAAAGACCATGTCTGCTTTTGTTGGTAGTTATATTCTCAGTGCCTAAGATAAAATAGACATTCAGGACAACTGGGTCAAAAGAATGAAGAAATTAATTAATTTTAAGTATGCTAAAAAATAGAACTACGCTTTTTTAGAAGAGGCTGATCCTTAGGTTAACATCTTGCTGAGTAACTCATAGACTTGGCACACATTAGCGTCTTTGTAAGCATTCTATGAGTGAATATTCACCTCCATCTCCATTTTCTTCCTGGGAGCTGATCATTCTGGTGTGATCCTATGGGCTCATTCCTTGAGGCTGGCTGACTCCTTCCTAAGGCCAGAGCCACCACGCCCGGCCTAAAAAGCCCATATTTAAGAGTAAGAAAGAACCAAGTATTCCATTCCTGAGTTCATCCCCTTTCTGTTCCAAAACCCTTTTGGTGATCCTGCTAGCTCCCCTTCATCTCTGCCTCTTTCGCACTTTATTGCTTGTTCCAGCCTCTCTACCTTTCCCCTTCCATACCAGCTCCTTTCGTATTTCATCCATGTCATTCTTTTATGGCCTTTTACATGCCAGTCACAATCAAATGTACCCTCCCAAGCTTGGACTGCTTCTCAAAGTTCCTGGCCTACAAGCACGTGTATTTAAATGCCACAAGAGTTCCAATACTGAACACACAGTGTCTACCCAACAACCATGATCCTCTTCCCGGATTTCTTATTTTGGTAAATGATCACAACAGTTTCGTAAGTCAGCTATCTAGGGGTCATCCTTGCAAATGTGTTTTCTTCCCTCCCCACCCATCTACAAGAAAGTCCTATCAGTTTTGCCATCTAAATACTTCTTGAACCCATCCATGTGTCACCATCTCTTTCTTAGCATCCTACCCAAAGCTGTGATCATCTCCCACCTGGACTATGGCAATAACCTAACTCCTCCCTCCATGGCCATTCTGCTATCTCCTTCAGCCCATCCTCTGTGCTGCAGACAAAGGGATCTATTTTTTTAAATTAGATTCAGGGGGTACATGCGCAGGTTTGTCACAGGAATATATTGTGTGACACTGAGGTTCAGGCTTTGAGTGAACGTGTCACCCAAATAGTGAACATTGTACCTGATAGGTAGCTTTTTGACCTTTGTCCATTTTCTTCCCTCCCTGCTTTTGGGACCCCTGGTGTTCTATTCTTCCCATTTTTATGTTCATGTGTACCCATTGTTTAGTTCCCACTTATAAGCAACAGCATGCAGTGTTTGGTTTCCTGTTTCTGCATAAATTCACTTAGGATAATGACCTCCAGCTACATCCGTGTTGCTGCAAAGGGTATCATTTCTGTTTTTTTATGGCCGTGTAGTACTCCATGGTGTATATGTACCACATTTTCTTTATCCGGTCCACCATTGATGGGCACCTGGATTGATTCCATGTTTTTGCTCATGTAAATAGTGCTGCAGTAACCCTGCAAATGTAGGTGTCACTTTGGTAGGCCAAAAGGATCTTCTTAAGCACAAATTTTGATGCCTTATCTCTCAACTCTACTTTAAAAACGAATCTTCAAAATCTCCACTCTCAACTTTTAAATTTTTTATTTTTTGCTTTTCAAATAAAGACCAAGGCATATTGTGTTCCCTGGATCTTTCTCCAGTTTCCCTTTATTGTTTGCCCTCCCCCCCACAATCCCTTGTACTTTTTACATCATGTTTTGTTTGATTGTTTGATTGTTCGGATTTCTTTTTACTGTTGTACTCTTTTCAGCCACAGAATCTTTGCATATGCTATTCCTTTTTATGTTGAAATTTTTTCTATGTTCTCTTGTCTTAGTTAACTGAAGACCCTACATTGAAGCAAATTAACATATCTACCATCTTACATATTTACTTTTCTAGTGACAAGAGCATTTAAAATCTGCTTACTTAACAAAAATCCATAATACAATGTAATTTTATTAACTGTAGGAATCATGTTGCACATTAGATCTCTAGACTTGATCCTCTATATCTGCCTCTTTGTATTCTCTGACTTACATCTCACCGTGCCCCAGCCCCTGCTCCTACTACCCATTTTTATTCTCTATCTGCATATATTTGACCATTTTTTAAGATTCCAAATATAAATGAGATCGTTACGTGATATTTTTCTGTGTCTGGCTTATTTCACTTAACACAAAATATGCTTGTAAAATAAGATGGAAAAATAATAATACATAATTATATTTTCTATGAAATTTTAATTTTCTTAAAATCAAACAAATATGTGTGTTTTTATATGTGTTTGTGAGTTTATACACACAGAAAAAAAAGCCTGGACATATACTCACAGGTACATAAATAGAAATGTCTTGGAGGTGAAATCATAGTGGATATTTCCCTTCTTCACATTTTTGTTTTCTGTATTTTGTACGTTACATATGGTACTGCTTTAGCTGTTATAAGCATTAACAATGAAACTGTAAAATGTAAAACAATGTTCTAAGAGATCAGTAACACAGACCTTAGATCTGGGAACAATGGTGACAGAAAGTCCCTCTGACTTATTCACACGAGGGTTAAGAAGGATGGCAGGATGTCATGGCCGGCTGGACAAGTGTGAATGTGTGTCAGGAGTATGGTTGCCGTCCTCATCTCCATCCGGCACACATTTTAATAAGGACACCAGGAAACCTTCTCTAGGGCCGTTCTGAGCATGTAAAAATGACTGGCCATTAAAAACATGGCAAGTCGAAAGAAAGCTGACGACTACCATTTGGTTCTTTTTTGCTTTGGGCCAAGCTCTGCATTTGTCTCACTTAGTCCTGTGATCCAGTGAACGATGCTCCTATCAGAAGTGAAACCTCTTCTCCTCTGAAACTGGATTTAAAACATCAGCATTATGTGTTATGTTTTTCCGGGGTTTTGGACAGGCTTTGTAAAATTAGAGGAAAGGGAGATGAGGGATGGAGGGAGAAGGAGACGGAGAAAGAGGGAATCATTTTTGTAATCGTTGCTCCACTTTAAGACCAAAATGACTCATAAAGGTTTTGTAAAACTGTACAAATATTTTAACAAACACTGCTAATTTTTTAAAAATCCAGAGGTATAATAAGCACTCGTCAGGAAGTGAGCCAAGGTGGGCCCTCCGCACGGCCTACTGAGCAGCCAGTGTACACCTTATTGACTTACACAGTCAGAGGGACATGAGTTTGACATCTAACCCCGCTAGACACGTTGTGACTTTGGACAAGTTACTGAAATGCATTTCTCTATGCCTCAGTTTCTACATCATACTTACTTTGAGGAGTTGTCATAAATAATAGAAATTTTGGATGCAACATACCCAACAGACGAAGTACTTAATCATAATTGTTTTTATCAAAGGACTTTTATCTTAATCCAAACTTGAATGTTTTGTGCTTTGGAGTGGATTTTGCTGTAAACAGAAAATAGTAATATTCTGGTGATCATTAGGTATTATAATCTCAAACCTATGAACCATCAACAATTATCAAGAGTTCCATTGGACTTATGAGAGAGTTTAGGTCTCTGAGTTTATGGAAAGTTATCTGAAAGTCGTGCAGTTTATGCATCTAGTTGTTGAAAATCCATCTTTTTGTTAAGCTGGACAACAGAGAAGCATTTTATTTCTTCCTCTCCCTCACCATTTTGATATCTTGCCATCCATCCTCATCACATAAAATGTTTTTTCTTTTTGGAGACACCTGAGTCTTACTCTGTCGCGCAGGATGGAGTGCAGTGGTGTGATTATAGCTCACTACCACCTTGAACTCCTGAGCTCAAGTGACCCTCCTTTCTAAGCTTCTCAGAGTAGTTAGGACTACAGGCATGCACCACCATGCCTGGCTAATTTTTCTCCTTTTTTTTTTTTTTTGGAAACATTATTTCCCTATCTTGCCCAGGCTGGTCTCAAACTCCTGGCTTGAAGTGATCCTCCTGTCTTGGACTCCTAAAGCGTTGAGATTACAAGTTTGAGGCACTGTGCCTGGCCAAAATGCCTTTAAATGAAGCACTGTTTGGCATTATGACCAATGCCCATGTGGAGGAATATTAAAATAAGCATTCTTATAAAAGTTGTGGTTTTTTGCAAAAGTTTGTTGAAAACCATGTTTACAACAATCCACGATGCTCTCTGTATTTCTCTCTTGCCCCAAGACCAGTAGAAGTCATGCTCCTCCTGATCAGCAGGTTTGATTTAGCTTGTAGGAATGCTGAGGCATATAATTCTTTATTTTTCTTCTTTTTCTTGCGATTAGAAAACACACTGCAACATTCTAGAAAAGAGTGTTGGGCGTTCCCTAAGCATTTTGTCTATTTACCTCCATCCTCTTTTCCTCATATACTTTATAAATATACTCTATCACTTTATATTTTCTACATCCTCTATATTCCTCATATCCTCTAGGCATAGACTCTATTGTGCATTTATCCTGGGATCATCCCATTTTTCCTTTTGCTGTAACCTCTTTATTTAAATTACACTTTTTGTGTGTGTGCCTTTATGTAAAGCATCTGAAAGCATTTTTGGAAAAAATATCGTTAAGAAAGAAAGAAAGATAGAGAGGGCATAAATATGGAAGGGATGAAGCAAGACAAGAAAGAAAATCATAGAATATATTAATAAAAAAGCCAATACATAAGTAATAAACAAATACAACCTTTCAAGGTAAGTATCATGTAGAAACTGTGTCTTCTAAAGTCATATATGTGGCAGAGCTGTAATAAAAATATTTTGATTATAATCGATCAAGAATTAGGAAATAGATGTTCAAGAAGACATTAAGTATCTGTGGAATGTAAGGGTCATTATCATGGAAAATAGATTTCCAACAAGGCTATTAATCTTTCCTAAGTGAATGAATAGCAAAGCTAAAACCAGAGCTTAGACCTTTCAGGAGTTAGTTAAGACTTTTCAGGCTCAGCAAAAGCAATTCTTAGTATTGTATCTGCTGTGGTATCAGAGCTTGTGACTCTCCCATCCTTTTCCCTCAACCTTGAGTAAGTATGGCGAGCAGGGAGTGACGGTGCTGTGACTGTCTGCAGGACCCTTCACCATCCTGAAAGCCTGCAATGGGTTTGATGCTCTAACAGAGGGTAAAAAAGCCAGCTTGCAAGCAAGCAAATAAAAGATACTAGATCAAAAAGATCCTTTTAAAGACAGTACATACACCAGCCCCAGGGTGTTTCAAATATTTATCATTCTCTACATATTTAATCTTTAAGAGTTCTTGAGATGCTATGTTCAGAATTTGATGCTAACATACCCCAGCTCAGTGCCGATACTATCAAAGTCGCTGAAGGAACATAGGAGAGAAATGAAGGAAATATATGAAACAGACAAAATAATAGAAACTCCTAAGGCAGTCCACAAGACGAGAGTCACAGAATGACAGAATGGAAAGAGACCTAGGAAATCTCATCCCTCTCTTTCACAAAGGGAACACTAACGCATAGGGAGATTTCTCAGCATGTTCATATTACTCAGAACTGGATATCTTTGGGGAAAGAGCCTTCGTGCTTTCAAATAAGATGAGCAAACAGTGATTTACAAGAAATGCAGAATATTAACTCGAATGCCACAGGTCAGAAATGTGACAATTATTACATAAACTGGCCCATGCTTTTATACTTTAGCCAATAGGGTAAAATACTAGCTACATAAATTAGCAATTCCAGCTATCAATCAGTACATATTTATTATGGTTTTTTTCTCTGAGCCACACTAGAAAAAAGAGGAGGAAGTTAGGAGAAGCCCATGGTAAGGACATGGTCTCTAGCTTCAGAGAACTTCCATTTTAACTGGGAAGATGAGGAAATCACAGAAAAACATAGTGATTCAGGATGATCCAGCAGTATGTGAGTTGTATAGCATTCATGTCCATGCTACAGTTTCTCTTGTCTGGCCCTGATTTTTTGAAGGCATTAATCTCTTCTGTAAAGCTCTAGAGGTGCTCATCCAATGCCTGTTTTACTTGTTAACTGCCAACTCATTTTCCCAATGAAGCTCATTCCATTTAAAAACATTCCAGTCATTTCACAATGTATACGTAATTCAAAACATCAAATTGAACATGATAAATATATATGAGTTTTTCTGTCAATTACAGAAATTTAAAAAGAACATTCTAAATGGTAAAAATGTCCCATTTATATTTAGCCTGGACTCTTTTCCATTTTACTTTTCTTTTCTTTTCTGTTTTTGAGACAGTATCTTTGTTGCCCATGCTAGGGTACAGTGGCATAATCACGGCTCACTGCAGCCTCGATCTCCCAGTGCTCGGGTGATCTTCCCACCTCAGCCTCCCAAGTGGCTGGAACTACAGGTGTGCACCACCACACCTAGCCAATTTTTCTAGTTTTTGGAGAGAGAGGATTTCGCCACGTTGCCCAGGCTTCTCGTGAACTCGTGGGCTCGAGCCATCTATCCACCTCAGCTTCCCAAAGTGCTGGGATTATAGGATGGAGGCTAGGAGAACCCCGATTCTCCTCCTATGCCACAGCCATTGGATGTTTTAAGATACTCATGGAGGCTTTCTTCTACCAGACCCTGAATTTCTTCATCACTTCTAACATACCATGAATCCAGGCCCCTCCACTACCTGAGTGCTCTCCAGACCCCAACCCAACATTCCAGGTGTGAGTTCACTGGCTCAGAAGAGTGGGATGATTGCCTCTTGTTCTGAAGTCTATGCTATTTCTATTGTTGTTGCCTAAGATTGCATTAATATTTTGGCATCTCCATCACACAGTTGACTCATACTGAGCTTGAAGTCAATTAAAACCCCTGCGTCTTTTTCACATGTGTTATTGATAAATTCCCCTCCAATTATTCATGTCTGCAATTGTTAGTGGTTTTCATTTTTAAATTTACATTTGTGCCTGTTAAATTTCATCACGTTACATTTAGCCCATTGTTGCAGCTTTTGGAACATTTTTTGGACTCATTTTTAGCTCTTTTTCCCAGCTCTGTGTCACGCGCAGGTTGATTTGGCCATGTACATTATCCAAGTTAAGAACAAACATGCTGATTAACCTTAGGCCAAAGCCAGGATTCAAGAGTGAAATTCTTTTAAGGTAGAACCTGTTCATTAGTTATAAGTCTTTAGGTCTTATCAGTAAAAGTGGATTTGAACATGAGGCATCCTGAGATTGGACAGCAGTGATCATAATTGAGAATTTCCTGGGAACCACTGATAACAGGAAACCAAGCAGATCTATGTCATGCATTTGAGATATATTGTTGTTGTTGTTTGTGTGTTTAAGAGAGGGTCCTCCAATGATAATTCATAGCAGAGATCAGGTTTCAGCTCTTTGGGCAATGGTAACTGGCAAGAATTATTAGGATTCAGTATAGCAAATTAGAATTGGAGAGGAACTACGGTTATTGATGGAAATTGGTTAAAATAAATAGAAAAATTATAAAGAAAGAGGAATAGATAAAGCCCATATGGGCAATCCAGAAAAGTCTATATAATATTCAGGATTAGTCTTTGGCACTGTGGCTTCTGAATCCGGAAGGCAGTACAGTGTCAATTACCACCAGATGATGTGACTGAATATATCTCTTGTCGCTAGGGATAAAATTGCAGTTGGACCTATGGTGGGGATCTATTGGACCCAGATGTGAACAGCTGGGGCAGTCACCAAAAAGCTCAATCAGAAACAAATACGCTATGCCTAATTAACATATAATCCCATATTTTTTATAGGAAAAAAATAAGGAACCTAGTAAAACATATATATATGTATATATGTATAAAACTTACTTAGATTTATCAAAGCTTGGATCTACAAACAGCAATTCTATTAAGGGGCTTGTGGAAGAAGGGGGCACAATACTAGTTTTACTTTATTTATTTTTTCAGTGAACTTTGTGACCCAAAACAAGTCACTGAATTTCTATGAACTGTAGTTTTCTTAACTGCCAAGGGGACCTAAAATGATCTGCTTTGCAGTGTTTTGTTTTTGAGATGGAGTCTCACTCTGTTGCCCACGCTAGAGTGCAGTGGCACGATCTCGACTCACTGCAACCTCCATCTCCTGGGTTCAAGCAATTCTCTGTCTCAACCTCTCTAATAGCTGGGATTACAGGCAACTGCCACCATGCCTGGCTAATTTTTGTATTTTTATTAGAGACGGGGTTTCACCATGGTGGCCAGGCTGGTCTTGAACTCCTTACCTCAGGTGATCCACCCACCTTGGCCTCCCAAAGCACTGGGATGACAGGCATGAGCCACTGCTCCCAGCCGCTTTGTAGTGTTTAGTAAAGATAAAAACTACAAATAGTCATCTGGCACATCATGGTCATTCAACTAATGATAGCTCTTACAATAGAAAAATAAATGGGAAAAGGTCATGAAAATGGAGAAATCAAAGATCACTGTGACTTCAAACCCGAATGACTAAAAGTATGGATTGAAAATTATCTCAGAGAATTGTTTTCAAAAGCCATTCTGAAGCAAAATTTTTGCCAGCCATTAATGTAGCAGGAGCTTCTAAAAAATGATGTTCAATTCAATCCCCTGTAGGGTTCCATTTTGGTAACACTTAATTAGCTATAATTATATGTTAGTCTATATACTTGAAAGAGATTTATTTAGATGTCTTTTATCTATTATCTTTTATCCCATTTATTTAGATTTCTTTAAGAATATTCTGAATTTGGGCTTTCCACCCATCTACACTGACCTCCACCCCTTCATTTCAAATCAGTGAGGCTACATGTTCAAAGCATCCTACGTCCTCTCTTTTTCTGTCACATGCTAGAACTAGGGAGAGAGTGAGCACAGCCCCCGCTGGTCCCAGGGCAGAAAGCAGGCAAGGGAAAAGGCATCTTCGGGGTCTCCAATAATTCTTCATCTGCTCTTTTAGTGTTCTGGGATCCGTATGGTAAAGGATGGCGCCTGTGTGGGCGGTACCCCTTGCTGCCTTCCAATGATGAATAACCTGGCTCAGATTAATAATTAAAAGTGCACCGGGGAGTCATTCGTGGGAAGAGACGAGGTTTGTCTTGTTCCTGCCCCTTTCAAAGCGTCGTGCAGAGCTCACGTGCGGAGAAAGAAATAGAAGACAGATGGACAAAAGTTGCGCTTTGGGGAGCTGGTGTCCAGGCGAGGCACGTTCCTGCCACTGTGATTTCCTCTGCAGCCTTGCTATGTTAGGCTGGCTTAAGGCCACACCCTCTCCACTCTGGTTCCACCCTATTCTTTCCCATGGCCCAGGTTCCATTGAGTTTAAAATGAAATTACGAATCACTGCAGTGATAGCCTCACTGTTGCATTTTAAGCACTTGACGCTCTTGTACTGTTGCTGAAATGCCCATGCTAATGTGTTACAAAAGCACATTCGTCAGTGAAGACTTCCAAATTCCTCAAAGTCGTGCATCCCTCCAGAGTCGCCTTGCTGCTTGACTCTCCAGTCTGGCCAGTCTAAACAGGCTGCTGCCTTCCTGACTCAGAATCCTTCTTCCAGCCTAGAATATGATTGGCAGGGCAGGAGCTGCTGGCTGTTAAACGCATCTGAGAGTCTGGATTGCAGGGCAGCACAGACCTACGGGAAGGACTACACTCACAGGAAAATATGTCAGAAAGGAATGGGCTGGGGTGGGGTGGGAGGAAGGCAGCAACGGGTAAGCTGAGTCCCTTTTCAGGCAAGGATTAGGCTGTGACTTTTCTGCGGTGTTCGGGAAGTTACGGCTATGGCAAAAGGGACACACCTTGGGAACTGAGATGGGACCATAGCTCTGTCTTCCTCCAGATGGTTTTCTGTGCCATCCCTGCAAGCAACAACCAAGGAAAAGAAACCTTGTGAGCAGGGCTCCCTTGGGGTGCGGGGGCAGCTGCAGCTGTTTCACAGTATTTCCCATTCACTCCAAGCCAGCGCTCAGCGAGGCAGCCAAGTGGAGCTGCCCACTTTGCTGTACCCACTCATTTGACTTATTAGCAAGATGGTAATTATGTTGGGAAAAGATGAAGAGCAACTTGGGGGAGGCAAAGGAAGGAATTTGTTGGTGATGGGAGGACAGTCCCCAACCACCTCGGTGTAGGTGACGAGGAGAGAGAGGATGGTGGACAGCCATCTGCAAATCTGCAATTGTGCTTGAACATCTTGTGTTCCTTTTTGGAAACTTACTTACACAAAATGGCCTCTACAATCAGGCCATCCACCCACTCATCCTTATGCAAGTCACCCAAGCAAGGCCCAAAGGGACCCCTTTTAATGAGGAGAGTGTACTTGCTTCTTATGGGTGTTTCTTGGGGACAGTTACAGCTGCCTGTTGCTTTTAACTAACTTAATGGTGTCTCTTTCAAGAGAGTTAACGCTAAGTGTGTGCTGAATTTAAGAAAGCTGGTCGGCCGGGCGCGGTGGCTCAAGCCTGTAATCCCAGCACTTTGGGAGGCCAAGGCGGGTGGATCACGAGATCAAGAGATCGAGACCATCCTGGTCAACATGGTGAAACCCCGTCTCTACTAAAAATACAAAAAATTAGCTGGGCATGGTGGCGCGTGCCTGTAATCCCAGCTACTCAGGAGGCTGGGGCAGGAGAATTGCCTGAACCCATGAGGCGGAGGTTGCGGTGAGCCGAGATCGCGCCATTGCACTCCAGCCTGGGTAACAAGAGCGAAACTCCGTCTCAAAAAAAAAAAAAAAAAAAAAAAAGAAAGCTGGTCCAAAGTCTTGTCCACCAGAGAGGGAAAGTTATTCAGAATAAGAAGCAGCCTTTACAGGGTCATGCAAAAATATTTGCTGAAGAACTGTTACACCCTGGGCATTGTCCTAGTGATACTTCTGTGTCATTTACGTTCTTGTATGAGGGTAAAAAATAAATGAGTGAATAAATAAATAATTTTAGATTGTAAAAAACAATGTGGGCATTTTAGATGGTGTGGTGAGTAAACAGCTCTGTGAGTAGCTGGTGGTGTTTTTGCCAAGAGCTGGTTGATAAAGATAAAATAGCTGAAGAGGAAAGCTAAGCACCAACACGGGGGGAAGCGGTATTCCTGGTAGAATGCAAAGCCACGGAAAGACTCTAAGGTGGAAATGAACTGGGCATTCTGAGGGACAGCAACAAGACAAGAAGGGCTGAGCAAAAGGTATGGAGGACAGAGCCAGGCAATAGGAGCAGGCAGTGGGGAAATCACAGGCCATGTGGAGTTGTTGACATTTGATTCCAAGAAAATGGGAAACTATTAAAGGGTCTTAATCAAAAAGGTAGCACGATCAGGTTCATGTTTTCAAAACATCCCTCTAAATGCTGAATGGAGGACACATCAAATAGAGAGAATGTGGAGAAAGTGGGAGAGAGGGACCAGGGTCTTAATCAAAAAGGTAGCACGATCAGGTTCATGTTTTCAAAACATCCCTCTAAATGCTGAATGGAGGACACATCAAATAGGGACAAGAGAGAATGTGGAGAAAGTGGGAGAGAGGGACCGGCTCTTGAGCCAGGCAACAGATATATAAAGTCTGGCACTCAAAACAAAACAGGTGGATTACAAAAGAGGTGTCCGCACAGCCTGGAGGTGCTAGGTCTAAACAGCGATTGTACATGCCTATTTCACATTGGCCGTTGGCTGTGTGCTCTAACAATGTTATTTTACTTACTGCCTACTAGGGTCTGTGAGGTTGGGACCCCCATTTTAGAGATGGAAACTCAAAGACATGAAGTGACTTGCTGTTTCATCTCACCTAATAATAGGTCGTAGAAACAGAATTTGAACCCAGGGGTCACATCCGAAGTTCATGTTGTCCCCGTTATATCACACTGCCTCTAGCCTGGGGAGCTTAGATGCTGCTCATGTTACCAGGCACCAGATTAAGCAAAGGACTCTAGTCTAGATTAATGTTCTATCCCCAAACCTAGAATAGTTCTTGGCAAATAACAGGCGTCTAAGAATGTGTCTGAGAACACAAATGGATGAATAAACAAATGAAGTTCTCAGGTATTAAATTCAATTGTTAACAACCATAATAAAACACCTTTTTCTGCATGTAGGAAATATTGATCCCCAAGACCAGGCTGAGTCTGAAATGAAAATCAAGTGTTACTTGGAAAGTATTAGATCTTTACAAGAGGAAAGACGCAGAGATGGGAAAGAGGGCAGAGACTGTCTCATTCGAAGATGACTCGCCTAAGACCACATCATAGAGTAAATAAATGACAAGTGGTTACAGAACTCTCACCCCCTCACCATCAACCCAAGGAAATGTAGTCAGTCCTGGGAAGAAAATCAAAGGGCCTGAGCTTAAATCCCAGAGATAATTATTAGTAGTCTCCAATGTCCTCATCTGAAAAGAGGAATGATATCCATCCCAGAGTGATGCAGTGCAGATGAAATAAAGAATTGTGAAATAGCTAAGAACAGGCACTGGGTAAATAAAAATTTTGACGAGTTTGTTAGATCTCAGTTTTATTAGTGATATTGTTTCATCATATATTCTTCAATTTATTTTAAATATTACTAGTCTACCCATGCAGAACAGAAGTATATAATTTATGCAGAATTCTGAATCTTCTAAATATATATATACCCTTGAGAAATGTATTTTGGGCAGTTTCTTTGGAAAAATCTATCCATTAATCCATATAATTTCATGCATTTATTAATTGAACAAGTACTTTTAAAAAATATACAGATACAACATAATTGATATTTTGACTAAGTCATGAGGACACAGGGCATGGCATTGAGGATCTGAGGGACATATATGCACAGGAGTCTTTGATGATTTGGAGTATAGTGTGAGATAGAAAAAAAAATGCATTGTCTACGCCTAGTCCAGAATGATGGAAAGTCCTCATCTGTTGATGGTTATTTTTAGCTTGCAGTGATCATTGCCCGAAGTCTAAGGGTCAGTGCTTTCTTTTGTGCTTTCTAGATGGTTCTCAGGGCGTCAAAGACAAAATGGTCAGATAACCCTGCTGAGGATGAATGTGCTGACTATTCAGTTTTCTCACTGCTCTTTTACATGTATGAACTTCTTGCCAAATCCACCATAAATCCTTCAGTCAAGGCACCAGATCTTCTTCATGTGTTTATTCCTAACTCTGTTTATCACAGTTAAATCTTTAGTGACACAAACAAAATGCCAACTAGAATGTCCCCTTATACCTAAAAATTTAGTGAGATTGGCTTGAAACCCCATTTATACATCCTCTGGAGGGTCAAAGCCTCTCCATCTCATTATTTTATTATTTTAATTCCTGGAAAGCTTAAAGTCTGCTTGTTTTCTTGCTTGTGATCTCTTCAGTAAGTCGTATTGTTTCAGACAGGAAACTCATGCCTTTACCAATTTTTCCAAAAGAAAATATAACTCCCATATAAATACACAGGACTGCAGAAGACTTTTTGAAGGAGCTGAAAAGAGTTTAGAGAGGAGTGGTGGGTATGGGGAGAAATATTTGCCCAGGCGAAGCAAGCAAAACAGTAGAATTTTAGACAGTCTTTTTCCCCAAATGTCCTTTTCTTTTCCTCTGTCATTTGGAGCTCCTCTCTTAGCCCTTTGCCCTAGAGGCCCCCTATCCTCCTACCCCCTGATCTCGCCCTCTTCTTCCTCTTCATCCTCTACTCTTCTACACGCTTTCAGGGTAACAAACGAACTGACTTTCTGCATCTTACTTAAGTAGCTTGTCTGCTTCTCTGTGACTTTCGCCACATCCAAGACACGGGCTCTTGCAGCCTGTTTCTATACCAAGTGCTCATCAAGATACTGTTTCAACGGGTGTTATCTATTAAAGTACTTGTCGGATTTCCATAGACGTAGGTTCCTGGGGAGTGGCTCCGGTTTAACCACCCCCTCCATCTCTTGTGTTTCTGTCCCTTTGTGTTCCAGACGTAATGAATTCTTTGCAGCCAGTGCTCATTGGCACTTCCATATCATCTCATGTTCTTGTTCCAAAGCCTGGAAACGTCAACATCTACTTTGTACAGATAAATCTTGCTTATTTTTAAATCAGCTTAGAGGTAGCCTTCTTTAAAAAATATTTTCTATCATTGAGCGATGTCATAGCCCCCCTCCCCTCAAAAGTTGGAGTATTTCTGTCACATCTGTGTTAACTTCTACAGTCAGCCTTATTGTTTATAATTTAACAGTTTGACCACTGTCTTCCCATCTCTGCACCCCATGTCCACACACGATATGTGTGATTCATACAATACCATAACTAGTTGTAGAATGAACAAAAGAATAAATGAATTAACTAACAAATAAATCAATGAGGTTGTCAATAACTATCTCTTTCATTGTTTCTATAATAACAATATCTGTATTTTTAAAAGAAATAAAAATGAGAATACAACAAGTATTACATATTTAGGTTTTCTTGGTTTTGAATTTTTTTGAATTGCCACGCTTTAACAGCAACTGGAAGAGTTGATTGCAAACACTATGATGTGTTTTGGCCCTTGAATCCTATACATTATGGCATATGCAAAAAAGTCATAATTTCAAGATGATACTTTGAATGGAAACAGATGGTATTTCGGTACTGGCACACATAGATTCTTGCATCTTGCAGGTCACGTTCCCCACCCCCACCTTGGGAAAGTATTACATTTGCCATGTTTCTGTCCCCACCTCCCTGTCTCCACCTCTCTGGCCATATGTTTCATAATGAGGGCACTTAAAATATCATAGAGTTGGCCTGTCCTCATGATATTTGAAATGTGAAATGTGACAATATCTTAAACACATTTCAAACACATGGCTGCAAAGAAGGAGGAAAAAGAAGCAGTGAAAAAAGTTCACACCAAGTTATTTTGAGGGAAGGTCGGCTAGGAGGGAAGGGGTATCATGTTAGGGATTTCAGATAGAAAAACTGCCTGCTCTGCCATAATGCATGAAAGATGGTATTTGATGAATGTGTGATCGATGTTTCTGAGAAACAGACCATCAGTCGGGAAATATATATTTTAATTTATAGAAGCAAAGGGCCTGGGCCACCCAAAGAGTTTGGCTATCTGTTCTCTAGTCTGGAAGGCAGGCAAGAGAAAGGTCACCCATCTGCTTCCCGGGGTGTAATTCTGCTTTGCTGGGATCATCTGCCTGCAGGCCAGCCACGGACGAAACTTGGCTGGGCTTAGCTGCGTTGGCAGCAGGTGAAATATCAGATGGGAAGACAATAAATAATAAATGGGCCCATTTTTCATATTTGGATAGAGGGAAATGTTAATCAAGTAAGGGAAAGTTTAGATCCCTTGTTTCAAACAGCTAGGCTTTGATTAGTTCAAGATTGACCATTCCATCTCCAAAGGCCTTGGTATTTCTCTCCGCCAGAACGTGGGGAAAAGCTAACCATATTAAAGGGTCTGTATACCTCTGTTCCGTTTAGAGGTTCAGCATTTATAGGTCCAGCTGGCCTTTTAATTCTCACTTGTCCTTAGTGTGAGCTTGGTAGATGTGAGGTCTGTTCTCTTTCCATACTACTTGCTTCTAAAAAGCAAAAAAAATTATCCTACCATGCTTCCACAGGAGTGTGAGTGCTTCCAGGAATTCACAGTGATCTGCAGTGAACACATATATTAGAAAGAAGACCAAAATTCACAATAATACTAGAAATCAAACATAAAACTTTAAAGAAATGTCAAGGCTTTTAGTAGGCCTCTTTATCTATACCTCCAGATCCCTGGGAATATTTTTTCAGTCTCCTCTGTCATTATTCCACTTGGGAAATTGTGGCAGACAGGTGCCTGGGGAACATCCTTCTACAAAAGCATTGGCTGGTCTATCCGGCTTAGAAAAGCAAATAACTTCTCACTTTATTTCATTGCTTTCCCTTTAAGTGTCTGTACTACAGAAGTCATGTGATGCTTCCTGTCTTCAAGGAAGAGTATTCATTCAGGACTGGAATTTTGTAATGGATAGATAAGATCCCAAGTGGAATTAGAGAAATTTCTCTTGGACATCCAACCGACCGGTGGTTTGTGGAACCAGTGCTGGCTACCGGGCTCAGAGGAATTAATTCCTCTGCTGGCAATGGAATATTTAATGAGGTATGCTGCAGTTGCTCATGAGCACTGATTGCAAATGTAGAGCCTGAAAAAAGTCTGCATATGTACCTCTTTCCATGTGTCCTTCACCTTGTTTGCCACAGTGATTACCAATCTGACCATGGCACTTTTATGATCACAAATGGCTTCCTTCAGTGGCTGTTCATTGTCTATCAGTAAAACTTTAAGTCTTTGCTTTGCTTTCACCATCTCTGTAATGTGTTCTTCCCTTCATCACTCTACTCCACACAACTGTCTCCAAATCCTGTCCTTGAAAATGCTTGCCCTATTTTACCACCTGACTTTTCTATTTATTCCTCGCAGAGAACCCTCTAATACCGATTTTACTTATTACCACCCTAGAGGCCTCCAAAGACCACTACAGAGAAGACTTTTCTGATCTTCCTCTCCTGCAATGCCTTAATCTTCTCAGAAAGTTTTCAGTGCTGTAGGAATGACCACCATAGAATGCCTTGTGTTAGAAGCATTTGGTCAGTTCTTTGATCTTACCAGCTACACTGAAAACTCTAGGAAGGCAGGGATCTTTCACTTTGGAATATCCCAATGCTTAGTGGAGTGTGTGTATTTTTATTTGTTCTTTTGTTTTATTTTATTTTATTGAGTCAGGTTCTCATTCTGTGGCCCACGCTGAAATGCAGTGGCACAATCATAGATCATTGAAACCTGGAACTTCTGGGCTCAAGCAGTTCTCCCAGGTCAACCTCCCGAGTAGCTAAGGCTGTAATCACTCACCTCCACACCTGGCTAAATTTTACTTTTTATTATTATGCTTTTAGTTTTTGTAGAGATGTATTGGCTAGGCTAGTGAAGTGTTTTGAACATAGTAGATGCTTAATAAATATTCGTTAATTAGTGGATTTTAATTTAGTAAAGAAGGTAATATAACACAAACTTCTAAGATGTTTATTGATATTCTAAGCAACACACTGTCACCTACAGAATGAATTGTTTGCTTTTAAATGCTGCCTGGAGAAGAGATTAATTGCTCTGGTTAAATTAACTTGCATAGCTGATAGGTGAGACTCCAGACACAGAAAAGAAAACTAGTATAAGCTCATAAATTTAACATTCTAAATAAGAAACTTTGCGTTTTGGAAAAGACATACCAGCTTACAGCCAGTTTCAAGGCCTGTATCACAGATACCTATCAGGAACAATATAGTTGCACCATGACAACTGCAGAAGGCAGTTCTGGCCTCCTTTCCTAGGCTGGATTGAGGACTAGTTTCCAAGAGGCATCAAATCGAATTTGATGTGTAGAATTCAACTGGCAGGTTAAAAGGGCTTGGTTTTCCTGTGAGGTAACTAGTGTTAACAAAAGGTACAGAAAACAAAGTACAGACAACCTAATTTCCAGTATTCAAAGGCAGCAGAAGAGATGTGGGCTGAGATTAATTCACAGCTGATGAGGTAACTAAATCAAAATGAACAGATGTGAATGACTGTTGATTGAAAGCAGTTTTTTAAAATTAAAGCTTATATATTTATTCAGATTAGCTTTTACCTAAGGCCCTATTTCTGTCCACCCAGGACACCACAAGACACTTTGTCATGTCTTCATAGTCCTCTCTGTGCCGTGACAGTTTCTCAGATGTTTTTGATGACCTTGACAGTTTTGAGAATTAATGGTCAGGTATTTGGCCAAGTGTCCCTCACTTGGGAGTTGTCTGATGTTTTGTAGGCTGACATGTGTTTGGGGAAGAAGAGCCACAGAGGTAAAGTACCAGTTTAATTCCATTACGCCCAGGGTGTATACTGTCTGCATGGCTTAACATTGTCGATGCTAACGCAATCATCTGGCTGGGATAGTGTGTGTCTGGTTTCTCCACTGTGAAGTGACTGTATTGTATCACTTTCCACACAATACTCTTTGGAAGAAAAATGCTGTGCACAACCTATACTTAAAGTGTGAGGAGTTATGCTTCACCTCCTTGAAGGTGGAGTATCTACATAAATTATTTGGAATTCTACAGGAGAGATTTGTCTGTTCTCCACTGTTTAATCATTTATTTATTTGTTCAATCACTTATTTATATCAGTATTAACTCATGTGTAATTACTTTATACTTTACGTTATAATCCAATACTGCTTTATTTTCTTAAATTGTTCCAGCTTTGGGCATTGGGAGCTCTTTCCATTCTTTTCTGTATACCTTTGATGTCTCTCCATTATTACATATGCATATTTAATTTTGTTTTGTTTTGTTTCGGCAGTTCCTTACCTTCTGGTACAAGATGGTCCAGGTTCATTTTGTGTATTTCCAGTCCTGGCCCTAGAACTGAGATGGGATTGTTCCCTTGACCCGGTTCCCAGGTGGGAACTGGAATGGCTCATTATATTCCGCCAATCACTGACCGCTCCTCCCAGGAGGGGCCGGGCGAGCGAGCTAGTGCTGGAACCAGAGTGAGCAAACGCTGGAACTGGCTGGTTGCTGCCCTCTGGCAGGAGCGGACTTTGTGTGGGCCCCACAACAGCATTGAAACGCGTTATAACCAATGCTCTTTCAGCTCTGCCATCCGGGGACAGCCAAGTGCCAACCAGCTCAGTGGAAGGTCAGGGTGGCAGCCCCTGCCCTCTTGACACCCAGGTTCCTGTCTGGACTCCAGGAAGAATGAAGTCACACGAACCGCCTGAAAGGTGATGAATTTGGAAGACTTTATTGAGAAGCGGGTGGCTCTCAGCAGAAAGGGGGGCTGGAAAGGGGTTGGGAAGGTGATCTTTCCCTGAAGCCTGGCCATCTCCGGCTGAGCCCCTTCCCAGAAGCCGCACCACCTGAAGTTGGCGTCCATCTGTAATCTCCCAGGCTCAGCCACTTGTAGCCTTGATGCTCAGCTGTTTGTGTTGCTCCACCACCTGAAGCCTTTTATGGGCACGGGATAGGGGCAGGGCAGGCCAAAAAGGCAACATTTGGGAAGAAAAGCCGGGTCCACTGTCTTCACTGAGGGCCACAGTTCCAGGATGGCGTTTAGCGGGGAGCCCAGTCCTTCTGTATCAGATTCAGCCAGTTTCTCCAAGGAGCGCCCATTCCTTTGACTGAAGAATGGCACAGAAAGCAAGATATCTGGATGGTAAGTAACCTTGTTGCCACTGGGGGAGGCCCTCTCAGCAGGCAGAACGAGGAACCATAGATGTTTGCTAACCTGTGTGTGTGTGTATAAATACCTATAAATAATTCAATGCATAATCATGTCTATCATGCTAAGCCAATTATGAGCTCATACTGATGTGTCCAACTCAAATATATTACCATTTGGGTCATTCTAGTCTCATCCCCTTGTTTGTAACTGCCGTTCCAACACTAAGAACTCTGCCTTACATCATCTGCCGTCCATTTATGTGATTGTTCAATGCCAGTATTTTGTATAGTGGTTTAAGAATTATTAACCCATGTTGCCATGAGAAACAGCTTTATTAATTAGATTACGTTGCTCTGTAAAAGTTACTCTGCACATTTCCAAAATTACTTATATTAACACCTTTTTCTGCACCTCATTTGATGAGGTTGTTTCGTAAATCTGTAATACAATTCGATTATTTTACCGCAGTCTGCCTTCCATTCTGGAATCCTCCAACTACCTAAATGCCTTCATGTATGTATATACACACACACACAAATATACGTATACTTACTTTGCATGCTTTAAGGTTCACTCTTTGCTCTATCTTGATCAATTACCATCTTTATTGTTTTGCCTTTTGCATTATGTCATATAATTGAAATTGTACCATATGTAATTCAGACTGGCTTTTTTCACTTAGCAACATGCCATTGAAGTTCAATCTTTTCTGGTGGTTTTGATACAGCACTATATTATTGACTAGTATTCGAGTCTATAAATGTACTACAATCTAATAATCCGTTCACCTATTGAAGAATGTCTTTTTAAAAAATTTTTTTGTCCTTGTGAATACAGCTTCTATACCCGTTCATGTGCAGGTATTATATAAATATAGGGTTTCTTATATTTGTAGAAACTAGGTAAACACCTAGGTGTACAATTGCTGGACAATATGGTAAGACTATGTTTAACTTTGAAGAAACTGCTAAACTGTCTCCTTTTCCAAATGGAAAAGTAGCGGTACCCTTTTCCATTTGGATCAACAGTGAGTAAAAGTCCCTGCTGCTCTGCATCCTCTCTGGTATTTGGTACTGCATTTTTTTTTTTTTTTTTTGCCATTCTGCTAGGTATGCAGGGGTATCTTACTGATCTTTTAATCTGTGTATCCCAAAGGACAGATTATGTTGAGCAGCTTCTCGTGTGTTTATTTGCCGTATGTGTCTTTTCTGTGGCAAGGTATTAATTCAGCTATTTAGCCTATTTCCTAAAATGGAAATTATTTTCCTTATTATTAAGTTTTGATGTCTTTGTATATTTTGTATATTGTAAGTTTTTACGCCTTTGTATATTTTGGATACATGTCATTTATCAGGTGTGGCATGTAAATATTTCTCCTAGTCTGTACCTTGTCTTTTTACTTTTTTAACGGTGTCTTTCCTAGAGCAAAAGTTTTTAATTTTAATAAGGTACAAGTTATAATTTTTTTCATGAATCATACTATTTATATTATAATTGAATACCTATCATCAAACCCAGCATAATTTAGGTTTTCTCCCATATTTTCTTAAATAAATTTTATGATTTTGTATCTCATGTTTAGGTCTATCATCCCTTTAGAATTTACTTTTTGTAAGGTGTAAGGCTCTTTCTTTTTTCGTTTTCTTTTTCTTTCTTTTGGCATGGGGACATCCAATTGCCCTAGCATTCTTTGTTGTAAATATTATGCTTTCTTCGTGAATTTAATGTTGAATTTACTTTGTGACATCATTAAAGGTCAATTTACTATATTCACATGGATCTATTTTGGGCCTCTCTGTTCTGTTGAACTGATAACTTTTTCCCCAACACTACACTATCTTGATTACTATAGTTTTACAGTAAGTCTTGCAAACTGGGCCATACAAGTTTTACGCCTTTCTTCTTCAGTATTTTATTGGTTATTCTATATCTTTTCTTTTTCCATACAAACTTTAGAACCAGGTCGTTGATACTTACAAAAATACTTGCTGAGATTTTGACTGGGGTTGCATTGAGTCTATCAATAAAAAGTAAAAAATATCTATCTTAATATTGATTCTTTCAATCCATGCATATGGACTCTCTCTCTATTTAGATACTTTGATTGTTTTTATCTGTATTTTGTCATTTTTTCCTGCATATAGATCCTGTACATATGTGTTAGATTTCTATATAAGGGTTTGTTTTGGGAGGAGGAGTTTTATTGTAAATGGTACTTATGAAAAAAATTAATATTTTATATTAACTTTGAATCCTGCAATCTTGTTATTCTCACTTATTAGTTTCAAAAGTATTAATGTAAATTATTTGAAATTTTCTAGAGTGACAGTGTTGCCATTGGTAAATAAGGCATTTTTATTCCTTTTTAATCGGTATACCTTTTACTGTTATTATGCCTATCTTATTGCACTAACTAGAATTTCCACAAATATTTTGAACATTGTTGGTAAGAGAAGACCTCTTTGCTTTGTTCTCAATTTTAGGGCAAAAACTTCTAGTGCTTTATTAAGTATGAGGTTAGCAATTGGTTTTTAACTTGTCCATCAAGTTAAAGTAGTTCCTTTTATTCCTAGTTTGCTGAGAACTTTTATCATGAATGAGTATTGAATTTTCTAAAATGCTTTTTTAGTGTTAACTGATAGGATCACATGATGTTTCTTCCTTAGCCTGTTGATATGGTAGATTACCTTGATGTATTTTCCTAATGTTTGAATCAGTTTTACATATCTGGAAAAAACTTTCATCTCACCGTGGTGCATAGCTCTTTACAGGCATTGTCGAATTTGATTTGCTAATTTTTAAAAAGATTTTTGTGTTTATGATAGCTATTGTAGCTCCTCTTCTCCTCCTCCTTCTGGTTTCAGTTTAAGGGTAATGCTAGCCTCATAGATGGGGTTAGAAAAATTTTTCTCTGCCTTTGTTTTCTGCAAAGGATTGTGGAGAATTAGTATTATTTTTCCCATATGTTGATAAAACTTCCCAGTGAAACAATGAAACAAGATGGACATAGTGCTTTCATTTTTGTGCAAGTTTTTATAAATTGTATTATTCAAGGAATTGGTGTATTTCACCTGCATTATCAAAATTTTTGCTCATGGATTTATTTATGGTATTTCTATAGCATGCTTTCAATGAGTGTCAATGAGCTCAGTTTGTATAACCTCTCTTTAATGTATGATATTAATGATTTGTGTCTTCTCTTTCGTCATTGTTTAGCCCAGTCTGATGTTTACCAATTTTATTCATTTTCTCCAAAATTAGCTGTTATATCTTTTATAAGTATAGCGGCTTTTGGTCACTTTTGGGCTCCATTTGCATGGAATATCTTTCTCAGTCCTTTTTACTTTCAGTCTTTATGTGTCTTTATTAATGAGGTCAGTTTCTTGCTAGCAGCTTATAGTTGGGTCACACTTTTTATATTCAGCCATTCTATGTGTTTTAAGTGAAAAGTTTAATCCATTTATATTCAAGATTATTATTGATATGTTAAGACTTACTCCTGTCATTTTATTAATTGTTTTATGATTCTTACGTATATTTTTTGCTCCTTTTTTCTCTCATTATCACTGTGGTTTGGTGGCTTTCTGTAGTGGTAATATTTGAATGCTTTCTCTTTTTATTTGTGTGGTTGTTCTACCAGTGGGTTTTATGCTTGTGTGTCTTTGTGTCTTTTCATGATGGTAGATACTGCTTTTTTTCTTGCTGGTGTAGGACTCTATTAAGCTTTGTAGGTCTGGTCTAATGGTAATGGATTCCCTCAGCTATTGCTTATCTGAGAAACACTTTATTTTCCCTTTGTTTATAAAGGTTAACCTTGCTGGGTGTAGTATCTTTGTTTGGCATCATTTGGTTTGTTTCAGAATTTTGAATATATCAACCCATTATTTCCTGGCCTGTGAGGTTTCTGTTCACACATTTATTGCTTATCATACAGGGATTCTCTTAAAAGTGACTAGATGCTTTTTTTCTTGCTGTTTTAGAATTCTGTCTTTGACTTCAACTTTTGACTGTTTGACTACTCCATGCAGTGAAGATCTTTCAAAGCTGTATCATTTTGAGAATTTCTGAGTTCCCTGAATCTGTATGTCTAAATCTCATGATATAATTGGGAATTTCTCAGCTGTTATTTTCATAAATATATTTTATACCTTTTCTGTTTTTTTTCCTTCACTTTCTAGAACACTAAGAATTCAAATATTTGGGCACTTTATGGTGTCCTGTATGTCATGTTGGTTTTGTTCATTCTTTTTTATTATTTTTCCTTTATTTTTATCTGTTATTTCAAAAGACTTATCTTCAAGTTATGAATTTTTTTCTTCTAATTGATCTAGTTTATTGTCAAATCTCTTAAATGTATATTTTATTTCATCCATTGAATTGTTTACTTCCAGGATTTCTATTTGGTTCTTGTTTATGTTATCCTAGCTCTTTGGCAAGTTTCTCACTTATATTGTGAATTACTTTTATGATTTCTTTATATTGTATATCTATATTTTTATCTCAATGATCTTTTTAAGTATCGCTATTTTGAATTTTTTGTGGCATTTAATAAATTTCTTTTACATTAGAATCTCTTGCTGTAGAATTATTGTGTTTTCTTGCAGGTATCATATTTCCTTGCCTTTTCATGTTTCTTGTATCTTTATATTGACATCTGTGCATCTTATGTAACAGTCACCTCTAAGTTTTTGGATCCACTTTCAATAGAGGAAAACATTTTCTTGAAGTTATATCTATGGTGTTGGTTGATTAGGGCACTTGGGCTTTGGTTTGGGTGCAAGCAATAATGTCATCTTCATATATTTTATTTAATTATAAACAGTGTCAGCGATACCTGTGATTTCTTCAGTAGCTTAGAGCACAGTTAGCAGTGGAGATTGTGGTAAAGTTTTGCTGAGGATGGAAAAGCTAGGTAAGCCAGTGCCCAGGCCCAAGTGGTGGCAGTGGCAGTCTAAGCATGCTTGCCTTTTGATCTGAGGGTGGCATATGCTGGTATCAGTGTTAGTGGGTGTAGGTTGGCCAGCTCTTGGACTTCCAGGTACCTTGCTTGAGTGTCAGCTGCGACATCAGTAGGTCAGATTGGTGGACAGGTTCTCAGGTCCCTGGGAAATAGGCTTGGTTATGGTTGATGGCAGCAGCAATGGTAGGGCAACCATTTGGCTCTCAAGCTGTCTGCATTGGTGTTGGTGATGGTTGCAACAGGCTGAGTGGGTTAGTACCCAGGCCAGCTGATAGTATCTGGGTAGCCCAGCACTCCCACTGGTTTTATGGGCATTGGTTGTGGTGGGCAGGAGTGTGGTGATCTTCACATTCCCCCTTGGGTGGAGGCAGCAGTGTTGGTGATGGATGGGGGAGCCTATCCTCAGGGCACATGCAAGTGTATTGGGGACCTTTTACTCTGGATGGTAAGGTTGCTGTCAGTGTCAGCAGTGTCACTGGGACTGGTGTCACTGCCAGTAGGTTTCACTTTGTCTGTAGCAGCAGCATTCAGCAGCAGTGGTGACTGTAGGCCAAGGATATCAGTTTGGCTTCAGGAATGGAAAGATGCAGGTGCTGTTGGGACCAGGGCAGGATATAGTTTGGTGTGGGCTGGGCTTTCAAAATGGCACTGCAGTGTAGCTGCTTACGGGTCAGTGCATGTTTAAGACTCAACATCAGCTTTCTCTCTGAAGCAATGTTTCCAGGCAACTACCTATGTTATGGCCTGTGAAGGTCAAGGGGGCTCTTCTTGGGAGTCTCTCACTTATACTTTCCCCACATTGAGGAGCCTCTCCAGGCTCCAGCTGAACTTAGCTTCCCTCTCCTTCCTTGCCTTAGGTGTTTCCTGTCACTTTTCTGTTGAATTTCAGTATTCTCTCTTAAATAATCCATTCAAAGTGTGATTATCTACTCACTATTTGGATTCTTTTTCATGGAGGATGCAAGTGTCAAATGTCCCTAGTCAGCCATCTTGAAATCCCTTCTGAATTTTTATTTTTATTCTGTTCAAAATATATTTTAATTTTTCTTGAGAATTATTTTTTTGATGCGTGCTAATAATTATATTTTCATTCTTGAATGTTTGGTAATTTTCTAGTTTTCTTTTTGTTATAAATTTTTAGTTTAATTATATTATGGTCTGAGAACATATTTTGCATGATTTCTATTATATGTTAGTTGTGTCTTGTGGCCAAGAATTAGGTCTATTTTGGTAAGTGTTCCAAATGAGCTTGTGAAAAATCCGTGTTCTGGTGTTGTTAGAGGGAATGTTCTTTAAATGTCAGTTGGATCAAGTTGATCGATAGTGCTGTTCAGATCATCTATATGTTTACTGATTTTGTGCCTGACTGATACATCAATTGCTAATAAACTCTGTTGAAGTTTCGAATACAATAGTGGATTTGTCTACTATTAAGTTTTTTCAGTTTTTGCTTAATGTGTTTTGTTTAGGGTATGCACTTTCAGCATTGTTGTTCTTCTTAAAGAACTGCCCATTTATCATTATAGAGCGTTTCTTTTTATTTCTGACAATCATTCTTGCTTTGAAGTCTGCTTTGTCTGAAATTATAAAAGCTCCTTCAGCTTTCTTTTCATAGCCTGGTATATCTTTCTCCATTTCTTTATTTTTAACTTATAGAATTATTTTGTTATGTTTTCTGTAGATGACATAGACTTTTGTTTTGTTTTTATCCGTTCTGATAAATCTTTGTCTTTAAATTAGTTAATTTATACTATTTACATTTAAAGATATTATTTATATTTTTGGTTTTTATTATTGAATTTTTCTTTGGGTTTCTTATTTTTCTTCATTTTTCTGCTTTTCTGATTTTAATGGAGCATTTTATATTTCCTCTCTTAACATATCAGTTATATTTCTGTTTTCAAATATTATTGGGTCCCTAGAGTTCTCTGTACACAGTTACACCTAATATACTTTCACGTCAAATAAGACTATATTGCTATCATATGTAGTGCCTTAGAATGTATTCTTTCCAAATTCTCCCTTCCGTACCTTGTAACATTGTTTTTATTGACATCATTTATTCATGTGCTATATTCACCCAATATATTGATTATATTACTACTTTGTATAGTAATCATTTAAATAAATTAAGAATAAAAAATGACAATTTTCTTCTAATTTCATTTATTCCTCCTTTTATGCTTTTTTCCCTTTACAAATATCTAAATTACTTACCTATAACATTTTTTCGATGACTGACAAATGTCTTTTAAGAATTTCACTGCATGTAATTCTAGGTTGATTTTTTTTCTTTCAAATATTCAAATATTTTACCAATTCTCTTCTTACTTACATGATTTCTGATAAGGAGTCTGTCACAACTCTTAATTCTGTTATTTCCCTATAAGTAAACTATCTCCTTCTATCTCCTTCTCTCTTTCTTAAAATGTTCTCATTTTCTCTGGTTTCTAAAATGCAAATATGGTATGTCTGTGGGTGTGTGGGTGTGTGTGTGTGTGCGTGCACGCATGTCTTGGTACTTAACTCGTTATTCTCTGAGATTTTGTTTAGTCTCTCTCATTAATTGTCGAGAGTTGTCAGCCATTATTATTTCACATTTCTCTACTATTCTCTTACTGTTTTCATTATTTTATCCTAATTATACATATGTTACATTTTTTTTGAAATTGCTCCAGAGTTCTTGAAATTCTGTCTCCCCACACTACCAACATACACTCATTTTCTTTGTATTTAAGTTTGGAAAATTTTTATTCACCAGTCTTCCAGCTCTGATGCTTTCCTTAGTCATTTATAGTCAATGGATGACCCCATCAAAGACATTGTTCATATGTGTTATCTCTCTATATTACTGTTTATTTTTGCATATTGTCTACTTTTATGTCTCATATAGGCCTCAGCAATTCAATTGTAGTCATTTTAAATTCCCTGGCTACTAATTTTATCATTCTGTCATATTTGAATCTAGTTCTGAGTAGTGCTTTGTTTCTTCAAATGGTGTTCATTCTTGCCGTTATGCATGCCTTATAATTTTTGCTAGAAGCTAGGCATATTGTATCAGGTAATAGGAACTGAAATAAATGGAACTATAACGTGAGGATATTTGTTTATCTGATTAGGATGTGGCCTTTGTTTGATGTTTGTTATAGCTCTAGGTACCAGAGCCTTCAAGTTGCTATAGCATCCTTGTTTTTTTTTGTTTTTTTTTTTTTTTTTTTTTTTTTTTTTTTTTTTTTTTTTTGAGACGGAGTTTCACTCTTGTTACCCAGGCTGGTGTGCAATGGCGCGATCTCGGCTCACCGCAACCTCCGCCTCCTGGGTTCAGGCAATTCTCCTGCCTCAGCCTCCTGAGTAGCTGGGATTACAGGCATGCGCCACCATGCCCAGCTAATTTTTGTATTTTTAGTAGAGACGGGGTTTCACCATGTTGACCAGGATGGTCTCGATCTCTTGACCTCGTGATCCACCCGCCTCGGCCTCCCAAAGTGCTGGGATTACAGGCGTGAGCCACCGCGCCCGGCCAGCATCCTTGTTTTAATTCCCTCTTAACTTTGGGTTCCCCTAAGTAGTTCTAGTTCAAGCTGTGTCTTGTATTTCTTTCACGCATAATCAATTGTATTTATAAGGTAGCCCTACTTTTTCTGTTTTTCAGTCATGTTTGTGGGATGGGGAGTGTTCTGTAATCTTCCTGTTAAATCACAGTCTTTTAGTGGGCTTGTGTATTGTAGCTGTGCTCTCCACAGTTGTTTCTCCAGGGGTACATCTTGTCCTCAATAGTCCCTAATTATTTCCTTGACTGGAAGGTTCTCCGTCTTTTTCCTTGATACTCTGACTTCTATTGGATATCCTGTCCCTTTAGGTGAATTGGGAAGACCGAATGGTACTGAATGGAAGAAATTTTCTTTCTGGTAGCAGTTTCTGGCAAAGACTTTGCCTTGAAGAGTGAGATTTGCTTATAGGGAATGTCATGAGTATATTTCCCGATGATTATTCTTCCCCTTTCTCTGTTAGAAAAAAGTAAGGGTATATATCAAATTTTCACCATAAAAATTGGTCTGAGTTTCTGGAGATAAAGCCCTTGAAAATTTGGGACCCCCCTCTAAGACAATGGTTGTCAAGAATTTCTAACTGTCACTTTGTCTAAACTCAGTCTCCTGCAATTAATCAAATTTAATATATATTTATATGGGGGTTCAAGACCACCCCCGATTTTCATGATTTAGTAAGAGGACTCATAATTATACAGTTATTTTCTACAGGGAAATGATACAAAGCAAAAGTATCAAGGGCAAAAAATGTATAGGATGAAGTCTGGTGGGAAACAGGCTCAAGCTCCCCGGAGCCCTCTCCCAGAGGAAGCACATAGCCTGCTGTTAATTCCTACGGCAATGAGTTGTGACCATGCATATTAAATGTTACCTACCAGGAAAGCTTATTAGAGACTCAGTGCCCCAAATTTGTATTGAGGTCATCCTTTGCATAGCACATACCAAAATTCCAACTCCCGGAAGAAAAATAGGTATTTAGCATAAACTGTCTGGTTTGTACAAACAGTTTAGGCAAAGTGAGCCCTGTTATTAGGTCTGGGAATGGCAGTAACCCCCCTGAAATTCAAACATTCGCTAAGGGCCAACCTTTCCAGGAGGTCTTTTTAAATTTTTTTAAATTTAAAAATTTTTTTTTGTTTTTTTACTTTAAGTCCTGGGATACATGTGCGTAACGTACAGGTTTGTTACATGGCTGTACGTGTACCATGGTGGTTGGCTGCACCTGTCAATGTGTCATCTAAGCCGGAATGCGTTAAGTACTTGTCCTAATGTGCTCCCTTCCCTTTCACTGCACCCCCTGCCAGGCACTGGTGTATGATGTTCCCCTCCCTGTGTATGTCCATGTGTTCTCATTGTTTAACTCCCACTTATGAGAGAGAACACGCAATGTTTGGTTTTCTTTTCCTGTGTTAGTTTGCTGAGAATGATGGCTTCCAGCTTCATCCATGTCCTTCCAGCAGGTCCTTCTAAGGATAGCACGTACAGACCTGCTGTGTTGAGGCATATGCATCATGTATCTTCCAGTTTATGGCTTCAGCGTCTTCTGCTTCATGTTAACAGATTTCAGTGGCTGTGTCTGTCCAGATGCGCCTGTCTCACCTGATTTCAGAGTAGTAACTTACCCTGCAACATCAGTTTTCAAAAAGGTCCAAGAAAAGCCATTGCCTTTCCTTTATTCTAGGAATTTCTTATTGAAGGAATGACATCGATGAAATCTGTGCTCTTTATATGTCATGATTGAAATAGGAAAACCCGAGGAGCAATTTTACTATCACAGATTCTCCTTTGGGAAAGGTTTTACCTAAGTCTAGTGTTGTTGTGGTAACAACAAACAAGCCTTTCTCTTCTTCCTGGAGAAAAAAGTAAAAAGAGAAATACAGAAAACAATGTTCAGAGGGTAGGTGTATGTGTGTGGGGGTTGAGAGCTGGAGAAGATGGCCGGGAGGGTGAGTGGTTGGGTGTGGCTACATAGCAATACCCATCAACTCTCAGCAAAATGTTGAGGGTTTGGAGCAATAATTCTCAACTGTATTCTAAACTGGGGGGAATTTTTGTAGGATACCATTGATTGAGCCCCATCCAAGACCAATTAAATGAAATCTTTTTGACAGAATTCAGGCAATGGTATTTTTAAAACATGAAATAAAAACACTGCTAAAAGAAATAAAAGATGACACAAACAAATGGAAAAAACATTCCATACTCATGGACTGAAAGAATCTGTGTTATTCAAATGCCCATGCTGCCCAAAACTATCTGCAGATTCAACACTATTTCTATCAAAGTACCAATGTCGTTTTCCACAGAATTAGAAAAAAACTATTCTAAAGTTGATATGGAACCAGAAAAGAGTCTGAACAGTAAAAAAAAAAAAAAAAAATCCTAAGCAATAGGAACAAAGCCAGAGGCGTCACATTACCTGATTTTCAACCATATTAGGCCATAGTAATCAAAATAGTATGGTTCTGGTACAAAAACAGACACATAGACCAATGGAACGGAAAAGAGAATCTAGAAATAAATCCACACACCTGCAGTCATCTTATCTTTGACAAAGTTGACTAAAACAATCAGTAAGAAATATTTAATAAATGGTGCTGGGAGAGTGGCAAGCCATATGCAGATAGATTTAAGATTTAGATATGGCAGGCGTGGTAATCCCAGCACTTTAGAGGGTAGGTGTGTGTGGGGGGGGGGGTTTGGGGGGGGGGGAGAATGGCTGGTAGGGTGCTGTAATCCCAGCACTTTGGAAGGCAGAGCCAGGTGGATCACGAGGTCAGGCATTCAAGACCAGCCTAGATGGCATGATAAAATCCCGTCTCTACTAAAAACACAAAAAATTACCCAGGCGTGGTGGTGGACGCCTGTAGGCTGAAGCAGGAGAATCACTTAAGCCTGGGAGGCAGAGGTTGCAGTGAGCCAAGATTGCACCACTGCACTCCAGCCCGGGCAACAGTGCAAGATTCCATCTTAAAAAAAAAAAAAAAGTTAAATATATGACCATAAATTATAAGAAAACTTAGGAAACAGCATTCTGACATAAGCCTTGAGAAATAAATTTATGGCTAAGTCCTCAAAAGCAATTGCAAGTGAAACAAAAAGAGACAAATGGGACCTAATTAAACTGAAGAGCTTCTCAGCAAAAGAAACTATCAACAGAGTAAACAGACAACCTACCGAATGGGGGAAAATATTCACAAACTATGCATCTGACAAAGGTCTATATCCAGAATCTATTCAAAACTTAATTCAATAAGCAAAAAGAAACCCCATTAAAAAGTGGGTAAAAGACATGAACAGACACTTCTTGAAAGAAGATATACCAGCAGCCAACAAACATGAAAAAGTGTTCAACATCACTAATCATTAGAGAAATGAAAATCAGAACCACAATGAGATACCATCATACACCAATCAATATGGCTGTTATAAATAACAGTCAAAATATAACAGAGGCTGGCAGGGCTGTAGAGAAAAGGAAGCTCTTAGACACTGTACATGGGAGTGACAATTAATTCAGCCACTGTGAAAAGCAGCTTGAAGATTTCTCAGAGAACTTAGAACTACCATTTGACCCAGCAATCTCATTACTGGGAATATACCAAACTCAAAGTGTACTCCACCTTTGTAAAGAGAAACCCCAAGAGGACATGGTAAAAAGCATAGAAAGAATGATTCAAGGAAAGAAATCATTCTACAAAAAAAACATATGCCCTAGTATGTCCATTGCAGCACTATTCACAATAGCACCGTCATGGAACCAATCTAGGCGCCCATCATTGTGGATTAGATAAAGAGAATGTGACACATATATACTATGGAATACTATGCAGCCATAGAAAAGAATAAACTTGTGTTGTTTGCAGCAACAGGGATGCAGCAGGAAGCCATTATCCTAAGTGAATTAATGCAGGAACAGAAAACCAGATAGCACGTTGTTCTGACTTATAAATGGGAACTGAGCACTGGGTACACATGGATGTCAATGCAGGAACAGAAAACCAAATAACACATTGTTTCCACTTATAAATGGGAGTTAAGCATTGGGTATGCATGGACATCAAGATAAGAACAACAGGCCAAGGGTAGTGGCTCATACCTGCAATCCTAGCACTTTGGGAGACGGAGGTGGGTGGATCACCTGAGGTCAGGAGTTCAAGGCCAGCCTGGCCAACATGGCGAAACCCCATCTCTACAAAAAATACAAAATTTGCCAGGCATAGTAGCACATACCTGTAATCCCAGCTACTTGGGAGGCTGAGACAGGAGAATCCCTTGAACCTGGGAGGTGGAGGTTGCAGTGAGCTGAGATCGACCACTGCACTCCCGTCTGGGTGACAGAGCAAGATTTCGTCTTAAAATAAATAAATAAAAATAAAAGATAAGAACGACAAACAACAGACACTGGGGATTAGCAGAGGTGGGAGGGGAGGGGAAAAGGGGCAAAGGCTGAGAGCTACCCACTGGATACTATGCTCCCTACCTGGGTGACAGAATCATTCATATTCCAAACCTCAGTCACATAACATACCCATGTAAAAACCTGTGCATGCAGCCCTGAACCTAAAATAAAAGTTGAAATTTAACAACCAAAAAAGGATCATGGAAATCAAGGGAGTATCAGCAAGCTTGAGATGGCGGGATTAAATCCATAGAGTGGAACTTAACTATACAGCAGATAGCTACACCTGAGAGCATGTGGTTTGGGCAGATTAGTTACATGTAAATGCTCCAGTGAAAGCATATTGTCCAACCCAGCTTTTAGGAAGTAATCCTAAAGAAACAACGTTTTAAAAGAGAGGTATATTAAATGATACATACAAAAATATTTACTGTAATTGTGATGGATAACATTCTTGTCCCAGATTCTTCACCCTTCTCAGTATCTGTGCTTTTTATCATGTCCTCTTGGGGTTTCTCTTTTCGTCTATTTTAAGACGAAATCTTGCCCTGTCACCCAGACTGGAGTGCAGTGGTCGATCTCAGCTCACTGCAACCTCCACCTCCCAGGTTCAAGGGATTCTCCTGCCTCAGGAGAATCATATGAGTTTGGTCATATGATTTGGTTTTGATAATTTTTTTATGGGCATCTATAATGTCAACAAGGATTCAGCATGTGCTTATAAAGTCAAACTTATTCCTGCTGTTGCCATAAAATAGCATACCCCAGACAGCCTAATGTTTCATGGAAGAAGAGAGCCACTTGGAGAAGATCCTGAATTGTCAATCTAGACAGGGAGCCACATCTGCCATGGCTGAGCAGTGCATCTACGAATATGAAGATTATCCTTTTAAGACACTGAGTTTTGTAGAGGTTTGTTACTCAGCACTATTTTAACAATGGCTGACTGATACAGGAGTGCAACTTACAATATTAAAATCTCGAAATAAATGTTTCGTAATAGGACTAAATGAAATAGGACATATTCATGGAGATGTAGTTACTAAAAATAATGCTATAGAAGAATATTCGCTGACCTGGAAAATCCCATTAGATACTTGATAAATGAATATATAGCTATCAAATACTGTGTATAATATGCTTTTTGTTAGAAAATATGTATAGATTCCTCTCTCTATACATTCATATATAAATTTATGTTTTTGCACAAGAAAGCCTAAAAAACTAAAGACCAAAATATTAAAAAGTGGTTATTTCAGAATTTTGAAATAGTAGTTTTTTTCTACCTTTATACTCTTTTGTTTTCCAAATTGAGAGGTGTAAATAAGGGCAAGGGAGATTTAACGTAAGTAAATATTCCAGGCAGACAGCTGCAGATTTCCCCTCCATATTACAAATTTTGAGCTGCTCTGTCTGCATGCTAACGTGATTGCAAACATCTGAGAGAGTGTCTGCACATCTCAGTATTTGTAAAATCTGAATGAATGAGTATCTGAATGAGGATGCATAGTTTATTGGTGTCAATAAATGTTTTCATCATCGCAGTATATCATTTGTAATTTGTGTCAACTCTTCCTTCTTGATTCAGGGTGAAACTTTCTGCAAAACAGTATTGCTGACACAATAGGCATTTAGTGTTTATTTGGTGAGTGCGTGAATGGGTGGTTGAAAGATTGAGTCAATGATGGAATGAATGTCAGATGGGTGAGAGATTGAAAAGCAAAACTACAAAAATATCTTGTCCAATTCCACTTGTTTAGCAAGGAGACCAGGCAGGAGGCAGGGCCAGCTGCAATGGGGGTTGAATCTATTTTTTAATGTATACGTGATGACTCTGTACACTGTATCTATATGAGTGTCACCATGGTGCTGTTCCCATTCATAAGCAAGTCGTCTTTTTTAATTTGTTAACCTCTGTGTTTCAATAATGCATTTATCATGTGTAAGTGACTTCAATAATACATTGGCAAGGTTCTTTAAATCTTTGTACCACCAAAGAACAAGTTCGTCGGAATAGTGGCTATCTTCTTTAAATGGATGCCTGAATACGAATAGGTTTGGTATCAAGCTTTGGGATTAGATCAATCATATATGTCATATAAAAGAAATCAAATAACCCAGGAACTGACAACAAAATCTTTCTGTATCCAGAAATTTGCCCACATTCTTACTAGGAGTAATCTGAGTGGGAGCTGCACTATAATCTTGACTCAGGACCTCAAACAATCATAATCAAATAGTCTTCCTTTAATAATGAAAATGTTAGCTAATGCTGACAGAAGAAACCACCTCATTTCAGAATGATATGTATGTAGTAAATAGTGTATGTAGATGTGTTTGTATATATTTCAGTTTCAATCCATATATCAGCTCTTTCTTACTGTGTGATTCAGGAAGGCTATCTTAGTGCGTTTGCACTATTATGATCAAAAATACTCTAGTCTTTGTAATTTATAAGAACAGGCCAGGTGCAGTCCCCCGCACCTGTAATCCCAGCACTTTAGGAAGCTGAGGCAGGAGGATCACTTGAGCCCAAAAGTTGGAGACTAGCTTGGACAACATAGTGAGACCTCATCTCTAGAAAAATTTAAAAACCAGCCTAGTGTGGTGGTGTGTGCATGTAGCCTCAGCTACTTGTGAGTCTGAGGTGGGAGGATTGCTTGAGCCTGGTAGGTTGAGGCTGCAGTGGGCCAGGATTGCACCATCGCACTTCAGTCTGGGCAAAGGAGTGAGATAAAAATATCTCACATTTTTATATTTTGATGTCTCCAAAAATAAGAGAAATGTATTTTTCACAGTACTAGAGGCTGGTAAAACTAGAGGCACAGTACTAAAGGTTGGGTTGTCCAAGATCAGGACACCAGTAAGTTCAGTGTCTGGTGACAGCCTGGTTTCTGCTTTCAAGATGGTACCTTGTTGCTACATCCTCTGGAGGGGACTAATGCTGTATCCTCACATGACAGAAGGGCAAAAAGGGCCCCACAATGGCTCCTTGCAGTTCTTTTGTAAGGCAGTAACCCCTCATGAATGGCAGAGGCCTCGTGACTCTATCACTTCCCCAAGGCCCCAACTCTTAATATCACCACAATGAGTATACATTTCAACAAGGATTTTGGAGGGGACACATTGAAATCATAGCACTCTGACATTTCTGAGGTTACCTGTACACAGAGCTGTGAAAAGCTCTGAATGAGATAAAGATGAAGCCTAGTCATGTTCCACAAGGCAGGCAATGCACTCATCAAATTGGACAAGTCAGTTAATTTATGTAAATTCTTTTCTACAAATGACACAGTACTTAGTTACTGTGAGAATAAATAAGGTCAGTCATATACTGTGCCTGGCATGGGGGTTTGGTTCATCTTAAGCACTGAATAATTATTAGAGTCCTCCCTGTTATTTCTCTTTTAATGTTATTTTCCTCTGTCTTCTATTTTTCTACGTTCTCCTTATTTTTCCCTCTCATGTACCAGGAATTGCCGATTCAGAGCAGACATTTGTGATGGGATATACCCCACTGCATTAGACCCAGGTTCTCTCTTGTCCCAACATACATCTACTTTTTTTTTTTTTTTTTTTGAGTGAACAAGTTCTGGTTCTAAGTTTGAAAGATAATGTTGGCACTTCTTGATATCAAATTCTTCCAGATTCAAGTCAGATGGAAATAGAGAGATTTTAAGATCTCAGAAAAAAATTTAATTGTATCTCACATGCTTTGATTGAATCAAAATTTTATCTCAGCAGGAAGAATGCTCTGCAATTGATTGGCTTAGGTCTGGGTCGTACGCTCCAATTCTGTAGTCACGTGACAGGGCTCCACTTAAATCACAACCTGCAAGTGGGTTGAATAGATGCTGAGAGGCTTAAATGAACACATTTAACTTACACATTTTTATTTTATTACCAGCCTTAGAATCTTCCCATTCATACAGCAACAGCTCCTCAGGTAATATTTAGGCAGCATGGACTGGTTTATATGGAAAGCATTAGGAGAATTTTTACCCTCAGGATGCCAATCTATAGGCTTTTATTTTTTTAGAAAAAAATGTCATGAAGGCTCATATAAGGAAATTTATCCAATATTGCAATATCTTCACCAGTTTTTTCCCAATTCGACTCTTTCCTATTATTTACCAAATGATTCTATAATTAATGAAGGAGAACAGAAAAGAGCTTCTTCTGTTTTATTTTCTGTGTCTCATCTTCTTCTTTGACATCCATCATCTACAGCATCACCAAACTGAGGCCGAGTCTCCAACTATTGAATGATATTTGGTGCCAATGCGATACCTTATTCCAAAAAGCCTCATGGTAGCCATTAAACTTCAAATTACAAACAGTTTTGGAAACAAGAGGCATACAGTCCTGTAAATATGTAATGTAGGAGGAAACACACACACACACACACACACACACACACGTTATCGTGTGTGCCAAGAGACATGAAATCTTGGGACAGGATGGTAGTCTGTACATATTCATGATTAGAAGCTAGGAGAAAAAGATAAAACAGATTATAAAGCTTTCTTTATAGCATTTTGCTTCAATTCCACTAGACTTTTAATATCAACAAAGTATTTCCCCAAACACCACTATGAATTAGGCCCACCTATCCCTGCTGTTCAGATATGGGAGCTGAGGCATAGAGAAATTTAGTGTGTTTCTCACTTAATCACTGAGGACTCAGTGGACCTGGCCTCCATTTGCAGTGTGGGTGGACATCACCCTTACAACACACACACACACACACACACACACACACACACACACACAGCTACAAACAAAATTACTTGGATGAAACTATAATTTTTAATGAAACAGTTCCTATATGTGGTTGATTCTATTCCGTTTACAAACCCATTTTGTTAAAAACAAACCATAAAATTGGCTGAACCTTTCACTTTTCCACTGGGCTGATGACTGCATATACAGTATAAGCACAAACACCTTCACGTGTGGTTTCAGGGATAATAGACTAACAAGAAACAGGAAGGAAAGGCAGAAAAAAAAAACTAAAAGAAGAAGAATGCGGAGGAGTGAGTACAAAGGGGAACAGAGAGGAATGCCCATGTACAAAGGACACAGCCCATTGAGCAACCAGAACTGAGGTACATTGAGAGAAGACTGTTGAGCAGGCCGATGGGAAGACAGACAGCCTCGGAGTTCTTATTATGATCCAAGAACTGTTACAAGATCATTACATGTATGAATTTATTTAACTCTCCCCCGACCTGAAGAGGCAGGTACCGTTATTATAATCACATTTGCACAGATGAGAAAATGAGGGACAAATGAGTTAAGTAATTTGCCCAAGGTCATAAACTGGTAAGAGATGAGAAGAGTCTGTGACTCTGGGCAGCACAGGGTGTGGCCCTGAGCACTGCTTGTGACAGTGACTGGGAATGAACCCGGAAGCTGCGGAGAAGCCCTGGGGCAGGGAGGGGCTGTGAACCGGGATAGTGTTTAGTGCAAGACATGTAATAGGTGCCCAGTATATGTTTTATGTGCATGGAGCGGATTCAGGTGATTGACAGCGGTGGAGTAAAATGTGCAGGTAGATGAAAAATGGGCCCAGCATAAAATGCGCAAGGGGTAGAGAGAATGGGGAAGTCAGGAGAGAAGAGAGAAAAATAATTGAGTAATTAAGGTAGTCAAAGCCTTGAGCTGGACTGATATGTCAGCCAGTTGCACAGGGGCCAGAGCCAGCCCACCATAGGCAATCCTGAGACGTAGCTACTGTCTTTACAGGCAGGACCACAGGGCAGTGTGGTGGTTAGGTTCTGGGAGTTGATAATGTCTGCAGAGCTCAGCACCATATATAACAAAGAGTAGACCCTCAATCAATGTTAGCCCTTCACTCCCAGTACTACACTTAATATCTGCTATATACTAAGTACCTACTACAGGTTGGGTAGCGGCGATACTAAGGAGGGCCTTATAAATACGGGTTTGGAGTCAGGCAGTTTTGAGTTTGAATCCCATTTCTGTCACTTAATGTTCATTGAGCCTTTGGCAAATGTTCTCAGTTGCATTTCTCTTTTCTCTGAATTATCCCTAATAGTAATTAGCACAGTACTCCTGGCATCGTGATGGCTCCAAAATTGTTAGGTATTGAAGATATTTTGACATTGTTACCATCCAAAGTATTAATGCACATCACTTGCAGATGATGGAGCTTCAGTTTAACAGGGATGAGAAATACATAAACAATGGATGCTCTGGTGAATACATGAGCGATCTTGCAAAAAGAATGCCTCCCTCCCCCCCTGTAGATTAGAGACTGCCTCCTCCTTTTTAGGAAACTGCCTTTGGGGGCATCAACAAGGTCAAGATGACAATTCAGTTGTCTCAGCAAAGCCTGAGGAATAATAGAAAGATTCCCCTGCAGCATTTTAAATGGACTCATAAAAATATACAGGAAAATGGTAAGGTTGCATTGTATGTTTAAATTCAAATTTCATCAGAAGCCTGGGAAATATTTCTGAGGTTTAGAATTGAGTCCACACACCTGAAAGCAAACCTTTATCAAACCAAGAACTCCCTTACAAAGCAGTTCTTCACATTATTTGGCATTTGTTTGTCACATAGTAATTATCCTATTAATCCAAATTAAACCCTTATCTTAGGCTCTTTATCCAAAGTGCGAAATATAACAATTAATGGCAGGGGTGGGGGGTGGCTAAAAAGGAGGAGGATTTTGGAATCATGCCTTGTCATGAAAGCAGACATTGTGGTTTTTTTTTTTTTTTTTTTTTTTTTGGCAGCACGAAAAAAATACACTTTTAACATAATACAGTGTAAGAACTAAGATACATGAGTGTAGTTAAGAAATGATGATCAATTATAGGTTTTTAAAGGTCTTCAACGTTCATACAGTGATCTTCAGGGAGATTATATAATTGCAAACAGTCTCCATTGGTGGGCACACCAGATCCTTCTGGTAGTTTATATTCCAGAGACTTCTATTTATGTAACCAAAGAGCCCTATAAAAGATCATCATTTAATACAGGACCCCATCCCACAGATCCGATAGGCAGCAGCGGTGAAACCCTAGGGTAGGACTTCCCACATGCGCTGAGCAGCCCTGAGCACCTGCTTTGGAAGAATACCCTCAAAACCTAGATGATGGGTTGGTAGGGGCAGCAACCACCAGGGCACACGTATACCTATGTAACAAAACTGCACATTCTGCACATGTATCCCAGAACTTAAGGTAAAATAAAAAAATAAAATCTAAACGCCCGGGAGAGCCTGCTAAGAGACATATTTTTCTGCCCCACTTTGGAAGATTCTATTCAATAGATCTGAAGCATGGTTTCAGGATCTGTAAGCTTTACCAAGCTCTGCACATGATTCTCACAGCTAAGAGTGGAAAATCCATGTCAAATGCCAAGTACAAATCCTGCCTGATAGTGAGAATCTCCTAAAAATACAGACCTCCCGGCCACACTCCAGACTCACTGTATCTGGATCTCTGAGTTCTGAGCTCAAATGCTGTTTTGACTGCTCCCAGATGAGGCTTAGCTTCTGGCCTAGTATGAGCTTATATATCAATGCTCAAGGTCTGTAAATCCATTTTCTAACAATATCAGTCAGTTCGGAACTGGAGAAAGCTTTAAGTTTTAATTCACCTGTTTTACCTGCTAGAACTCTGGATCCGTTCCCTAACCAGGAAAAGTCTCTGGTGACTCATCTGTGAAATAAGCACAGGTTATGGTGAGGATTAAAAAGTAATGAGTATAAAATCTCTAGTAAACTGTCTGGCAGGTAGCGGGTATTGAATATTTATTTCCCACCACCATGACTTTATTTATATCTTAACTTCAATATAAATTCACACATTTGCGAAGTCTAAAATAAAACATTTTGATGGAGGAATTATGATCAAAACAAAAATAAGGTCACATTTTGATTTTGCTGGAAAAAGAAAAATGAAAAAAATAACACTAATTTCTGATAAGGTTGAAATGAAACTGGTACATGTACACTGCTATAGGCAAAGTAAATTGACAAGTCTTTTGGAAATTTGATGTGTTTCAAAAATTATAAAAATACTCAGATTTTTTGACTTAACCATTTTCTTCCTGGAAAATTTTCTAATGAAATTGTCCTCAAAGATGGAAAACACTATTTTGATAGAGAGGTTCACTTCAGTATCTCTAAAAATAGTGAAGAATTTTAAGATGGCTCGAATGTCCAACAAGACATTGAAGACCAGGTACATTCATTTAGAGATAATATTATGAAGCCCCTAAATGCAATAGTATATATTATACAGCAATGAATAAAAATATCCACCCTGTCATGAGAAAAAAGCAGAGCCTAAAATTGCATCTATTTTATGATTACAAATTTAAGGTATTTATGTATAGAAGACATGAAAAATGAATAATTGACTGTTGTGGTCATATGATGTTGTGAATTTTTAAATTTAATATTATTATTATACTGCTGCATGTTTAATGACTACTTTAAAATATTGCTTATCCTTTTTATTATTTAGTAGAAAAAGACAGCATCCACAGAAATTCCGACATAAAGCCACCCTGAATATCTCTGATAATTAAAGAAGAATCTCATTTGTATTACAGGGCCACTGTGGTTAATCACCAAGCCCTAAGCAGAAGGAGATCAGATTCAGTGATAAGAAAGCAAAAAGGGTAACCCGACAAGGGCGTGCCAGGCTGGACACAGGAATATGAGCTAAACCCAGAACAGATGCCCAAATTCAGGGCTAGAAGGGAGTGTTGGTCCACAAGGCAGCTGCGCCTGCAGGGCCGCAGGGACATGGACACGTCTGTGGGTTTGTTAGGTCCTGCGGCATGGGAAGAGCAGCAGAAGTACATTTTCACGTATACTCAATAGACTCTGAGACAGGAGCTGAGCTGAGCGTCAGCTGGGATGCCCTAGAGAGGGGCTTGGTTCCCTTTTCCCATGCCCATTCTCATCTCCACATGCCTTTGTGCTCTGAGGCCATGCTGCTTCTATGGATGCAGTTTTGACATTATTATGTTGTTGGTGTATTCGTTTGCTAGGGCTGCAATTTGCTTAAGAAACAGAATTTTGTTTTCACACAGTTCTGGTAGCTAGACACCCAAGATCAAGATTTCAACAGGGCTGGCTTCTTCTGAGGCCTCTCTCCCTAGCCTGTAGATAATTGTCTTCCGCTCCCTGTGTCCTCATATGTTCTTTTCTCTGTACTTGTCTGTGTCCAAATCTCTTCCTCTGTTAAAGATGCCAGTCAGATTGGATCAGGGACCGCCGTAATGATCTCATTATAACTTAGATGCCTCTTTAAATACTCTCTCCAAATACAGCCACACCCTGGGGTACTGGGGGGCTAGGGCTTCAACATATGGATTTTGCAGAGAACATAATTCACCCCACCACGATTGCTGTGCTTTAGCTCAGAACATGAAAAGGCTCCCTGGAGAACCAGGTAACCAGTCACATGTGTGATACAAGGTGTGCATGGGCGGACAGACTCTGTGTGGTGGAAAGAATCTTGGAGATTAAACTTGACCTAATCTTGGACATTACTTGACCTTCATTTTGTAGAATAGGGAGAGGCTTGGGTGGGTTAGGTGGGCTGCCTGGGACTACAGCAGGCAAGTTCACCCCCATCTTTGGAGCCTCCTGGTCTTTTTGAGACATGATACAAGTTTTCCCTTTTTTTTTTTCCTCCTTCACATCCCTGGAATTCCCCTTCTTCCCTTGAAGTAGTACAGCTAATTGTGTCTGAAGCCTGAGTCCACAGACACACTCGCCTCGACAGAGGGTGATTCTGAGTAAGGGTCAAGGCTACATGAGTCCCTCTTCCCCTTCCTGAGATGTGGTTCTGCCAGATTCAGTTGCAGGACAAGGATAAGAGGCCCCATCATATTCCAGCTGAGGCTGTTTATCTGCAGTTTTCCAGAACAAGTGGAGTAGGAAAAATGGTTCTCCTCAGAGGACTCCACTTCCCCATCAAGGAAGAGGCAAACTCCAGCCATGATGATCCCTGATGCTGAAAAACAGCTGGGTTTTCAGTCTGTTTCTCTGTGCCTCCCCCTCTTTCTGACTTCTTCTCCTTCAACAGTGGCCGCTTTCCCATTCCTCAGACATGCCAGGCACCGTGTTCTGTCCAAGGACCTTTGTAGTGGCCACTCCCTGTCTGTCATGATCTTCAAGTATTCTCATGGCAGCTTCCTTCAAGTTCTCTCACTGAAGCCTACCCTGATCATCCTAGTTAAAATTGCAAGCCACTAGCCCACCAATCCTACACATATTACTACCTATGCCTTTTCTGTTTCTCTATAGTAATTAACACTTTCTCATATACTCTATAATTTATTTACTTAGTCTTTTGTTGATTGTCTGTCACCCTCCATTAAAACACACACACATCGATAGTTTTTAAGAATAACGAATTCCAAGAACTAAGAAGGCACTCAAGAAATAGCTATCGAATGAATGAATGAATGAATGAATGTCTTCTACACCACAGTTTGGGGTGACTAAGCATTCTTTTCTCCAGCCAACTTAAGTCTCCCGGTAAGGAGATGAAGAGACAGAGAAGGAGGGAGAGGGTGTCAGCTATCCCTCTGTGTACTGGTTTGGAGAAGTATAAAAATGTCAATTCTAATTATATTATAATGGTGGAAGGATCTTATGGTTATTGAGAATCTATTTGGCTGTAGTCAATTCAATAGTTATATCTTAAATTCCACTTTACAGATCCAAAAATTCAAGTTCGGGGCGGGGGGCAAAAGTCACTGTTTTAAGATCACACAGGAAGTAAGAGGAATCAAATTAACAATCAAATCCAGATCAGTCTGGATCCCACGTTGCTTTTGGCACACCATCACTACAGTCCTTGATTTAGTGACACACCAGGACATATTCATTTCCTTCTGTTTTCTTAGAGGGGAGGCAATATTTGGCATGAGAGAAAAATTCGATGCTAAAGAGATCCCTAAAGATGCTGAGTGAGACATTGCCTGACCTCAACTTTATGTCTGCCTGAGTATCCAACTAAGGCCCCCTCTTACCCAGTAGATTCCCAGTTCAGTGTTAAAATACATGCGGGTATTGATTAATTTGGGAGTGTGTCCTCTGCCATCTGTTACCTGCATTAAAGTACAGTCTTATATGACTGATGGAATTTTATAAAGAAATAATAATTCAATGTTTTCTTTACAATAGCATCACTATGACTTCTTTGGTTTTCTCTGTTTTTTCTTAAGTGTAATAAAAACGGATAGAATCACAGTTAGCTTGCACAGAATTGCTGGATACACCAAGGGAATAAGCCACCCTCGTGCATGTTCATGATGGGGTGGGTCTGCTCAGCCAGTGGGCTGCTCACAGGAGATCTGTACATCAGGGCTGGGACTGGTCCTGTTCTTGAGTCACACATGTCTGCAGCAGGCATTAATGTTCACAGCACAAACACACAGTGATAGAATATCTCTGTTTTTCCTAAAATGTATACATAGATATGCTATAAGTCCCCATTTTGAAAAGCACAAACCATTAATCTCAGTAGATGTAGGGAGACTTAGCTGGCCTATGTCTTAGGTGCTATGGGGGAGCAGTAATCAGACACCAAGCTTTGCTGAGGATGAGGGTGAAACAGACCTTCAGTCATCCATCTGTGCACATCATGCTCCTCATTCTGTAAGCAGGCATCGAGGCCCCTTCATGTTCACTGCCATCCTTGTCTGTGTTGCTCACTTGTACATGTCAGTTTGACTGGACTAAGGAATGACCAGATAGTTGGTAAAACATTACTTGTGGGTATGTCTGTGAGGATATCTCTGGAGAGATTAGCATTGGAATCAGTGGACTGAATAAAGACAATAACATTCTCCATGTGAACCAGCATCATCTGTTCTGAGGGTCAGAATAGAACAGAAAGACCAAGGAAGGGCAAATTTGCTCTTTGCTTGAACTTGGACATCTAAATTTTCCTACCCTCAGACATCAAAGCTCCTAATTCTTGGGTTTGTCAACTTGGGGTGAGACTTACACCATTGGCTCCTTGGTTCTCAGGCCTTTGGCTTTAAACTAGAATGAAATTCATTGGCTTTCAAATTGCAGGTGGCCAATCATGAAACTTCTCAGTCTCCATAATTGTGTGAGCCAGTCCATCATAACTCCCTCTGTTTCTCCACATATATATGGAGATGTGTGTGTCTACCTATGTGTATATATATACATATGTATGTTTATACATACATGTATATGTGTATGTGTGTAGTATGTATGCGCGTGTGTGTATATATATGTGTATATATATGTATGTGTGTGTATGTATGTATGTATATAAATATAAATATAAATATATATGTATATATAAAAAACCTTAACCAGGACTTGTAATTATTCAAGAAGGAAGTTGAATGATTATGAGATTATGAGTCCTGGATGAATAAGGTACCCCTGGATTCTAGACTGAGGCTGAGCTCCTTATATATATATCTATATATGAGAGAGGGGTAGAGATAGATGATTGATTGATTGATTGATTGATAGATAGATAAATACATAGATAGATAGATAGATAGATAGATAGATAGATAGCTTGCTCTTCTGTTGATTCTGTTTCTCTAGAGAACTCTGGCTAATACGTCATTCATTTTGTCATTTTCTCTTTTTGGAATTTCAGAACATCTTACTGCCCCTGTTTATCTGGGGGCACCAAGAACTCTCCTTTCCTATTAAGAGCTCATAGAAACCTGAAGTGACCCAGGAGATAAGGCCCAGGTCTTCTCTCACAAATCTATGGGGTGCTAAGCCTCAGTCTAGATTCCAGGATGTAGGGTCTCTTATCCAAGTTCCCCCTTTTCCAAGTGCTTTCAATTCCTTGTGGCTCAGAATTTTGAAGATTAAAGTTTATTTTCTTTAATTCCCAAAGCATATCCCCTTCAAATTCCACCTTGATACTCAAAAGACTAGAACTGACTTTATTTTCCAGACTCCGTGGTAAATAACCCAACCTGGGGCAGTGGATCCTTCATTGTCTCTTTTGAATGGAGAAGAACCATGAGGTTAAAAAAACTACCAAAAATAAAAACATACTGTCAAAATAGTATCTTACTAGACATCTTAACTGATGAGGGAAACGTGGTCAAACTCATCAAAAACCCATGTTGCTAACTGAGAACTATGGGCTGATAGGCATGATCTCTATCGTACAGGACAGATGAATAAGAATTCTCGGAATTCTCAGGATCTTCAGACGCAGTTGCCTCCTGGCAGGTTTGTGTGTGTCAGGGATTGGAAGGTTTATTTTTTATTTTCATCATTTTCCAACTAATCTGCCAGGTACTGGGTGCCCTAGTCCAGTGCTTCTCAAACTCTAACATACATGCAAATCACCTGGGATATGGTCAAAGTGCAGATTCAGATTCAGCAGTTCTGCAGGGAAGCCTGAGACTATGCATTCCTAAAGGGCTCTCAGGGACTGCTGATGGTGCATGTCTGTGGACTAAACTTTGAGTACACAGTAGCAGGTTGATTTCATCTGCGAATTCCTCTTATGAATCCTATACTCCAAGCCTGCGTAAGGCTCATCATTTTTAAATTCTATGTTGTCTATTTTGTTTGTCCTCTGTCTAAAAGACCTACCCAGATTAGACGCTTGTTTCTACCTTTGTGCATGTCAGTCCACAGGTCAAGCTCTCCTGATCCCTTGCTTTATGCATGTCCTAGAAAGAGGTCATAATGCCTCATGCTGCACTCTAATTTTAGCTTTTTTTTCCCTGTGCAACATATTATGAGTTCATTAAATACAGGGATTATTTGTCTCGTTTCTCATTACCTAATACAGTGTGTTGCTTGAATGAATGGATGACTAAATGAATGAAGCTTAATGTTTGACAGATGAGCAATGGCACAAATTATATGAACCACATATAGCTATATGCATGGGGGAAAATCCCCTCCCAACCTCATATTCTGACAAGAACAGATGATCAAGGCCATGTATGGATTGCTAGGCCTGTTTCAGAAGAGGGGCTGAAGACATTGAGATTTTGTTCTGTTGCTAATAAGATGTATTAATCTCTAGGACTATCTGTGTAAAGCGATTCATTCACCTTATACCTCCAGCACTCTGGGGTGGGAGGGGGCAACCAGAAAGAGGGGAAGAGAAAGATTTCTCCTGCTCCCCAAAGCTCCAGGGGAAACCTCATTGCATAGTGGAGATCACAAGGGGAGGTCCGTGGCGATTATTACCTTTTGAAGATGGTAGATGCATCTTTTGACTTTCTGCAAAAGTCAATTCCAGGTTTGTTCCCATTAACCCCCTGCTTGATGAGAACGGCAGGGTGTACTGCTAGTGGTTTCTGGTTGCTTTTGGGCTGATGTGAAATGCATGTGATAATTACCTAACTAAATTAGTTCTGTTCTTATTATTTTTTATATAAAATGGTTTTGTAGGGATGGATTTTTATAAGAATGTCTGGTCTAATTTCTCATTATCACCACTGGTTAAAAAAACCTGATAACATTTTTCTCCCCATTTTCAAGGATATCTCTTGTACTCACCACACTTGATTTCCAAATATGCTCATGTATGGCCTGTGACATATGAAAAACACTAAAATCCTGGAATTATCTGTCCTCTTTCTTTTTGGTTCAGAGGACTGTCATCACTGTTGGATTTCCTCTTGCATATTCACAGGTCAGTGGTGATTTTCTTCATGGCTCTAAATGCAAAGAGAAGCACAGATTTTCTGCTACTACAAGCGCAGGGATGTTCCACCCCAACATGTTAACATCCCAGACGTATGACATGAGCCACTCTCTGGGACTTGCCCATCTGTTCTAAGTCTCAGCCACCTGGTGATTATGCAGAAAGAGCAGAATGCATGCGGCTTTTTGTCCTGGCACGGCCATTAGGTTTTAGGGCCTTACAAATCCCAGCATATACGGCTTGCTCTGGAGAGCTCCCTGTAGGATTTTTGATAGTACATTGTGTTGAGTTGCTTTAAATTAGTTGAATTTGCACCTCCTTCTTAGAGGTAGTTTCTTATTTTTTAACAAATCAATTCTGGACAGTCTTATATGTAGAAAATTCCCAGATAATATTTTGAATTGAATTACATGGCTTCATCTATCTGGGACTCAGCTACTGAATCAGCAACATAAGATGTGTTTTAGGGTTAATTTCCTAAACATGATATGGATGTTGTTATATGATACACCAAGATTTAGTTCTCATACTAATTGGGTTACTGTGGTGTAACTTTTTAAAAGATGGCCATCGATCCTGTGACGCTCCTCCCAGGGACAGATGGGGCCTAATTTATTTTCCTGTGCCTGCGCTGGCCTGAGTAACTTACTTTACCAAGAGGAGGGGCATACTGAGACTTTTTATTTATTTATTTATTTTGAGACGATGTCTCACTGTCACCCAGGCTAGAGTGCACTAGTGTGATCTCAGTTCACTGCACTTTCTCTCAGGTTCAAGCGATGCCTTGGCCTCCTGAGTAGCTGGGATTACAGGCATGAGCCACCATGCCAGGCTAATTTTTCATATTTTTAGTAGAAACAGGGCTTCACCGTGTTGGTCTGGCTGGTTTCGAACTCCGGACCTCAAGTGATCCACCTGCCTTGGCCTCCTAAAGTTCTGGGATTATAGGCGTGAGCCACCGCGCGGGACCCGCATACTGAGACTTCTGAGGGCAGGACATAAGAAACCGATAGCTCAGTCTGGAGGATACCAATCACCACATAAAGGGTCTGACATACCTCCCACTGCCATGTTGTAAGGAAGCCCAGGCTTGATGTGGACAGGCCACATGAAGGGAGAAAGAGAGAGAGGGAGACCCAGCCAGGCTCCTGCTGATTAAACCATCTTAGGGTGCTACACATGTGAATAATGATACCATTTTGGGTGTCCTGCTCAGTAGAGCTTTCAGATGACTGCAGCCCCAGCTATGCAAAAGAAAGCCCAAGCAAAAACTATCTAGCTGAGCCCAGTCAACCCACAAAGCCATGAGAGGCCATAGCAAAGTATTTCTGTCTAAGTCACTAAGTTTTGGATGATTTGTTTAGCAACAACATAGAATACATGAACAAATAGCTCACTATTCTCACCTCTAAAATAGAGATACTGGCCAGGCACGGCGGCTCACGCCTGTAATTCCAGCACTTTGGGATGCCCAGGCGGGCAGATTGTGAGGTTAGGAGTCGAGAGCAGCCTGGCCAATATGGTGAAACTCTGTTTCTAATAAACATACAAAAATTAGCCAGGCGTGGTGGTCTGCACCTGTAGTCACAGCTACTCGGGAGGCCAAGGCAGGAGAATTGCTTGAATCCTGGGGGCAGAGATTGTAATGAGCTGACAGTGTGCCATTGCACCCCAGCCTGGGTGACAGAGGGAGACTCAGTCTCAAAAAAAAAAAAAAAAAAAAGAGATACTGATGCCTATCTCCTGTAAACGCTGAAATTTAAGTGTATGGTAAATCCCTTGGCACATTACCTGCAGGAGGAGAGTCTTAATGATTCTCACTTCCCCTTCCTTTCCAGTTCTAACCATTTATAAATTTGTGATCAATTTTTGTAGGTCTGTATTTGCCCTCTAAAGTTCACTTGTCTGAAACATCCTCAGAAAGAGAAGACACTTATAACCATCCATTTATTTCATCAGTCACGACTTTCAATAATAGCTAAATCTTAGCCATCCAGAAACACCAAAGAAATGATAACCTGGATAGTTTTACGGAGAGTTCAGCATACATTTTTTATAATTTTCAAAAATTTATTTTTAAAATCCTAATTTAGATGCAAATCTTGTTAACATCTATCATAGTTTTTATAGTATTAAAACACCAATATACTCAACATGATGTTAATGTTTGCTGATCACTTAGTCACTGGGAGAAACACTAGTTATGATGGTTGTCATATCATTATCATACAACCATTTGTGTGTACACTATAGATCCGTGGTTGCTATCATTTTTTTTTTCTTGTTTAGTGAAGTTCTTACCCATGCCTTTCTGCTGATAGGTTAGCTGTCACATCCTGTAACTGACAATATAATTGTTTGCGGGAAACTTCTCAGAGACTACCTGGGCCACTGGCCAGACTATAGATGCATGCCTTTAGGTCAGGTGTCCACTCACGGTGCTGTCAGCTGTTGGATGTTTAGGTGATGAGACATAAAACATAATGACTATTGGGAAAGAATGCTACAGAGCTACAAGACAATCACCTGAAGGCCTTGGGAAGCACATCCTGATATCTAGACCACCTGAGGCTTAGTGGAAGTCTACCCAATATCTAATAAGCTGCAGCAGCAAGGCATTGCTCTTACTGCTCTCATGTTAACCCGGCCTGTAGAATTTAATTTCCTGATTTGCTGTCTGCTTTTCCTGATGAGATGGTGGCTCTTCTTGTAAATTCAAATCATCTGATTGCTGCCCTGACAATTTTTCAAATCCTTGCCAATGCCAGTCCCTTCTTTTTAGGGTTTGGACTTCATCCAACTAGCTGCTGTTTGGGGCCTTAATTTACATTAAGAAATAGTGTCTGTATCCAAAATGCCACCATCATGGAATATTACTCCCTGGAGATTAATAAGAAGAAAGAAACAAAATAAAGCCTTGAATAACAGTGCAGTTCAGAATGAGCCAAAGGCCATCTCCCACTGGACAGCACTGTACATTTATTAGCATCACCCCAATAACCATAATGATGATTGGTAATATTCTGAGAGCAACTCAGCATGTCCCATGCATCATACTAAACTTAATCTTATGAGCTGGATATTACTATTATGCATGCTCTGTAGAGAGGAAATAGAGGGCAGAGAGCTTGAGAGAATTCCACAAAACTACAGAATGAGCAAGAAGGAGAGCCAGAATCCAAACCCAGGTGAGGAGTGTGCCCCCCTACCCACTGCACCCCAGTGCCTCTCAGAATGCTAACCCAAGACTGGCCTTGGCAGCCTTCCTTGGAATACATCATGCCATGGGTGGCGTGCATTGTCACGTTGTCTAGTGGCCATTTTGGAGCTATCTTCAGATCGGTATCAGCGTGATTAGAGAAGCAGTGATGACTTACTGAAAACATTAGCAACTCTGGGTCCCCGGTGAGATCCATTACAATTTTCCTGTCCAGCGCTGGCTGGCTTACATGATTTTAATTTCTCATATTCCTTAAAGAATTGCATCTTGGGAACATAACTCAAAAATTCCATATTGCTTGACTATGTTGTTCTTGTTCTACCCTACTTCAAAATGTAATTCCTGATCAGAAAGAGCATAAATTTTGTCACTGCTACCTAGAAACATAATATTGTTTCTTCCTCATACCCGTAGATCTTTCTCATCTTTCATTCTCCTTAAATTTAAGTGGAAATTATTTGATAGATCAGAAAAGTCAATAAACGGCATTCAGACATACTGCTTTTTAATAATTCATTTCTATTTAATTTTTTAGCCTATGTTTTTAACAACAGCTCTTTGTCAAGGTCTTAATTAAGCCTGAACTGTTTCACTGTCTATTTTCTTTTTCTTATTAATTGGGAATATAAACTTTTCCTAGCCATGCCATCTTTAGCTGTCACCTATCCTTTACTGCAGTAATGAACAGACAAACTAGCCTGTATTTCTAGTTTTCATTTCTTGAAGCAGTTAGTAATTCAGCTTCTCAGAGGACTCAAATGTATCCCTCAAAGAATTCAGTTTGCCGTTTTGTTGCACATATGACATTCTTAGAAACCCTGGTCTAACAAGTTTATTATACAAGTAAAAATAAAATGACCAAAATGTTGATGGCCTTAACAGTGTGACTTTAGAGCTAAGGATCCTCTCATTTTTTCTCCTGCGGTTTCTAAAAAATAACAAATAATAAGATTATTGTGGGTTTTAAACTTCAGAAACCCTAATTAAAATGGTGGAAAAACTTCCCTTGTAACGTCCAATTCTAACCCAAAGCCACTAAAAAGGTCACAGACAAAAGGAGCATCAGGCCTTTTAAAAATGTTTATTTCTTCCCTCATACTCCATTACCCAGGGAAAAACAGTAAGTAGCAACTACAATGAGAAACAGGGAGGTGGGAAGACAGGGCAAATGATGTACAGTCATGCACCATGTAACAATGTGTTGGGGAATGATGGACCACAGATACAATGGTGATACTACTATCATAATGAAACATATCTAACATCCTGATATTGGCCTTGCACATCAAATAGAGGAAATTAATATTTAGTATGATTAAAAATGTATACATCCTCTGGATTTCTGTAACTGTACTCTGTAATGCTTGGACAACAACAAAATTGGCTAATGACACATTTTTGAAATGTACCCCCATCCTTAAGTGATGCATGACTGTATATATTTTAAAATTCTTAACTCTAAAAATAAGAGGCACAGTTGAAAATGTGGTAAATAAATACCACTTTCCAGAATGCAAAGGCAGGTGAGGAGACTTCTCATCGAATTCACAGGTTGAAAGAATCAGCCTAAATTCCCCCGTAAATGATAGACTGGATAAAGAAAATGCAGTACATATACACCATAGAATACTATGCAGCCATAAAAAGGAATGAGATTGTATGTTTGCAGGGACATGGATGGAGCTGGAAGCCATTATCTTCAGCAACCTAACTCAGGAACAGAAAACCAAACCCCGCAGGTTCTCACTTATCAGCGGGAGCTGAATGAGGAGAACACATGGACACATGAGGAGGGGATTAACACACACTGAGCATCTGTTGTGGGAAAGAGAGCATCAGGAAGAATAGCTGACAGATACTGGGCTCCATAACGGGTTATGGGATTGTCTGTGCAGTAAATCACCATGGCACATGTTTACCTATGTAAAAAAAACTGCACATCCTGTACATGTACCCCTGAACTTAAAAGCTGAAGAAAACAAGAAAAAGTCAGAAAAGTAGTCCATTTTGAAGTGGGTGTGTTCAGGATTCTTAATCCCCTCATTTGGTATAGTCTGATGGGCGAAAACCTGAACCAGTAATCTCAACTTACAAGATGAGAGCCCTGTGCTTGCCCATATGTCTGTGCGTTTTTCTGTACTTTGGTACCCATGACTGGAGATGGTTTACTTAGCATTACAGGTAATCACTTAAGGCTAAACTACACTTGTCTTAAACCACTCCATGCTAACCAACCACTACCTTGGAACTGGGGTCAATGAGATCCTCCAGCACTGACTGATAATCTTTCCTCTAGTTCCTCTGCTGGAGAGGTATAGCCTACTTCTTTCTATTGCCTCCTGTAGCATCAGGTACATTCCATACATGATTGTACCTTTCAGTAGTATTCTAGGTTAATTACATCTGACTATTCCATAAGTCATGCTAACAAAAAGGCCATTTTTTTAATCTTTACTGTTTCCTGTGTTCTCACTAGTCTGGATCAGCTGGTCAGCTTGAGTTAAAAGGGCTGGAGGAATTCAGAACGATCTTTTTCCTTGGCCAGCCTTCCCAGGAGCATTTAGAATACACTTCCATGTGACGTTGTGGGAGTGATGAGTGACAGAACTGGTGAAGGACTATTGTAGGACATCCTCAGGAGGGCAGAAAATACCTACAGGCCAAAGCAGTGGTCCCAGAGAAGCATTAAGAGGTGGCTCAAGCCTGTAATCCCAGCGCATTGGGAGGCCGAGGCGGGTGGATCACAAGGTCAAGAGATCGAGACCATCCTGGTCAACATGGTGAAACCCCGTCTCCACTAAAAATACAAAAAAATTAGCTGGGCATGGTGGCGCGTGCCTGTAATCCCAGCTACTCAGGAGGCTGAGGCAGGAGAATTGCCTGAACCCAGGAGGCGGAGGTTGCGGTGAGCCGAGATCGCGCCATTGCACTCCAGCCTGGGTAACAAGAGCGAGACTCCGTCTCAAAAAAAAAAAAAAAAAAGATAATCCTGAACTGACAAATCACACGTGTGTACTTGAAGCACCGTAGGATTCCTTTTGAATAGAGGGAAATAGGGCTCATGTGAATATTTGATGAGAAGATGTGCCAGGCAAAATAGGACTTGCTCACAACTCAGACTGCGAGGCCAGTATTAGACTGGTGCCAAAATCAGAGAAAGAGGTCACAAGAAGACAACAGTAAATATCCCTTATGAATACGGACCCAAAACCCTCAACAAAATACCAGCAAAATTAATCCAGAAACAGATGAAAAGGATTATGCATTGTGACCAAGAAGGATTTATCCTAGGATTACGAGGCTTGTTTAATACACAAAAATCAATACTATGTTTATAGCATCAAGAGCAAAAACTACACGATCATGTCAATAGATGGTGAAAATTATTTCACCAAATTCAAAACCCTTTCATGATAGAAAAAAAAAAGTCAACAAATTAGAAATAGAGGAAAACATTATATTTAATGGTGAAAAGCTGGATGCTTTTCCCTTAAGCTTGGAAATGAGGCAGAGACGTCTTCTCTGACCACTCCTATTAAACATGGTATTGGAGGTTCTCACCAGGGTAATTGGAGAAGCCAAATAATATAATAATAATAATATAATAATAATGGGCATCCTGACTAAAAACAAGGAAGTAAAACTATCACTATTTACAGATAAAAAAGTCTTGTCTATAATTTTGTTAAGCCAAAGAAAGACTCTTAGCAGTAATGAGTGAGTTCAGCAGGGTTACGGGACAAGCTAACAATGTTCAGTATTTTTATACCTTAGCCATCAAGAATCTGAAAATAAAACTGAGATGCAATTCCACTTGCTTTTAAATTTCCCCTAAATTAAAATGCCAAATAAAATATTTAGGAGTAAATTTAACCAAATACATGTAAGAATTAATTGTATACTGAAAACTGCAAAGCAATTGTTACAATTTTAAGGAGACTGAAATAAATGAAAAGTTACCCCTTTCCATGGATCAGAAAATTTAATGTTGTTAAAATAGCAATATACTTAAATTGATCTACAAATTCAATGCAGTGCCTATCAAAATCCCAGCAGCCTTATTTTGTTCTAGAATTGACAAGAATGATCATACAAGTTATATGGGAATGCAAGGGACTCACAATACCCTCATCAATATTGAAAACAAAGAAGAACATTGAAAGACTCCGATTCTTGATTTCAAATATTCACACACACATACATACAGTAGAATACGGCTTGGCCACAAAAAGAATGGAATCATGACTTTTGCAGTGACATGGATGGAACTGAGGCCATTATCTTAAGTGAAATGGCTCAGAAACAGAAAGTCAAATTGTACATGTTGTCATTTATAAGTAGGAGCTAACTAACATGTATATGCGCAGGGAGAGGGTGTCGTACTGGACATTGAAGACAGGAAAGCGGAAGCGTGGGAAGAGGGTGAGAGATGAGAAATTTCTTGATGGGTACAATGTACATTATCTGTGTGATGGTTATGCTAAAAGCCCAGACTTCACAGCTAAGCAATATATCCAGGTAGCCAAACTGTATTTATACCCCTTAAATTTATACAATCTTTTTTAAAAAAGGTATTTCTGGTCTCACCAAGGATCTCTGCATTGCTAAATCCAATGAGCAACATTAAGGTGAGCGTCTTTCCTGCTGTTTCAGCAACACTGAACCCAGCTGATGCCTCTTCCTTCTCCTGTAAACTCTCCCGCCTCGATTTCTGTGGCAGTCCACGGCTCGCACTGTTCCTTTCCCTTCCTGTCTGCATGCTTAGCCTCCTCTGCTGAGGAATTAACTGTTGATGTCCCTCAAGAGTTAACCTTAGGTTTGCTTCTCTCCATGCTCTATCCTTTATAAAACTTGGTAAAGATGTGGCTTGCCTATTGGTGCAAACACTAAATACATAATCATTTCATACCCACAGTAGCCCTGTGAGATAGTGCATTCAGCCAAAACCTACACATGTCCAAGACCATATGCTAGGTTGATAATTCAGACATTCCAAAGGCTGGCAGAACCACTGTCTTACATCTGGATGATGTCACCTGCTTCCCTTACTTCACATATCTGTGGGCTGATAACCCCATGTCTTATCTCCATCCCTTCTCTTTCACTCACTTAACTTCTAGTCATTCACCAGTCTCATCTCGAATGTCACTTCTTTCCGTAACTCCCAGACTAGGGGATAGCCTGTTGTGTTTTCTCATTTCCTTAACAATGCTTAGAAGGATTGTCATTTTACAGGTATAGATTTATGCATTTAATTAATAACTCTCCGTCCCCTCCACGAGAGAATAAATTCTGTAAGGGTAGAGTCCAAGCGACTTTTGATGTCTTCTGTCTACAGTGGCATCCAGGACAACGCAAGCATGGAATCATAATTTATTAAGTGAAGGAATGCACGTGTGAATAACTAGTCAAACAGATCCTTGTCGGTATCCTAATTCTTCACTAGTGCCAATGGGATTTTAAGCAAGGAATTGACTCTCTTACTCCAGTATTCCTTATCTGTAAAAAGGGGATAACAATATTCCCAGCCATGCAGGTTTTCTGTAAAGATTAAGATAATATATTTTAAAAGCTTCCAGCACAGTTACTGGAATGTAGTAATTGCTCAGTGTTCTGACAAGAGCTTCCTCTTAGAACGAAATCTGGAGAAGGATGGGATTTGCCCAGCATCCCATAGCTTGTGGCAGAGGCTGAATTGCATTTTAACCACCTTGAAACCTTTGTTAATTCATTGCTCATCTGTGTGACATACTCAAATTTCCATTTTGGCAAGATTACTCTGGCTGCTGTGTGTGTGTGTGTGTGTGTGTGTGTGTGTGTGTGTGTGTGTGTGTGTGTGTGTGTGTGTGTCTGTCTGTCTTAACAGCCACGTTTACTTTCTCAGACCATAGCTTTAACAGCACTTTCTTATGATAGCAGAGTCTGAAGCCCTCACAACCCCACCACCCCTAAATGCCCTAGTAGGAAGAATTACATGATTCAAATGCTTTAATTTTCTAAACTCACTGTGCTACTCCTTAAATGAAGTCCGATGATTTCCATTGAATTGTGAGGTATAAGATGAAACACTATCTTCATGTTATTGTTATTCTACCAAGACATTCCAGCCTCTGAAATGCACCTTGGAAATTCCTTAGGGTGTGTGCTGTTTGGTACAAGGCATTGCCTCTGCACTGACACCTGTGTGCAGTGATTTCGTCAACTGCCTGTTTTCTCTCCCCTCAAAACAAGGGCTTCTGAACTCAGGGATGTTCAACAGGAATCTGAAATAGTCAGAAAACAAAGAGAGAGGGCCACAGGGGAGCAGCTTTGGCAGGGAGGGAGGGAGACTGTAATTCACAATTCCTAGTTCCTGTGACAAAAGCAGCCACCTGACTGACAGTCTGGGAAGAGAGTCTTTTTCAGTCTCGTTCCCTGGGCTTCATGCCTTGTCTCTCCGTTTGCTCCTCTTCTCTAGATGTACAAGGAAGGGAGAAGAATATTTGCTCTGAGTTGCAGAAAAAGGGTCTTGAGGAAGTCTTCCACCAGTGCTGAAAGCGGCCCACAGTGACGGTGATCCATCATGAAACCTGCTTAACTGGGCAGAGCTAGGCAGCCAATTCTCATTTCTTTGCACAAGTGGGATTTTTCAGGCCCTGGTCAGGCTTTTTCTCTCTTACTCTATTTTTAAACGGAAAGGAGCATTGTTACTTAATTCAATCAAGTTGGGTCAGTGTTATGGACTGAATGCTTGTACTCCCTTTCCTGTCCTGCAAATTCATGTGTAGAAGCACTAACCCCCAATGCGAGGGTCTTTGGAGATGGGGCCTATAAGAAGTAAACAGACCCATGATGGGATTAGTGCCCTTAGAAGGAGAGATGTCAGAGAAAGGGGGAGAGAGACAGAATGAGCCCAGGAAAGGCCACTTGAGGAAACAGCCATAAAGCAGATATCTGCAAACCAAAAGAGGGACCTCAACACAATTTTTTTTTTGACACAATCTCTGCTCACTGCAACCTCCATTTCCAGTGTTCAAGCAATTCTCCTCCCTCAGCCTCTCAAGTAGCTGGGATTACAGGCACCCACCACTATGCTCAGCTAATTTTTGTATTTTTAGTAGAGACGTGGTTTTACCAAGTTGGCCAGGCTCGTCTCAAACTCCTGACCTCTGGTGATCTGCCCGCCATGGCCTCCCAAAGTGCTGGGATTACAGGCGTGAGCCACTGTGCCCAGCCATTTGTGGCATTTTCTTATGACAGCCTCAGATAACAAGACAATCTTTAGAGGCCACCATGGAATGAAGCAGATATAAAAAGATGTTACTTTTGTGACCCCTAGGAAGCTGTGGCTACTTGGTGGATCAGGTTCAAATGTCCCTTTTTTTTTGCAGGGGGGTCACCTATAGTGTGTGGTTAGGGCCAGAGGGGCAGGTTTTCTTTGATTAGCACTTCTCTTGGTGGGATTCTGCTTTGCTTTCCAAGCACTCTTGATTCAAAGCCCCCCAGCCTTGTTAATAGCATCAGACTGCAACAGGGGCTGGTAGAGTTCAACGTTGATTTTGCCCTTTCTAACCCACTGCAGGTGGTAGCTTTTGTTATTAATTCTGGCCTCCATGTCATTCAGGTCACCCTCTTGGGGCACATGAACAAATGGACTGAATATTCTCATAGTTGCTTGTGGTGAATTACTGAGTCCATCCCTACACTCGGCTCTCTAAGACTGTCAGGCCGGCTGAAGCTAAAATCTCCTCAGTATATCCTTAGGAGTTTTGTGGATTTTTTTTTTTTTTTTAATGATTAGATAATTCTCTTTTTTTCTTAGACCTGGGACCTTGAGGAAATCTCAGTGGCTAAAACTTGACAGCAATGAAAATTAAAGATCCACATCAAAAGTCAGAGTAGCCAGATAACTCAGCCCTCATTTACGCACTCCAGAAGTCAAGGCTTACTATCTTTAAAATGAAACGATTAAATAGTCTTATACTTAATAAATGTATGCTCTTTCTGAAATTAGTGAGACTCTACACGTTTTCCAGACTCTCTATGCTCTATGACTTGGAATTTTCAGATACATCTTTCTCTATGCTGGGGGCTTTGAAAGCATAGAACCAGCAGCATCGACATCAGCTGGGAATTTGTTAGAAATACATAACTGAGGCCTCATCCAGGACCTACAAAATTGAAAACTTTGTAAGAGGAACCCAGCAATCTGTGTCTTAACAAGCCCTGCAGGAGATTCTGATGTACTCTTTACTCTGAGGACCACTGCTCCATCTTGGCCCTATTTTTTTCACCAATCCTATTACTAAGCTTTTTTTCTTTTTACCAATACCAAAAGTAGGAAGCCAGATAGTGAAACCTCATTCCCTGTTACTGAAGTGACTGGCACTGGTTGGTTCAAATTGTCTCAAAGCTTGTGACTTTTGATCCCTAATTGGGTGAATAAGATACCTGTGTATCCATAAGAAATGTGCCTTTTCCTTTTTTCAATTTATTCTTTTATGCCTCCGTAGAGTTTCATCATTTTCTTCCAGCAGACACTGAACATTTCTCCAGTTTATTCCTAGACAGTTTATTTTTTGTTGTTGTTGCTCTTGTAAATGAGATCTTTCCTGTATTTGATTTTCTAACTTCACTGTTTGTGTCTAGGAAGCTATTTAATTTTGTATATTAATTTTTTAACCAGCCAATCTATAAAATTCTCTTACCATTAAAATAGTTCTTCAGTTGATTCTCTTTCCAAGTATACAATCATATCATGTGCATATAATAATAATCTTGCCTCCATTTGTATATACTTGATTTTCTTACTACATTGATTCATACTTTCAAAACAATTTCAGTAAAAGTTTGTTCCTGATTTTTAATGGTAACACTTTTTATTTTATTAGTCATGATGTTTGCCATTTATGTGTATTTATCATATTAAAAATTTACAAATATATTTCTAATTCATTAAAAATGTCTTGGCAAAATTAAATAGAAAATCCAGAAACACATATATTTAATATACCAAAAACATTTGTCAAATTTGTGGAAAATGTTGGATCATATCCAGCAGAAGAAAATCTATCTGGGCTTCTATTTTATGCCATTTCCCAGAAGAATTCCCAAGGAACTAAACATTCCAATGTACAAAAAAGTACAGTATTGATGATAAAACATTAACAAGGTCAAATAGATGATAAAAACAGATTTTTACTAACATGTTTCCAATGCAGATAACACATAAAAGGCTAGCGTCTCTAATGTCCAAAGGAAATTTTAAAATGCCCTAGAAAAATCTATAGATTCCAACAGAAAATACCAGGCAAAAGCTACAAACCAGTCACAAAAGAACATAGATTGTCATCGAACATGAGAGGCTCAAATTAATAACAAGAGAGGAATGTGAATCTAAATTGTAAGACATTTATTTCAACTATCAGACTGAAAAATTTAAGAGGAATAGCAGCATTCTGTCTTGTGTAGGATGCAGGTAATGGGCTTCGCTGTGTTCATTATGGGGATGTAGATTACTACTGTTCTTGAGGAAAGCAATCTGGCAGCATCTATCAAATTTAAAACACATGTATTCTTCATTCCGGCCATTTTAATCCTGGGAATCACTTTCATTGAAATAAAGGACTAGTACTAAGGTCGGACACTGTGGTGTACCACCCAGACCTTCCCTCAGGACTGAGTCACTAATTCCCCAGATGTCAGGAGTATCTTCTTCAATCAGAGAAGCAGACCTGCTATGGCTGATATAAAATAAAGAATATATTCTTGAGACAATACTTGCTACCGTGGTGGGAAGTAGTGGAGATGTCTTACCGTACATCTGATGTTGGACCTGAAGTCACTGCAGGTCAGCCAGACCGTCCGTCAGAAAGGGAAGCTGGCTATGGACAAAGGAAGAACACCCTGACACTGGAACAGTGAACTGCAGTGCATGAAGACAAACTGGAGTCCAAGTCTGTCACCACCTCCAACCTCAATGCCACGGGGGACTTCCAGGAGCAGCTGGTACCATACATCACACATCTGCATACTCACTTGCCCAGGGTCGGAGAAGCCAAAAGAGCAGATGCGGTGGGACTCGGGGAAATTAAGGGTGAATGCATTAATCGGTCAGGTGAGCTAGTAGATTAGTGAAAAGGTACACAAGCTGCCTGTATCCACCACCCTATACCGATTGTACTTTTTATATTTATTTATTTATTTTTGAGACAATGTCCCACTCTGTCACCCAGGCTGGAGTGCAATGGCATGATCTCGGCTCAGAGCAGCCTCCACCTCCTGAGTTCAAGCGATTCTCATCTCAGCCTCCTGTGTAGCTGGGATTGCAGGTGTGCACCACCATGCCTGGCTAATTTTTTTTTTTAATTTTTTTTTATTTTTAGTAGACACGGAGTTTCACCATGTTGGCCAGGCTTGTCTCAAACTCCTGACCTCAAGTCATCCACCCACCTCGGTCTCCCAAAGTGCTGGGATTACAGGTGTGAGCCACGCCGCCTGGCCTGTACCAACTTCTAGACATAACAAAACAGCAGCACCTTTACCTCTGCTTTCCAGACCTCTCACTACTTTCTGTTCTGTCCAAAAGGAACCTAGAACAATACAGGGAAGGAGATTCTGGGAAATGTAGTTCCAGCCTAGCTAAGATGCTAAGGGAGAAGGCTCTGCAATCACTCAGTCAAAGTAAGCTGCCCCATCTAAGGCTGTCCCCCTCTCTGGGGACACCAACCACTATGGAGGTGCAAAGGCTTAGCCTCCTTGCATCCATCGGGGCAACTGCGAGCACCTGATTTCAGAGCCACCCAAACTCCTCAAGGCCCCTGACACAACTGCACTGCAACTCAGCGGCTCCTTCTGCCCAATCCTGGTCCCCTCACCCCTCACAGATGTCCTTCCTGGGCATGCCTCCCCAAACGCCTCCTGCAGCAGCTCTCAGAAACTCTGAATTCGTTTCCCAACAAAACCAACTTACTGCAAGTATATACAGATACTTTACGATGCATTGTTTGTGGTAACAAAATGAGGAGACAATGTGAGTTTCAATTACTGACTGAATATATTAGGTATCTATATCATAGACTGTATCCCAGAAAGAAAATGTCTCAGAGCTATACTTGTTGATGGGGAGGGGTTTCCATCAGGTATTCTGTTGAGGGAGAAAAGCAATACATAAAAAATTCTGTATAGTATAATCATATTTTTATTAAATAATGTCAAAAACTACTTTGTGTATATGGATTTATAAATATGCATATTTGTGTACAGATATGCTTATATATAATTACATAGGCATAAACCAAAATATGAAAATATATTTGCTAAGTTGATGAACTGGTTATTTGGTGAAGAGAATAAGTTAGGGAGGAAAGAGAAAAGAAAGCAAAAAAAAAAATGCTAGAAAAAACCCTTAGAATCACATCTACATAGTGATAAAAACGATATGAATACATGTGTCTCCTATAAATGATATGAATATGTGTGTGTATAAAGAATGTAAATACTCACATATACACATAAATAAAAATGCACAAAGAAAATGTGATGTATTTATGGATAGTCATGCACTACATAATGATGTTTCAGTTAATGACGGACCACATATATGATGGTGGGTCCATAAGATTGTAATACCACACTTTTACTGTACCTATACCAGGTTTACATACAGAAATACCTGCTGTTGTGTTACAATTGCCTACAGCATTCAGTACAGTGATATGTAGTAAGGGTTTGCGGCCTAAGAGCAATAGGCTATACCTTATAGCCTAGGTATGTAGTAGGCTGTGCCATCTGGATTTGTGCAAGCATACTCTAGGATATGCACACAACAATTTGCCTATTAATACATTTTTCAGAGTGATTCTCTGTTAATAAACCTGTGCATGACTGTATATAATTGTATGTTAAATTAAGATATGCTGCCTCTTCACAAGATATTGATAATACAAAAAGAAAAATAAATCAGGGATAAGAGCTTAATTTTATCAACAACAGTTTTGATCTGTGTGAAGTGATTGTTAATACATTAGACAATAGAAATCCTAATATTGGAACATCTGTTCACTCCTGGTAGTATAGGTTATTCTATTAATGTGTGCTAGGGTCCCATTACGCAGTTTATTTATAATTTTTGGTTCACTATTATTAAAAAGATTGGTTTTTAACTTTAGGAAAAGATCTCTTTCTGTATTTACCCAAGAGTAAGTCTGGAGAATGAACCGGGAAAGCACAGTTAGAAGGAGACTGGAAGAGTACAGATGAGAAGTGGTGATTGAGAATAAAACAGCAGTATGAAAATAGAGGAAAAGAATGTGAGAAATATGGAAGTCGTAAAGAAAGGGCTTGCTCCTGGATTCAGTGTGAGGAAGAGGTTAGGCAAGAAGATGGGGGAACTGTCAGGTTTCTGACGTTTGGAAACTGGTTACATAGTGAGGCTGTTTACTGGCACGCAGAACACTGGAGAAGAGATCAGTTTAGCATGGGTGAAGGAAAGCATTAAAAAGAAAGGCAAGACAAGAAAACAAACACACAGGACCACTGAGAAATTACAATCTGTTTTGCAAAACCTTCTTATACTATAAAGAGACATTTTGTAGACCATGACTTTGGCATGAGAAAAATGATGTGAAAAGCTAGCTTTTCTCTTTTTAAAGTTTGCACCCCTCAAATACTCTTTAGACTCTGAGACAGTGTCCATCTCTGCTCTATGCAGTGGTACAGCCCACAGACTTAAATAATATTTCTGATGGAATTGAGTTTTATTTCAAAATACAGGATAAGAGACTGGAGAAGTATTTCCCTGGGCCTCCAACCATGGTAATGACCACAGTGGTTTCAGGGCTTTGGCTAGCTTGGAGTTAGAACTGACAATTCTCTGTTAGCACTGAACAGAATGTGTTCACTGACAAATATACATTTTTCATGTGAGTGTTATGTGAGACCCTCTCAAATGTGTGGTCCAGAGACGTATGGATCCTGCCTGGGGTCACCAAGGATCAAGATGGTGACATGTCAGAGAAGTGAATATCCTCACATGACAGACAGGTTTTCTTGTTTTTTTGTTTGTTTTGTTTGCTTGCTTGCTTGTTTTGAGATGCAGTCTTGCCCTGTTGCCCAAGCTGGAGTGTTGTGGTGCCATCTCAGCTCACTGCAAACTCCGTCTCCAGGGTGCAAGCAACTGTCATGTCTCAGCCTCCTGACTACCCAGGATGACAGGCATGTGCCACCTATGCCCGGCTATTTTTTGTAATTTTAATGAAACAGGTCCATGTTGCCCAGGCTGGACTTGAACTCCTGACCTCAGCCTTCCAAAGTGCAGGGATTATAGGCACGAGCCACCGCATCTGGTCTCCCTCTTTTATTTTTTACTTAAAAATTGTATTCTTAGAGTTTCCACTATTTTTTCTAATTTTTATCACAATGTCTGTGTTTATTTAAATCTCCCTAGTCGCCTTCAATTTGTTTCATTTTCCATGAAATCATCATTTTGATTTTTTCTAGTCTAGTAACATGAGATATTTTTAGTTTAGTTTTAGTTACAATCTATTGATTTCCTGATAATTATTTCATAATTCCTGATTAATGTTGTAAAATGTTGGTTTTGATTTTTTTTTAACACAATAGAAGAATTTTTAAAGTTTCTATATTGGAGGATTTTTAATTTTTCATTTCTACTTGGGAATTATTTAACAGTTTTTATACAAATTATTTTTAAAATATGATCCATATTACTTTCATTTGAGAATTTTTAGAAGATTTCTCTTGCCTAAAATATGGCCAATGTTTGCACATGCCCCATAGGCAATTAAAAAGAAGTTACCTTCCGGGTATACAGTAGGGAGAAGTTCAAGTTCACATTATTGAATCTACTTTTTAAATTTCACTTAAAATCCTCTATTATTACTTGGATTAGTCATGCAGTGCAAGAGAAGTTAAACCCTGCTAGTTATCATGTTTCTATTTTTTCTCCTTTTATTGCTCCCAGTTCTTGGTTATGCATTTTAAAGGTTTGTTATTTGTTGCATAAGACCACATGAACACTTTGATGTGTATGTGTCTCTAACTTTTATTATATATAGATCCTTTTGTCATTTAAATTTTTGTCTTGGATTTAACTTAAATATCAATGTTGGCTGTGATTTATTTTTTGTTTGTTTGCCTGATGTGATTTTATTCTATTTTTTCACTTTCAAACTTCTGAGTCAATTTCAGATATGTCTTATGTATATGGCTAATAGTTAGGTTTTATTATTTGATATAATCTGAGTCTTTTTATAGGTTAGTTTATCCCACTGACATTTATTGCTATAAGAGATATTTTTTTGTTCTGAATTCTGTCATTTGTGCTATTCCATTTGTTTCTAATGTTTCCTATCGCATCTGTCATTAGCTTAATGGTTTATGTTTTCTTTTGCTTTATATGTATGATTTGGGTTTCAGTTTTGATAGTCTATAATGTTTATAGATTCTATTATATCAGTGACTTTACTGCTAATTTTATTACTAACATTGCCCTTATTTGTCATTTAATAAATCTATCAATTTCAAATCGTATCAAATAAGAAATTAGGACAGCAAGATTTTTACATATTCTTCCAATATCTCCTTATATATGCCACCACATTTTTGTAAGTTACCATATTATTTTTAAATTATCAAAATTAAAAACATTTGTATTTTGCTGCGAAAATGGTCACATTTGTCCACAGATGTACATTTAAACAAAATTAACACTTGCCACCAACTTTTACCTCACAGCTTCTCCAATCCTAAGCTGCTTATTTTAACGATTTGTTTCATGGAAAGTTATCATCTTTATAAAACTCAGTCCTCATTCCGAATCAATTCCCTCCACTCCATTCCCTTCCATGTTTCCCATTTTCTGCAGATTAGAAGCCAAAATTGTTAGTATTATTTAAAAGTTCCTCCATGTACTTGTTTCTGCCTGCTCTTCTAGCTTTCTCCATCATCAATTCCTGCCTCCTTTTATATGTGGAGCTGCTCATAGTTAATGCATGGATCAAACAATTTTATGCTCCCAGACCTATAGTCACATTGCCAAACACTTAACTCTTCCTGCCTTATTTTATGCTAATTCTAATTTATTCATAAACACTCAGGTCAGAATTTATATTTCCCATAAAAATTTATGGCTGTATAACTTGAACATAGAAAGTTACAAATCCTGAGTGTGCAGCTTGGTGAATTTTTACACGTAGACACACAGAATCACACCTCCCTATCCAGATGAGCAAATAGAAACTAATCTGCATGCTGGAAGCACTATTTATGCACCCATAGTCCCTGCCTTCCTCACCAAAGAACAACTCTGCTGATTTGTTGCCATTAGTTATTTTTGCATGTAAATTGCCATGCATGGAGAAATATTATATGTGTAATTTCATGTTTGATTTTACAGGCCCTACAGTTTTAGGTCACTTCCTTGATCCAGTCTTTGGTCACCTTGGTAGCTGCAACCTCTTGAGTCTTACCAGTCCCCATCTATCCTTTCAGCCCTATTTGCCTTTTTTGTTCAAGATGCCTCAGCCTGGCCAGTCCAGGCCATCTCTGAAGCCATGATGGCCTCCTCAGTCAGGATCCACTGGCCCTGATCACTTAGGGAGAAGCAAACCTATAGCAATAGAAGACCAAGAAAGAGAGAGATACAGAATCTTTTTTTTTTTTTAAGCCAAGAAATAAAAAATAAAAGGAAGAGAGAAAAAAGGAAGGACACAGCTAGGGCTTTCCTATTTTTAGATACTGAGATTTTCTAAAAAACAGACACATCCTTAAATATATATTTGTCAGAGAAAATGTGTGTATGTGTCTTCTAGTAAACTTTTCTATGTTGCTATCTATTTTTAGACAAGTAATACATTATTATTATTATTTGAGATGGAGTTTTTTGATCTTGTTGCCCAGGCCGGAGTGCAATGGTGCGACCTTGGCTCACTGCAACCTCTGCCTCCTGAGTTCAAGTGATTCTCCTGCTTCAGCCTCTCTAGTAGCTGGGATTACAGGTGCCTGCCACCATGCCTGGCTGATTTTTGTATTTTTTTTGTTTTTGGTAGAGACAGGGTTTCACCATGTTGGCCAGGCTGGTCTCTAACTCTTGACCTTAGGTGATCTGCCGACCTTGGCCTCTCAAAGTGCTGGGATGACAGGCAAATTATATATTAAGTCCATGTCTGATGGCTTGAATGTGTATGTCATCTGTAGATATGTTTATTTTGTTTATTTCTTATCTTGGTCCTTTTTCTTGGAATTTCTGAAAAAAATTTATTTTTAAATCTCATGTGCCAATTATAAAAAGATGCTATGCCGTCTACATATAAAGTCTCTGGATGATATTTATTTAGTTTAGATAATATTTCCTTCAGGCTATTATTTGTAGTTAGATTAGTAGTAGACCACTACTAGTCTTGTACAGAGCCAACTCAAGGCCGATTTTAGGGTTGGTAAGATATAAGCCATGTCCAGTTGACTCCTAGTCTGCCAGCAGTCCCTATATAAAATAATGGGGTGTTTATCAGGGTCTCTTCACTATCAAGTCCTCTGAATTACAAGGTTTATCTCTCTTATACCATAAGGCGGCTGATATTTCAGCTCCTCTTAGCCCCTTATGACTTATTTTCTACTTGGCTTCGCCACCTCTCTGACAGCACAGAATATACACCAGAGAATTTATCAAGAGGAAAAGTTGGTCTCTCTTCTCTTCCCTTCTATTTGGGATCTAGGGCACAAAAGAAATAAGGTCTATGCCCTCCAATTTCTTCTTTTTTTCCCTGTGAGACTGCCAGAAGCTCTGCCCTGTTTTTAACTTGGTTATCAGCTGGAGTAGCTTTTTCTGACTAGGTTCTTAGACTCTCCACAAATCTTGTTAATGATTCAATAAGTTACTAAAGTGAAAAAGTAGAGTAAAATATCATACTCACCTCAATACCTTTCCTTGGGGACTTTGGCATTTTATATCCTGCCCACCTTGGTAGATATTTAAGGCTTCACATAGATTTTTTTTCTGAAATATGTTATCCAGTTTTGCAGCTGTTCTCATGGGGAGGATTGCTCAGCTAGGTGCTAGTACATCGTAGGCATAAGCCAAATTCAGGATGTAGTTTTAAAGCAAAACCATTCAGGATATAGGCATAGGCAAGGACTTCATGGCTAAAACACCAAAAGCAATGGCGACAAAAGTCAAAATAGATAAATGGGATCTAATTAAACTCCAGAGCTTCTGTACAGCAAAGGAAACAATCATTAGAGTGAACTGGCAACCAACGGAAATGGAAAAAAATTTTGCAATCTACCCATCTGACAAACGGCTAATATCCAGAATCTACAAAGAACTAAAACAGATTTACAAGAAAAAAATAAAAAATAAAACCATCCAAAAGTGGGTGAAGGATATGAACAGACAGTTTTCAAAATAGGACATATATGAGGCCATAAACATGAAAAAATGCTCATCATCGCTGATTATTAGAGAAATGCAAATCAAAACCACATTGAGATACCACTTCACGCCAGTTAGAATGACGATCATTAAAAAATCTGGAGACAACAGATGCTGGAGAGGATGTGGAGAAAGAAATAGAAACACTTTGACACTGTTGGTGGGAGTGTAAACTAGTTCACCCATTGTGGAAGACAGTGTGGCGATTCCTCAAGGACCTAGAAATAGAAATTCCATTTGACCCAGCAATCCCATTACTGGGTATATACCCAATAATTATAAATCATTCTACTATAAAGACACGTGAACACATGTGTTCATAGCGGCACTGATTACAATAGCAAAGACCTGGAACCAACCCAAATGCCCATCAGTGACAGACTGGACAAGGAAAATGTGGCACATATACATCATGGAAGCAGCCATAAAAAATGATGAGTTCTTGTCCTTTGTAGGGACATGGATAAATCTGGAAACCATATTTCTCAGGAAACTGACACAAGAACAGAAAATCAAACACCAAATGATCTTACTCATAGGCAGGTGTTGAACAATGAGAACACAGGGACACAGGGAGGGGAGCATGACACACTGGGGTCTGTTGGGGGGGCAAGGGAGGGACAGCAGGGAGGTGGGGAGGTCAGGGAGGGATAACATCAGGAGAAAGTCCAGTTGTCAAAATTCTTCACAAAATACTAGTATATAAAATCCAAAAATATATGAATATATGATGAAGTGAGTTTATCCTGGGAATGCAAGCCTTATTGAACATACAAAAGTAAATCAATTATTGTTTATTTATTTGTGCCTGTAAAGTATGTTTCTTATTTTTGATATCAAGAAAAGGTTGTATAAATTGAGAGAACTTACAGAGTCTTCAGAGGTAAAGAGGAATGTTTTCTCTAAACTTCTCACCCAATTAATATACTATTATCTGCAAACTTACCACAAAGGGCAAATTATTTTTAGAAGGCATTTAAAAACAATTATAATAAGAACTTGAAGTAATAAATGTGCAGAAGAGAGAGTAACATTAATGAAAATTTGTATTACCAGCTATTTTTAAAATATTTTTAAATAATATACAATTTGAAACTGGTACATTAATAGACTTCTGTAGTAAAGGAAGTCTATCAGCTCTTCAGAGCTGTGCCACACCTCAGTTTTCTTTGCAGTTATTCATGGTATTCATAGTTTTTTCTTTCTAGATATATTTTGGGTTTTGTTGTTGGGGTGGTGGTGATGGTGCTCGTGTTGAATAGATAAAATGTGCTGTCTTTATTGTCGCATTTTGACAGTAAGCATCTTCAAACTACTTTTAAAATAAATCCAATCTCTTACGACAAAACATTCTTTTTAGGGCCATTTCATTTCCTCTTTTATGTTGGACTAATTTTTATGGTTTAAGGCTGCTTTATATTTGAAGTCCTATGATTTATTTTCATTGCACTTGTGATATAACTGCATTGCGCTTTGATTCAAAGTCTAGTTCTTTTTCGCTCTTTCTTGGATTCTTTTTTTCTTTGATAAAGCGTTACCTCAAAATATTTTTCTCAAAAAATAAGTACACGGGAAACTTCTTTAACTTTTAGTGTACTTGAACATATTTTAAATTTTCATTTACATTTGATTTATATTTTTAATATAGAATTTTAACTTCAAAACTATTTTCCCTCAAAATCTATTTCCCTCAAAATATTAAAAATACTAATTTATTGTCATTTGACATGGAATGTTGCTGAAGAGAAGGCTAAGTTCTTTGCCATTTTTTCCTTTGTCAGGAAAAATATTTTGTTTTGCTTCCTGTTTCTTTTTCTTTCCCACTTTTATTTTATCTTCAAGGGGTACATGTGCAGGTTTGTTACACAGGTAAATTTCATGTCACAGGGGTTTGGTGTACACACAATTTTGTCATCCAGGTAATCAGCATAATACCCAACGGGTAGTTTATCCTCAGTCTCCCCCAGCCCTCTACCCTCAAGTATGCCATGGTTTATATTGTTTCCTTCTTTATGTCCATGTGTATTCAGTGTTTAGCTTTTGCTTATAAGTAAGAACATACAGTATTTGGTTTTCTGTTCCTGTATTAATTCACTCCTGATAATGGCCTCCAGCTCCAACCATATTTCTCCAATGGACACTTTTTTTTTATGATTTAGGAATATTCTGTGGTACACATGTACCATATTTTCCTTATCCAATCAACCAATGATGGGCATCTGGGTTGATTCCCTGTCTCTGCAACTGTAAACAGTCCTGCAATGAACATATGTGTGCATATGCCTTTATGGTAGAATGATTTATATTATTTTGGCCATGTGTATGTGTTCTTTTGAGAAACACCTATTCATGTCTTTTGCCCATTTTTAAAATGGGGTTGTTTTTTGCTTGTTGGTTTGAGCTCCTTATAGATTTCGGATATTATATCTTTGTTGAATGAATAGTTCAAAAATATTTTCTTCTGTTCTGTATATTTTCTTCCATTCTGTAGGTTGTCTGTTTACTCTGTTGATAGTTTCCTTTGCTGTACAGAAGCTCTTTAGTTTGATTAGGTTCTACTTGTCAATTTTTGTTTAGAGTCTTTGTCATGAAGTATTTGCTGGGGCCAAAGTCCAGAATGGTATTTCTTAGGTTTTCTTCCAAAGTGTTTATAGTCTTAGGTTTTATACTTAATGTCATCTGTCTTGGGTGTTTTTTGTTTTAAATGTATGTAATATGGTTAAAGGTAGAGGTTTAGTTTCAATCTTCTGCATATGGCTAGCCAGTTATCCCAGCACCGTTTATTGAATAGGAAGTCCTTTCTCCATGGCTTGTTATTACTAGTTTTGTTGAATGTTAGATGGTTGTAGGTGTGCTGTTTTACTTATGAATTCTGTAACCTGTTCCATTGTCTACAGGTCTGTTTTCATCCCAATACTGTGCTATTTTAGTTACTGTAGTCTTATAGCATAGTTTGAAGTCAGGTAGTGTGATGCCTCCAGCCTTACTCTTTTTGCTTAGGATTTCTTTGGCTATTCAGGCTCTCTTTTGGTTCCAAATGAATTTTATGATAGTTTTTTTCTTTTAAATTACATGAAAAGTGATGTTAGTAATTTGATAGGAGTAGAAATGAATCTGTAAATTGCTTTGGAATGTACAGCTATTTTAACACTACTGATTCTTCCTATCCATAGGCATGGAATATTTTTCCATTTATTTGTGTCATCTCTGATTTATTTCAGCAATGTTTTGTAATTCTTATTGCATAGATTATTCACCTCCTTGGTTGGCTGTATTCCTCAGTATTTTCTTCTTCTTATGGCTATTGTGAGTAGGATGGCATTCTTGATTTGGCTCTCAGCTTGGATGTTGTTGGTGTACAGAAATTCTACAGAGTTTTGTACGTTAATTTTGTATCCCTGAAACTGTGCTGAAGATGTTTATCAGATCTAGGAGCCTTTGGGCAAAGAATATGGTGTTTTTAAAGTATAGAACCATATCGTCTGCTAAGAGAGATAGTTTTGCTTTCTCTCTTTCTATTGGATGCCTTTCATTTATTTCTCTTGTCTGATTGCTCTGACCAGGACCTCCAGTTCTACGGTGAATAGGAGTGGTAAGCGTGGGCATCCTTATGTTGTTCCAATTCTCAAGGGAAATGCTTCCAACTTTTGCCTGTTTAGTGTGATGTTGCCTGTCGGTTTGTTGTAGAGAGCTCTTATTATTTTGATGTGTGTTCCTTCAATGCCTAGTTTGTTGAGGGTTTTTAACATGAAGTTTGTTGAATTTTATCAAAAGCCTTCTCTTCATCTGTTGAGATGTGGTTTTTGTTTTTAGTTCTGTTTATGTGCTGAATCACATTTATTGATTTGCATATGTTGAACCAACCTTGCATCTAAGGAATAAAGCTTACTTGATCATGGTCAATTAGATTTTTGATGTGCTGCTGGATTTGGTTTCCCAGTATTGTGTTGAGAATTTTTACATCTAGGTTTACCTTAGATAATTACATTTTTGTTTTTCTCTGATTGTTATTTTTTATAACATGATATTAAATCAGATTTTTAAATAATTAGCTTTTTGATCCTAAAATTTTATTTAAAGGTCTTTTCTGTTACATGAATAATTTATTTACTTTCAGGTTCAGGTAGTTTGTTGACTTCTAATGGGGGTGTGTGTGTGTGTGTGTGTGTGTCTGTGTCTGTGTTTATGTACATTCATGCTACTGGTTTTCTTTAAGTGCCAAATGATCTAAGTTGTTATTGTTGTGATAAAGAAAATCTATTTACTTTTACATATTTACTATGTCTATAACCCAATTATAAAATTATCACTATTTATAATAGATTTTCTTTCAGTTTTCTCCTTTTTCTTTAGGTAAAATTGCAATTATCGGTGAAGAATTATCTTTTAAAATATTTTCTATTTTAATTAGTGTTATTATTTTTATACTTTTTTATTGCATTGGTTGTAACTACCAGGAAACATTTAAATATAGTATTATAATATGTTTAATAATACTATTATATAGATAATACATAATATTTTATATTATATCATAGCATATATAATTATTCTAGAAAGTAATCATATTGCCATCAGCTAATGGTTTTGAAATCATCATGTAAAGTTAGTGTACTTCACTTGACAGTTTTCTCAAAGCTTATATTTTATGTTCTTAAATGTAAAAAATTGCTATAAAATTTTTTGACATTATATTTAGTATCTATTAATATTTTTTCTTCTTTGCTTATTAAAGTGACTAATTATATTAACATATCCATCTGTTGAAATAGCCTCACATTCCTCTATATACTTTATGCAATTGTATGTTATCATTTTAACATGCTGGTTTAGTTTATTTACGTATTTCTATTCTTGAAAAATGAGTATTTTCTTGAGCTATCTCTGTGATATATTATGAAAATTATATTAGATTTATAAATTTAATTGAGAAGAAATTTACTGCTTTCCACAGTGCAGAAAAATGTAGAGAGCATGAGTATTACCTGTTTCTTGTTGATTTTATAAAATTTAAAGCTCTCTGGCCCCACAGTTTTAGGCGAAGTCCTTAAAAACATGCGCAATTTCTTTCCCCATTTAACACATTTATTAAATTACCTCTTCTGTTTTAGGACAAAGCATAGAAAACAAGCCATTTAATGTAGTTTTTCCAATGATATTTGTAGAAGTGTATAGGAATATTCTTTTAAATCTCTCCCATATTTGTGCCCTCTTATGTATGGATTTTTGTATTTTTGGTTTTCTGAATTTTGCTTAATTACCTTCAAAAAGTTTCACTATCTTTAGAGTTTACTAAAAGAACTAGTTTTTGCATAAATTTATCATTTTTTTCAATTTTCTAATATATTAATTTCCAGTGTTATCTTTGTGATTAATCATACATAGTATCATCAAATCATCTTTGCAGGGGAGGACACAGTTTGTATTTGAAAAACTTACCTTCTTTTTTATAGTTGAATAATTAACATACTTGACACTGTGAGTATGCTTCTAAAAACATGTTCTGACTTCCTTAAGTTTTCACACGTTTATTATTCTAATTGGCATTAATATCTAAGACTATAACTAGACATGTTACTTTGTCTTTGATTCTGGAACTATTTAGTGTACTGTTTTTATCTTCTTTCTTTTCAATTTAAAAATGAGTCTATATTTTGTAAGCATTTTATTACTTGTTTTTTATTATAGAGTCACATCAGTCTCATCTTCTGTAATATATCTGTCTTCTCATTTGCCAATATTATGCCATATTCCTCTTATTTAGCTATTGTTATGATGTTTATTAGTCAAAATCATACCCCAAGAGTTATTTCTAGTATGAAATGATCTGAGAAGGGGGATATATAGCTTTTGATATTAGTATCGAAATCAAGATACTCAGGAGAAAATTTAGGATTTTTCAACAGCTTCTGAATTTAGAGACCAAACTCTGAAATAGATCCCATGTTTTATTTGTTTAAAAAATCTTTTTGTGCTCCTTACTGCAAAAGTAAACCATAATTCAGTTAACTTTTCCAATATCAAGCCGTTGAAGCTGGAATTAATAACGTGGTATCATAAGGATGAATTTGTTCTGACAAGAGTTCTGTTCTTTAGTCCTTCAAAATAAGCAAATAATCAAAAGGGGGAAATGAAGCTTAGCAGAGGCTGATAGGAATTTTTGAACATATCGCAGATAGAGGGAAAGTCTAAAGTGTTTCAAGTTACTCTCTATTGATTTCTCTTTTGTCCTTTCAGTAAGAGAAGGCTCATGTTCATCGTGATGTGCTCAAGACTTAAAATAGGATGTCCCTGACAGCTGCTAGCAGGGATCCTAGGAGGTGTTAGATGATATCCGATTTCCTTTGCAACTGGACATTCTAAAGAGAAGCTGCTATTGTTTTTTATATGAAAAGCATGAAAGCAAAAATAGTTCAGATTTCTTAAGGTCTTACTAGAGTAAGAGCATATATCTGTGAGATGAGTCTCAAACAGGGATGCAGCATGACTTCAGCCTCCACCAGATTAACATGTGAAAAGCCGGGCCCTCAGTTCTTTTCTCTGGATTGCCAAAAATCTTACATTGTCTCCTGTCTGTTTCCAAGTAGTCACCACTGACCTTTACTCTCACCTTTTGGCAGGTTCCACTCTATTTCCCACTATCTTTGTATTTGTGCTGATATTTAGGCACTTGGCCCATATGTGAACATTCCTTTTGTTATTTATGAATGCATCTCCTCATACCTAGATTATGTCAGTTCTTGCTCTTCTATTTATTACCGTTTTCAGGAGCCTCAATGGCTTTGTTCTGCAGCAGCAGGGAGTATGCTTAACTGTTAAGAATCATAGAAAAACCCCATTCAAAGAGAACCAAGAGACCATGATTTTGCCCATCATCTTACAGGTGCGACGTCAGAGCATGACATTCATAAGTTCACACATAGTTTGTCTATAAAAGATGTAGGATTGGCATCTAAGTTTTCTGAATTTAGTTCTGTGTACTTTCATCTATAACAGTCATTCTCTAACTTTTTAAAGGTTCAGAACACTTTACACGATATATTCGTATTATTGAGTCAAATAATATAAAGAGGAGCTAAATTAAGATAAACGCTGGGGATCTAGACTTTATCTGTTCAACCTCCCCATCTCTTCCCCTTTAGCAGGTCCTGAAGCAACCGTGTAAACACAGAATTTGAGAACCCCTGCTGTGAAAAAGAAAAAAAATAGGGAACAGAAAAGACAATTGGGAGTGTCAGAACCCACAGGAGGTAGCCATGGGATAACGGTGTAAGAAAATAATTTCTATTTTCAATAAAACAGTCAAGGTAAACCAAAAAGAGAAGGTGACATTTGAGCAATGACTTAAAGGAAATAAGGAAGCAATGCATGTGGACATTAGGGTAAAGAACATTTCTGGTAGAAGGAACAGCCATTGCAGACTACTGGGCATGTCCAGGGCCCAAGGAGAAGATGCATTTGGAAATACAAGAGAGGTAGGTTTCATCTGCTAGCCAGCCAGGGTAAATCAGAGAGCCCTGTGGAGACTTGTGGTAACACGTGTTGCAGCTAGACCATCTTATGTATCATTGATATAACAACCACTCTCAACCTTCTTATAGGACAAAAACTTCTAACTTTAACCTTCCTGTGTGTGTGTTTACGTCATTCGTATATATTTCTATATATACACACACATACACATATACAGGAAGCCTGCCAAAGAGCTGGTTCTAGAAGATGTCACTAATTGTCACTATTTGTAGATACCTTATTACACCTGGAGCTATCTGGGCCAAAACATTACATTGTGGCTCCAGCATGACCACATTGAGGCAAGTGCTTCTGTAGAAAATGCCTGCATAGTTAAGTGAGTTGTCTTGGAACCTGAGAAGGCATGTGGTTTCTTTGACCAGAGATTCAGCGAGATCTTTCCCAAGAACTAAGCTTTGTCAAGCAATTCAATAGTTGATAAAACATTGTGTTCTACTCAAAGTGCCCAATGTCTCTTGACCACCTTATTTCCTTTCCCATGGGGCCTACTCTGCCCAGAATGCTTTTTCTCTGGCCTTTCATCATCACACAGACTACCTGGCAAATATCTGCTCACCCTCCCAGAAAAAGTTCATTTTTCATCTGTTCTGCAGCAAGCAGAGCACGTGGCTTCTTTCTCTTTGCTCCCTCAGCATTCTGCTCCTGGCCTCCTTTGTAGCACAAGTTGCATTCCATCATTGCTGTGTATATTTGCACAGGTCTTTGCCTTGTACCACCTTGTGAGCTCCTTAAGGACACATAATGATGATCGATTTATTTCTGCATCTACAGACTGAACCCAGCATCTAATGCACAGTAGACTCTTAATAAACGTATATTTAACACATGTGTGAATGAGTTCTATTAGCTCAAACCTATTATGTTGGTATACATGTGGACTAACATTTAGAACAGCAATGGAGAAAATTTCCAGTTTGAAAATCAAGGAACTGAAATCTGATATGAGAAACACTATATATTTAGCTATTGATTGGGATTAAAACCACCCATCATTTTATTGTGCCTCACTTTATTGCTCTTCGCAGATAGTGCTTTTTTTATTTTTACCACCTGAAGGTTTGTGGCAACCCTGCATCAAGCAATTCTATCGGCACCATTTTTCCAACAGCCTGAGCTCCCTTCCTGTCTCTGTGTCACATTTTGATAATTCTTGCCATATTTCTTATTTATTATTACTACTGTAACTGTTTTGGTGGTCTGCGATCAATTATCTTTGCTGTTATTATTATGGTTGGGGGCACCATCAGTCATGCCCATGGCAGGCATAATCAATTAATATTCTGACTATTCCACCAACCAGCCATTTCCCCTTCTCTCTCCTTCCACCAGCAAAAAGATGACAACTCGCTGAAGGCTTACATAACCTTTAGCACTATTTCGCAATGAAGTATTTTTTAAATAAGAAATGTACATGTTTTCGGCATAATGCTATTATATACTTAATGGGTTACATGTATATGTACTGGGAAACCAAAAAATTCCTGCAACTTGCTTCATTACCTGATTCACTTTATGGAGGTGGTCTGGAACCAAACTCAACAATATCTCAAAAATGATGCCTGTATATACGAAGCAAACCTCCTCGGGTCTCACCCAGCATGAACTAGACTTACCCTGAACCACTTTTGATTATGCAGGTAGCAGGTCCAGGAAACAAAAATAATCATTCCCATTCAGGAGATGAGAGTTCTCTATCAGAGAAGTAAGTGCCTTACCACAAAGATGCACCCTTTTATTTATTTCACACATGTTTATTGAGCTTCAGGCACTGTGTTAGAGACACCAGTGAAATAGAAGACCAAAACCTCCCTCCTTATAGAGCTTGCATTCCATTAGTAGTTAACAAAAAGTAAAGTAATGCATTGACTTATTAATACAGCAGAAACAGGAGGATCAATAATACAAGAATTTCTGAAGCAGGTTGGAGTATTAGTAAGGTGTCTGGGTGGGCCTAATTGAAAGAGGTAAGCTTTGAACAAAGATTTAAAGGAATAGAGACCTCGTAAGAGACCTCAGCTCAGTAGAATCACCTCTGAACTACAATCTCCTACAGCAAGGAGCCCAGGAAATCAACCTGTATAACTGAGCAAACCCAGCAAACATTCCTGGCACCGTTCGTTAAGTTCTCCTAGTACCAGTAGTCTGCAGAAATGGCATCCATAAAATATTCTAATAGCATAGCCATCTCCAAGATGAATCTGGTCTGTGCATTTTAAAGATAACAAAATGTTCCATCACCATGGTGCTTTGAAAATATTTTTAAAGATCAAGGAAATTGGCCAATTTGGATGTGTTTAAAACAGAACATGTTTACATCACCTTATATATGACCCACCCTTTAACAATGCATTCTGTGCCTATACCAGGGGCACAGTTGTGCCCCTCCCAACTTTGTGGAATAAATGGGCTGAATAAATGCTGCTGGTGAAAGGCTCAGTGATGATAGATTCCCGGCAAGTTCCCTGGAGGTCACTGTGCTTAAGATCGGCTGATGTTCCCTTACTTTGCCAGCGCCTATCAAATTTTGCCATTTGTAGAAAACTGACTTGGGCAGAGCTATCATTATTATTAATATTATTTTATTCTTGCCAGAAACTGCCATTTCAAAGTGTGTTCTTTTCTGGACTGAAAAACAAAATAATGAGCCTGTATTTTTATTTCCTGGGAGGCCACATTCATTTGCATTCACTTACAGTTTAGACTCCCCGGGTTCTATAATTTGCACAAGGCTTCTAGAGCCAGGCATATAATCACAGCAGGGGAGAAGTGAGTCCCCAAAGCTTACATATTGTAAGATGCCTTGGCTGTGCTTATATTGGCTCAGGGGTCCTAGTGCTTTCAGCACCAAATCCATGTATGTATGTGTGGAGACATTTTATAGAGAGAGATTTGGATCCTAGCTGTTGTGCTAAATCTCTGATGGGTCTAAGCCCATCTGCTGACAAGTCTGTTTGCACAGGCCAAGCACCGCAAATGCTCTCTGTTGATAAATCAATCAGGTCCCTGACCTGTCATTATGTTTTCTTCTGTGGTGATAACACCAACTCGCATGCATACAGCACTATTAGACAAGTGCCCCCCGGGACAAACCCGATCAGTGATAAAGAGTGACTTTGTGACAAGACACTATTTCTAGTCTTTGACCCCATCTACTTTTAAGCCTCCAGACCTCTAGCCCACCTAGCTCTAGGACCCAGCAAGGAAATCTTACAGATATGTCCAGCCTTTGAGCTGCTGTGTTTTGTGTTATTCCTTTCTCTGCTATTTCCCGTCATGATTTAAATCAGCTGCCTAAACCCTCAGAGCATCCAAAACAGACGGGGATAGTTTCTGTTCTGGTTGTCTGTTGCTACCTAACAAACACACTAAAACTCAGTGGCTTAAAACAACCACCATTTTATTTGCCCACGATTGTAGTCTGAGTTGGGCTCAGCCAGTGATCACTCCTGTGACTGCATTCAGCTGGTAGGTTGTTTGGGAGCTGGGCTCAGCTGGGATGCCAGTAAGGCTGGGCATCTTCCTCTGCTCCTCTAGTCTCAGAGCTTGTCCCATTCCACATGAAGTATCCACTTTGTATGTCTCTGTAGTCTCAACAGTAGTATGGCTGGACTTCTTAGGAGACTCGTGATTCCCAAGAGTACAAAATAGTGGCTTCTAGACATCCGTAAGTCTTAGACCCAGAGCTAGCACAGTGTCACTTCCAATACATTCTATTTGATAAAGCAAATTGCAGGCTGAGACCAGATTCCAGAGGAGGGTCAGGATTAGGGTGAGGCAAATAAGGTGCCTTGGACACCACTCTGAGTAAGTGGATCCATGTATGTGGATCTCACTTAAATTCTGTGCCATAGGCACCTACCTCGTGTCACTCTAGTCCAGGTCCTGCTGAACAAAAAGGAACAACGGCATGAATATCGGCAGCCAAGATTTACTGGAGACCACCGAAGTGACAACGTACCACAATCTGGTTTACAGTGATTCACATTCTTCCCAGATGAACAATATACTCCCTCCTTACCCCATGAAAGCCAAAAAGTATGACCCCATTTTAACTTTATGCTTGGGCTCGAGGTCTAGGATATTGTCTTTTAAATCAGACCCGATGTGGATGAGGTTCGCTGTCTGTTTTTCCTCAGGGTCAGCGGAATGAGTATACGCCTTCTCAATCTAAAGGCCTACAAAGTGATCTCACACATGCCAGGGTATAAAACAGAGTGGACACAGAAGTGGAGTAACTGCAGTGGACATGCCCATGCAAAAAGTAATTTAAAAAATAAAAAAGATGCATTTTAGCCACTGGTTTGCAGAAATTCTGTAATCTACCAGGGCATATATCATCAACTTTCTTATTCCAGGGTCAAAAAATATTTTTTGATCAAGGTTCAATTTTAGTCCTTGGAAAATGCGTGTGTGTGTGTGTGTGTGTGTGACAGAGAGAGAGAGAGGGTGTATGTGTGCATGCATGTGTACTGTGCTTTTTGCATCATTCTTCCTTTTAAAATCAAATTGGCATGTGTTTTTTACCTACGTGGTTTTCTCATCCTACTGCCTGTCTGTAGGTAAAATGTCCAGAAGACTGTTATTTTTTGAACTGTCCTTGTTCCTTTTAGTTCAAGCTGCTAGTGCTTCCATCAATATGATTATAAACTTTGTAGATTTTCTATGAGTCCTATCAGTGTTTACTTCATCAGACAAAAACCACACCTTCAAATATCTCCAAGAGAAATCGCACTCTGCTTTGGGTTGCTGTGATATAATTGCCCTTTAGATTATTAGAAGTCTTCTGGCCTAACTGAGTTCTTAAGGTACTCCATTAAGCCCTTCTGAGGTCCTATCAAAGGATTTACGGTTGAATTTCTCATTTGATTTTGACCTGACCATGAGGTTTTCTTTTACTGACAGAACCCTAGATTTGGTCCTTGCCCTGAGGCCCGTTCTTATTTTGAGAATCTTTATTTGCTTGGGAAGCTGGGTATGAGAAAGCATTTAATTTTCTATACTATCAAGTTCAAATTTGGATTTCCTTTTCTCTAGATGATATTAATACTCAAAAACTGAACTGCTTATCTTTTAGTTCATCTCTATCTGTATATTATGAAACAGACAAACACAACTGGCATTTATACCATTCAGCCTAGACATCTCAGCTGGATGTACAAACTCATTGAGTAAATTTTCTGTCTTCTAAGTCCATGGTCCCCAACCTTTTTGGCACTAGGTACTGATTTCATGAAAGACAATTTTTTCCATGGAGGGGGTGGTGGCAGGGAGGTAGTTTTGAGGTGAAACTGATCCACCTCAAATTCTTAGGTATTAGATCATCATAAGGAGCATGCAACCTGGATCCCTCGAATGTGCAGTTCACAATTGGCTTTGCGCTCCTGTGAGCATCTAATACACTGGCTGATTTGGCAGGAGGCAGCGCTTAGGGAGGAATGCTTGCTTGCCCTCTGCTCACCTCCTGCTGTGTGTCCCAGTTCCTAACAGGCCGCAGACCAGTACCAGTCCATGGCCTGGGGGTCAGGGATTCATGTTCCAAGTTACCTAAGGCGATTGCGTTTTTAAATTCCGCTGTTACATAACATGAATCATCTTTCCTCCACCCTTTATTTACAGTTTCGTACTAGCTCATTTTCTGTTGCTTAAAACAGAATATCTGAAACTAGGTAATATGTAAAGAAAATAAATATATTTCTTATAGTTATGGAGGCTGAGAATTCTCAGACTAAGGGACTGCATCTCATGAGAGTCTTCTTGCTGATGGGAACTTTCTGAAGTTCAAAGGCAGCACAGGGTGTCACGTGATATGGGGGCCGAGTGTACTATCTCAGGTCTCTTTTTCTCTTCTTATCAAGCCAGCAGTTTGTCTCCCAGGATAACCCATTAATCCGTAAGTGGATTAATCCATTCATGAGGTTAGGACCCTCATGATACAATCACCTCTTAAAAGATTCCACCTTTCAATGCAGCCACACTGGGGTTAAGCTTCCACCAAATCTGGGGACATATTCAAGCCATAGCAAATTCACTCATGCCTTTCTAGCACCCAGTGGCAGGCTTCTTGTTACCCATTAGGTACCTATTCTCCACTAAATCCCAATGGCAATGTCACCTATATTAGATATTTGTTATGGAGCACCTCATGTGTAGGTATCAATTTAAGTTTTAGACATCTTTTACTGCATAACAGAGAACTCCAAAACGTAATGACTTAAAACAACACTATTTTATTTTCTCGTACCCTGTGCATCAGAAATTTGCACAGAGTTCAGTTTGGCAGTTCTGTTATTTCATGCGGTTTTGGCTTGGGTCATTCAAGTGAATACATTCAGCTAGTGTCTGGGCGAGTGTGAAGATACAGGAGGGCATTTGGATAGCTAATTTTTTTAGCACCATGTTTGATGCTATCAAATTGCATTGGCACGTTTATCACTCTCAATAAACTATATTGTTTTACTAATCTAAGCAATTAACTTTTACCCATACCACACTGTTAAAGTTGGTTTCTTATATAGAGCACTATAGTAATGACTTTTTCATATCCAGTCAGATAACCTTGGTATTTTGATTAAAGTATTTAAACTCTTTATATTTAACGTAAATATTAATGTGACTAAATTGAATTGATTATCATGCTATTTCTTTATTATTGTCTCATCATTTAAAATATAGACCTTTCCTCCTCTTTTACTGAATAATTTTGGGTCACCTGAACATATTTTTCTATTCCAACTTACGTCTACTCTTGGCTTATTTGATTTATCTGATTTTTAAGTTAATTTTATAGTGGTTGCTCTGTGATTTAAAATATCCATTTTTAACTTATTACATGCTATCTGTAAAAATATTATACAACATCCTATAGTATGTCAGAAGCATAAAGTAGTATGCTTCTGTATTTCCCACCTGCCCCTGTGCTATGGCTAGCACACCTTTCATTTCTATATGTTAGGAACCTCATGATACATAGTTATTACTTTCACTTTATATGTTAAAATATTATTTCAATAAAATTTTTAAACAATGAAATAGATTTTTATATTGACCCTCATACTTATCATTTCTTGCACTCTATTATTTTCTATTTGTCCAAGTTTTCATGTGGTATAATTTTTCTTTGGTGTGAAGAACTTCGCTAAACATTACTTGACTATAGGCCTACTGGCAATGCTTTTGTTACGAAAAGTCATCATGTGTGTTCATTTCTGAAGAACATTTTCATTATCTACAGAATTTTGTCTTCGCAATTATTTTTCCTTCCAATACATAAAGGTTGCTGGTCCTTTATCATCTGGCTTGCTTTGTTTTTGACAAGATGCCTATGTTCATTTTTCTTTTTGTTTTTCTGTAAAAACATGGCTTTTCCCCCCTCTGGCTGTTTTGAAGATTTTCTTTTTATTACTGATTTAAGAAATTTGATAATGATTTGCTTTGGTATCGCATTCTTTGATTTTTTTCTTCCTCAGGATTTGTCAGGCTTCTTGAATAAAGAAATACATACTTTTCACAAATTTGAGATGTTTAAATAATTTCTCTAATATCTTCCTGGCCATTCTTCTTCTTTTCTAAGAACCCAATTAAGCATGTTAGATCTCAGTAGTGTCTGCATTTCACTGCTGCTGTGTTCAGTTTTTCAGTGTTTCTTCCCTCTGTTAGCTTCAGGTTAGTTTCCTCTGCTCTGTTTTCAAGTTGACTGGTCTTTTCCTCTGCAGCATTTATTTTTTGCTAATTCCATCTCTTGCTGAACTTTTAATTTCAGGAATTTTTACACTCTGGAGTTTTAACAAAAATGTTGTTCACTTGTTTACTCCTAATTTCCTTCCTATTCTCTTCTTAACTTTTGAACAAATAATGACAGTTTATTTTTTTATTGTACTTTAGGTTCTGGGGTAGATGTGCAGATCATGCAGGATTGTTGTATAGGTACATACATGGCAATGTGGCTTGCTGCCTCCATCCCCCCTGGAGCTAACGGCATTTTAAAATTGCTTCATGTTATTTCAATCATCAGTTGTGTTTAAATCTGTTTCTGTTGACTGATTTTTCTTCTGGTAATAATAGTTCACATTTTCCTGCTTCTTCACTCATGCAGTATTTTTTATTGATGTCTAGTATTATGAGCATTACATTGTTGAGTATTTGGATTTTGTTGTCTACCTTTGAAGAGCACTGCAATTTGTTTTGACAGTTAAATTACTTGTGGGTCAGCTTGTCATTTCCATGGCTTATGTTTAACTTTTGTTAATGTGAATTTAGGTTAGCCTTTGTTCCAGGGCTAGTTTAGCCTGACTGCATTCAGCAACCTACTTGGATCTCTACTGAATGTGCTCAGAATTCAACAATGTCTGTTACTGTATTCTTCCATTTTCAAACTGCTATAAAAAATACCCAAGACTTGGTAATTTATAAAGGAAAGCAGTTTTAATTAACTCACCATTTCATATGGCTGGGAAGGTCTCAGGAAACTTACAATCATGGCAGAAGGTGAAGGGGAAGCAGGCACCTTCTTTACAAGGCAGCAGGAAAAGAGTGCAAAGCAAAGGAGAAACTACCAAACACTCATACACCCGTCAGATCTTTTGAGAATTCACTGGCTATCAGGAGAACAACATAGAGGAAACCACCCCCATGATCCAATCAACCCTCCCCATCAGGTCCTTCCTTAACACAGTTTAAGAAGAGAGTTGGGTGGGGACACAGAGCCAACCCATATCACTTACTGTGGCTATTGGGAACTTGAATGTCTCCCAGCCTTGTGAGAAATCTGGAAATTGTTAGCATATAGTTTCCAGGCACTTGTTCTTTTTTGGTTTCATGGAATATTACTCTTTTCCTGTAGAGAACAAGATTCAGCCAGAGACTCAGAAGGGCCCCTGCAGATTTCTGTGACTCTTCCTATGAGTTAATTCCTTGCTCTCTGGTGCTCTGCTTTCACATATTCTAGTTACACCCTGCCTCCAAGATTTTTTCTCCTATCAGCAAAACTTTCAGGCTCTGATTAAATTTCTTCTTCCTTTGCTATGGTCAAGAAATGGACTCTAGGCAGAAAAAAAAGGATAATAGTTTAGAGTAGCTCCTTTATCTCCATTTTCTTAGGGATCACAGTCTTATCCTATCTGTTGTCCAATGTCTGAAAAATACATGTATGTATATATGTATGTATGTATATGCAGTGTACCATTTTAATTTTTTTCTCATTGCAGTCTGTGTGTATTTTTAAAGATATTTTCTGAGTAGTTCCGATAGGAATCACAATTAACATCCCGAATGTGTAACAAATCAATCTGAGTGATAGAAACATAGACTCAAAGTTTCAGTAAAAACTATGTTTTTATACAGCTCCTTCCTCCCCCCAGGTTATGTTATTTTTGTGGCAAGTTGCATCTACATATAGGATATGTCCATTAACATAGATTTATATTGTTTTATGCATTTAAATCATATAAAAATATAAAGTTATCACAAACTAAAAATACAATAAAATCAGCTTTTATCCTTATGTAGCTTTCTTTACCAGGATGTATCACTTATGCATATAGCTTTGATTAGCTTTGATTTTCTGTCAAATATTCTTTAATTTGAGCCAAAGCATTCTAATAAGGATTTCTTCTAGGGCAGATCTACCAGCAATAAACTCCTTCAGCTTTTATTTATCTGAGAACGAGATTGTTAAATGTGTAGACATGTCTTTTATCAAAGTTTAGAGTTTCTACAAGTATTCTCTTCTCTCCCATCTCCCTTTCATCTCCTTCTGGGATTCTCATTATGTTTATGTTTTTATGCCTAGTGGTGTCCCACAAAGCCCTTAGGCTCTGTTCATTTTTCTTAATTTCTGTTTTTCTTCTGTTCCTCAGACTGAATATCTTAAATTGTTCTACCTTTATTTTCTCTGATTATCTTTTCTGTTTGCTCAAATCTCCTATTGATATCCTTTAGTGAGTTTTTTACTTCAGTTATTATATCTTCAACTTTAGAATATGTATTTTTATAATTTTTATTGATATTTTCTATGTAATTCATATGTAATTCTTCTGTTTTCCTGTAGCTCTTTAAGGTAGTCTTTGTCTAGTAAATTAATGTCTGCTTTCTCAGGAATTGTTCCTATCAATTTCTTCTGTGAATAGACCCCATTTTCTTGTTTTGTTTCGTGCTTTGTAATTTTTGTTGGAAACAGGCATTTTTAATATTAGAGTGTGATAACTGTGGAAATCAGAACTTTCCCCATCCTCTGCATTTGTATTAGTTGCTTGTTGTAGGCTGTAGCCATTTGTTCAGTGATTTTGCTGAACTAATTTTGTACTGTGTATTCTTCTTCATGTGTGATCTCTAAAGTCTCTGTTCATTTAGTTTGTATTCAGCAGATGTTTTAGCAGATACTTCCTTACATACCAGGAACCTCAACCTCCAAAAGAAAATAATTGACAAAAATAAGAGGAGAAAACATGAATTTTAATAATAATAATACATTTAACCTGGCCTTTGCAAGATAGGCTAAGTAACAGCGCAGGCTGCCAACATCAGATTAACTTCACTTTATTCTGCAAAAGGAATTTACTATTATCTCACCTCTGTCTTCCATGTTTTGAAGCTTACATTTGAAGCTATTACATTGCATTAATGATTCTTAGTTCACAATCTTAAAAACAAAACAGATAGCAAATGTCTTTTATGGCAAATAAAGAAACAAGTGGTGTTATATTACCCCTTCAAAAGGAATAGCCAATGTGTTATTTGCATCTTGGCTATGTGCTGGGTCTCCCCTTCAATGTTTAGCCTTAGCTTTCACTTCCTGCTTGTTCCAAGTCTAGAGATTGGCCCTAAGGGAAAGGTTAGGGTTTTCCCAGGTCTTTTCTGAGCATGTATCACGTCCTGGGCATATGTGTACTTTTCTAAATCCTCCAGTATACACAGATCTCTTTGAGTGGCCTATTTTTACTTTCCCAAAGAATCTCTCCTGAGGTTTTTCACCCATGCTTTGGGTATTCTCCTGTATGCTTCAGCCATTGTCTTTTGCCCCGGGTGACTGTGGCTTGTTCAGTTGCTTTACGGTGTTCTCAAGGATTGCATTGGTTTTTCCACCCTAGGTGAGTTCCAGATGACAAAAAACAATGACAAGCAACTTGTGTCAATTCTTCCAGCAGCCCCCAGACAAATTAGAATAAGCACAATTATTTGCAAATGAGATGCATTATACTCCCTCCAGAATCAGGAAATGAGGTTCTGGGAAAATAGGCTACTGTCTTCAAAATCACTGCCAAACTGGAGAAAGGGTAGAGGAAGGGCATGTAAAAATGCTTCATAACCTTTCTACCATTTTTAAATGACCTTCTTCTTGATTCAGCATTTGCTTGGTTGTTGTCATTCTTTTATTGTCATTCAGGGTTCTGATAGTTGATTCTGACAATTTTGCTTGATTTTTCTGTTTCTGTTTGAAGAATGAATTGTTAGAGCTGCTTACCCACTTTTGCTGACATCATCTCTATTTTTGCTTATTTGTTTTTTGGACATTTGTTTTCTGGACATTACATTTGTTTTCTGGACAGTGCTTTCTGGGCATTACATTTCTGGACAGTAAACAACAAAAGAGAAATAGAGATGAAATACAGAACAAAGCCCCTGCAATTCTTTCTTGCTCCAGAAATGCACTTTGTAATGGGCAACAACATGAACTTTTACAAATTCAATGGTGAAATGCAGGTAGAGGTGTCCTGAAGGGATTTGTGGGCATGCTGTTGCTGGACTTGAATACTGTTCTTTCTTTTTACGCATCTCCATTCTAATGAAAAGACCCTACATTTTCACAATGAGTGTGCCAATCTTAGCAGCAGAAAGAAGATTAAAAATAATCTTGTTCCTGCAGTGTAGCAATGTGCCCAATAAACGTATTTGTTTGGATCCTCAAATAATTATGTCAGGATGTGTTCATCATTCATTCATTCACTCAATATATAAACTACATATATCTATATTGTGGTTTAAGAATATATCATTTTATGGAAAAAAAAAATCCCTGACCTCATGGAGCTTATATTTTGGTGGTGGAAGAATTTTAAAGTACATAAATAAAATTAACAAATGCACATTAAAAATACATATTATACAATATGCAAATACATGCCATAGGAGATACTAGCTTTTAAACAATGTAGTAAGGCTAGAAGATTTTGGTAATGATGCCAATGAGAAAGGGTTATAATTTTAACAGAATGATGGGGGTAGTATTTATGGAGAGGTAACATTTAAGAAATATATCAAATACGGTGAAGGAGGAAAGAAAAGAGTGGTTCTTTCAGTCAGCGCAAAGACTTCAAAGTGGGACTTGACGTGTATGAACCACAAGAAAGTTACTGTGTGGAGTGAGCAAGGAGAGGCATATTGGAAATAGCAGAGGGGTTTTTAGAAGCCAGATGCTGTCAGCCACTATGAGTCATTTTAAGGACCTTGGCTATCTCACACTTTGCCTGAGTGATCCCTCACTAAGGAATCATTGGAATATTTTGGAAAGGGGAGTGATATGATTTGACTTGGATTTTAAAAGAATCATTATGACTCCTGTGTCAAGAGTAAACTCTAGGGTGAAAAGGAAATAAACACAAATTGTCTGTATCTCCTTCCTACTAGATTATCCCGTTTCCTTGCCCTGCTGCACCTTTCTGGAGTTTCCAAAGAGGAATTACATGCTGTGATAGGACATCTTTGAATTTTGTATCTAAGTCTCCTAAATTCTGATCAACAAGTTCTACTGGTCTAGGTTTCAAGACAGTGAACATCAGTGTCATTGTATGGCCTGTTGTCTTCCCAGTCCAGCATGGGCAGGATCCATTGTCCTTTTCCTTGACACAGTCAGGATCACAGTGTCTCTGCACTCCCAGTACCTGTTTTCATTGCTAGTTATGATTCTTTCATTTGCAAGCAACTTAATAAAGAATTGTTTTATATTTACAGCCGTATTTCACCAAAGCCAAGGGCAGAAATGAAGCCAAGCTTCAGAGAGGGCTGGAATCAGAATCTGAAAAGCCACTGGGAATACACCTAATCCTTAAGAAAGTGAGTATGATTGGCCCAACGTGGGTCAGGTCTACTTTGATTAATCATTTGTGTCCAGCTGGACAGTCACTTTGTCCAAGGGTAGCCATAAGGGACCCCCTTGTGGGAGGAGATGAAATATTTTCAGAAAACTTAAGATGGTTCAAGAACTGTGCAATTTATACTGTAGATTATATCATATGTAGTAGAGTATAGGAAAAACTTAATTTTCATTGTAAAACATTAATTTTTCTGACTGTACCACATGGTAAATGCCCAAAGTAACAGCTCAAGAAACCAGCCAGATCTGCGCTGTCCAGTGCAATAGCCCCTAGCCACATGTAGCTATTGAACACACTTGAGAGTAGTCATGTGCAGTAAATACAAGATACAGATTTGATTATGAAGACCAAGCACAAAAACAGAACATAAAATGTCTCAATTGTTTTTATTAACTACATGTCTGAATATACTGCATAAAATATATTATTGAAATATATACACATAGATTTTTTTTTTTACTTTTTTAATGTGTCTACTAGAACATTTAAAATTACATATTTGACTCACGTCAAATATTGGACAACACTGAGCTAGATTCATAGCACATTTTGATGCTGAATGAACAGCATACAAAATATGTGCATATGTGTTGAGATGGATACATGGTGTAGAATTCAATGCTCTTTTAGGTTCCCCTTGGATTCCCTTAATCATATTCATGCATTTGTCTCCAGCTTCTGTGAACTTTGCTTCTAATGACCTGTATCTGCAGTGTTCTTCACGCAACTGTCACTTGGCTAGGAGAGTCCCCTTCCCCTGCATGCCTTAGAGCTCACACCCCTCCAGGGCAGCTTGTAGCCAGTGACTGACTCATAGATCAAGAATGCCCAGTTCCTGTGCTTTGAGTGTTGACAAACTGTGAGGTGAAAACTACACTCCTGAGTTCCACACAGGATCAGCTAGAGATTAGACTTTGCCTGAAATCATACCCTTATTAAGTTCTTCCCCTTCCCTGTCTTATTTTCTCCATTCTTTTACCATTTTATTCTGGGAGGCTTCCTTAAACTGTTTAGGTTGGTACAGAAATAATTGCAGTCTTTGCTATTAAAAGTGAAGGCAAAACTCCAATTACTTTTGCAACAACTTAACACTTGCACGTGAACCTTTATCTCAGGGTTTGCTTCTGGAGAACTGAAAAAGGCACATGGTAATTTTCTTTAAGTGGCAGCTTGGACAGACTTTTGTAATAAGGCTATGATTCCTGATGAGCCACATTCTCTCCCATGCTGCAAAGAGTATTTCCTTAGAGGCATAGAGTCCACAGAAATCTACAAGTGCAGAATTTTAATCAATATCTCTTTTCAAACAAAGGAAAAATAATAAATGGATATGGCACTGAAGGATAGGGTCTACTTGCGCAAATTCTTTTCTTTGGTTACTGATAAAAGTAATTTTATTCCAAAGAAGACCAAATGGATCTGAAAAACCTCCTTTGGCTCAGAGGAGAGTATGTTTGGATTGTTCCTTAAAAGTCACGTGACAGCCGGGCGCGGTGGCTCACGCCTATAATCCCAGCACTTTGGGAGGCCGAGGCGGGCGGATCACGAGGTCAAGAGATTGAGACCATCCTGGCCAACATGGTGAAACCCCGTCTCCACTAAAAATACAAAAATTAGCTGCGCATGGTAGCGTGTGCCTGTAGTCCCAGCTACTCAGGAGGTTGAGGCAGGAGAATTGCTTGAATCCAGGAGGCGGAGGTTGTAGTGAGCCAAGATCGCGCCACTGCACTCCAGCCTGACACCTGGCAACGGAGCAAGACCCTGTCCCCCCCGCAAAAAAAAAAAAAAAGTCATGTGACATGCGCAAGGCATGAATGGTGTGCAATGGTACATGTTCGAGCAATTAGCTAAGTGCCCTAGGACTTGCCAGAACTATCTGTCAGATTAAATATGGAACAATGCCCAACTTCAACTCTGGCAAAAATCAACAACAACAAATGAAGTCAAAACAATGTGATAAACCATGCTAAACTAAGTACAATAAACATGGAAAAGTACTGAGAAAGAATAAAGCTTTAGTAAACAGCCTGAAGTGGAAAAAAAAATACAACAAATATTAAAAGTCCATTTCTTTTTTCATGTTAAGGAAAAAGTCATTTAACATGAAGATTACATTTTTTATTTGCACTTAAGGCTGATCTGTTTTTGCCTTAATACAATAAGGGAGCCACATATTTATTCCTGTTTGCTGTAAATGTGTATTTTCCATGAGCAACATCTCTCTCTTTCTATTCATATGTCTCTTTTTTTCATGTCATTGACTAATCTTCCAGTTTGTAATTATGGTTACATCGGGGCACCACAGATGTTGGTTTAAAAAAAAAAAAGAGAAAAATGAGACAAAATATTAGTGATTTCAGGATACATTTAAAAAGTTGCCTTCTTCCATACACAAAGCTGACATATAAAAAGATAAGGGAAGGTTGAATTTGTTCTGGCTTATAGAAAGCTCAAGGTATTGTAGCAGGAATTGAAGAAGTAGAAAAATATGTTTGCCTAAAAATGAAAAAAAAAAGTTTAATAACAGCAAATATTTGCCTTCAGTTGAGAGCAAATCAATGTCACTCTTCTCTGAAGTAGTGTTGGCTGTATCAGAGATATGAGGACCTATGATGCCACCTCTGTCATTCCTCAGCTCAGCAGCAGCGTCCTACCAGAGTGCAGACTGGTATGGACTGGGCGAGAGGCTGTGGCTTCGTGCCATTAGAGTAATAGACTGATAATTGGGAAAAATAGACCCAGTGAAGGAACTAGGATAGCTTTCCAATGGAGAAAAAAATGGATTTTATTCATAAGGAAGTAGTAAATTGGTAAATGTGCCCAATATAGTTAGCAAGGACATATCACAAATAAATTTATTTAGAAAAAGGGAGAAGAAAGTGCTCAAGGAAGCATAATCTGCATCCTTAAACCACCAGGAATAAATACATCCACATATACATTTTTTAATTATTTATTTTTTTTCTTCAACTTTTAAGTTCAGGGGTATATGTGCAGGATGTGGTTTGTTACATGGGTAAACTTGTGTGCCTTGGTGGTTTGCTGCGCAGATCATCCCATCACCTAGGTATTAAGTGGAGCATCCATTAGTTATTCTTGCTGGGGCTTGTTCTCCCCTCACCCACACCCCCCCAAAGAGGCCCTAGTATGTGTGGTTCCCCCTGATGTATCCATGTGTTCTCACAATTCAGCTCCCACTTCTAAGTGAGAACACGGGGTGTTTGGTTTTCTGTTCCTGCATTAGTTTGCTGAGGATAATGGCTTCCAACTCCATTCATGTCCCTGCAAATGACATAATCTCCTTCCTTTTTATGGCTGCAAAGTATTCCATGGTGCATATGCACCACATTTTCTTTCTCCAGTCTATCAGTGATAGGCATTTAGGTTGATTCCATGTCTTTGCTATTGTGAATAGCGCTGCCATGAAAATAAACATGGATGTATCTTTATAATAGAATGATTTATATCCCTCGGGGTATATATCCAATCATGGAATTGCTCAGTCAAATGGTATTTCTGTCTCTGTCTTTGAGGAATCACCACACTGTCTTCCACAATGGTTTAATTAATTTATACTCCACCAACAGTGTAAAAGCATTTCTTTTTCTCTGCAATCTTGCCAGCATCTGTTGTTTTTTAACTTTTAATAGTAGCCATTGTAATTGGTGTGAGATAATAGCTCATTGTGGCTTTGATTTCTATTTCTCTAATGGTCACTGATGTTAAGCTATTTTTCATATGTTTCTTAGCCACTTGTATGTCTTTTTGAGAAGAATGTTAATTCTGTTGTTTTGGGTGGATAGTTCTGTAGATGTCTATCAGGTCCACTGCATCCAGAGCTGAGTTCAGGTTCCGAGTATCTTTGTAATTTTCTTCCTCGATGATCTGTCTAGGAATGTCAGTGAGGTGTTAAAATCACCCACTGTTTTTGTGTGGGAGTCTAAGTCTCTTTGCAGGTCTCTAAGAATTTGCTTTATGAATTTGGGTGCTCATGTATTGGGTGTATATATATTTAGGATAGCTAGTTATTGTTGAATTGAATCCTTTACCATTATGTAATGTCCTTGTCTTTTTTGATCTTTGTTGGTTTAAACTCTGTTTTGTCAGAAACGAGGACTGCAATCCCTGATTTTCACTGCTTTCCATTTGGTAAATTTCCCTCCATCCCTTGATTTTGAGCCTATGTGTTTCTTTGAATGTGAGGTGGCTCCCTTGAAGACAGCATGCCAATGGGTCTTGGCTCATTATCCAGCTTGTGATTCTGTGTCTTTTCACTGGGGCATTTTGCCTATTTACATTTAAGCTTAGTATTGTTATATGTGAATTTGATCCTGTCCTCATGATGCTAGCTAGTTATTTTGCAGACTTGTCTGTGTGGTTGCTTCATAGTGTCTGTGTACTTCAGTGTGCTTTTGTAGTGACTAGTAAGTTTTTCCTTTCCATATTTAGTGCTTCCTTCAGGAGCTCTTGCAAGGCAGCCCTGGTGGAGACAAATGCCCCAGTATTTGCTTGTACAAATAATATCTTATTTCTCCTTTTCTTATGAAGCTTAGTTTGGTCAGATATAAAATTTTAGGTTGGAAATACTTTTTTAAGACTGTTGAATATTGGGCCCCCTATATCTTCTGGCTTGTATGATTTCTCCTGAGAGATCCACTGTTAGTCTAATGGGCTTCCCTTTGTAGATGACCTGGCCTTTCTCTCTGATTGTCCTTACCTTTCTTTTTCATTTTGACCTTAGAGAATCTGATGATGATGTGTCTTGGGGTTGATCCTCTTGGGTAGTATCTTACTGGGGTTCACTGCAGGTCTAGAATTTGAATGTTGTCCTGTCTTGCTAGGTTGAAGAAGTTCTCCTGAATGATATCCTAAAGTATGTTTTCCAACTTGGTTCCATTCTCCTCATCTCTTTCAGGTACCTAATACATCATAGGTTCCGTCTCTTTACATAATCCCACATTTCTCAGAGGTTTTGTTCATTCCTTTTCATTCTTTATTTTTTTCTCTATTCCTGTCTGCCTGTCTTATTTTAGAAAGATAGTCTCCAAGCTCTGAAATTCTGCTGTTGATACTTGTGATTGCATTATATATTTTTTGTGTTAGGTTTTTGAGCTCCATTAGGATGGTTATTTTCATCTCAAAACTAGCTATTTGCTTCTGTACTGTTTTATCACGATTCTTAGCTGCTTTCCATTGGGTTACAACATGCTCCTTGAGCTCATCAAAGTTCATTATTACCCACCTTCTGAAACCTGCTTCTGTCAATTTAGCCATCTCAGCCTTGGCCCAGTTTTGTGCTCTTCCTGGAAAGATGTTGCAGTAATTTAGAGGAGATAAGGCACTCCGGGTTTTTGGGTTTTCAGGGTTTTTGTGTTGATTCTCATCTTTGTGGGCCTAACTACCTTCCATCTCTGAGGCTGCTGACTCTGGAATGGGGTTTTAGTGGGGTCTTTTTGTTGATGTTGTTTTTGTTGTTTTCTGTTTTTCTTTTAATAGTCAAGCTACTCTTCTGTAAGACGGCGGCAGTTTGCTAGGGGTCCACTCCAGATCCTGGTTGCTTTGGTTTTTCATGTACCTTGAAGTATTATCATTGAAGACTGCAGAACAGCAAAGATTTCGGCCTGCTTCTTTCTCTGGAAGCTGAGTCCCAGGGACATGCTGACCCATTGCCAGCCCAAATTGTGCCTGATGGAGGTGGCTGGAGACCTCTGTTGGGAGGTCTCACCCAGTCAGGAGGAATGGGATCAGGAACCTGCTTAAGGAGGCAGTCTGGCTGCTTTATGGTAGCAGAGTTGTGCTGTGTTACTGGAGGGGTGTGGGGGCTCTTCTTCATCCGGGCTGTCTGGACTCTCCAGAGCTGGCAGGCTGGAACAGCCGAGTCATCCAGACTGCAGAATGGCAGCCACCCATCTTCCCAGGACCTTGGTCTTTCTCAGGCAGACTCCAGCCTGTTGCCACTGGCTAGCTGGAATTCCAAGCCAATGGGTCTGAACTTGTGAGATGTCATGGAAGTGGGGCTTGCAGAATGATGCTGCTCAGTCCCTGGATTTAACTCCCCTCCTAGGGGTATGTAGGAATGGATCTCCTACCTTGGCAAAAATGCTGTGGCCAGCGTATGCCAAACTCCTGGGTCTCTGTGAGTGCCCAGCAGCTGCTCTGCAGGGACTTCACACAGCTCTCTGTATCAGGCCAAAGGCCCTGGTGGTGTGGGCTCGGAAGGGCATCTCTTCATCTGCTGGCTGCGAAGAACTGTGGGAGAAGTGTGATTTTCCAGCGGGGGATCACAGAATCACTCACCACTTCCCTTGGCTGGGGTAGTGGTTCCTTTGGCTCTATGCCACTCCCAGGTGGGCCGTCACCCCATTCTGCTTTTCGTGATTCTCTGTGGGTCGAGCTGTTTGTCTAGGCAGTTCCAATGTGAGAGCCTGGATATTTCAGTTGAAGGTCTTGAACTCATTCGCCATTTTCATTTCTCTCCAGGAGTGTTGAATATTGTAGTTGCTTTTATTTGGCCATCTTGGTCAAGTCCAAGGCTTTCTTTTATAATGTCCTCATTGTGTAGATGAGAAAAGAAAGGCCTGAGAGAGAAGTATTTTGTTGAGACTTCCTTTGTTGGGAACACGTCTTCTTAGCCTAGCAAGCCCCCACTCATTCTTCAAGGCACAGCTCAGATGTCCCCTTGTTTCAGAAGACCATCCCTAACTCCTCCAGGCTGAGTCAGTTGCTAAGCCTGCACTTAATTTGTGTCCCTATCCTAGCAGCCAGAACCATGATCTGAACTATAGCTAAAGATGAACATCACCTGGGACACTTATTAAAAACCCTGATTCCCGGGCCTTCCTTATGTCAGTCCTAGTGGGTCAGATTATCCTTAAGGGTTACCCAAGAGTTTGAGTTTTAAACAAGAATCAGAGGAGACTTTCATGATCATGTGATATGGAAAGCACTAAACTGGCATTCAGCTATGATGGTTCTGGCTGCAAGTAAGTAAAAATTTATTGCAGACCGGGTTAAACAACACATTCATTTACTAGCTTAGATAGCATTAAGTCTGCAGGCAGAGCAAGACAACTTCAGCTTGCTTAAACCAGCTACTTACGTATATTACCTAGGACATAGTATCTACCCTGTCCTAAGTGTATAATAGCATCTACACCTAGGACATGCTCTACTCTGCAACTGGCAGATTTAACAACATTCTGAGGTGTGGTGTACCTTAAAAGCATTAGATGACCTCTTCAGAGCAAGATGGCATTTTTTCCAGAAGTGTCTGAAAAAATTACACCTAACGTTTTAGTACTGAAGTTAGCTTAGACTTAAAGCTCTATCACTGAATTCATCGATAGCAGGGGGGCGGGGTGGGTGGGTGGAATGAGGGTTGAAATTACTACAATTGCCTAAGAATAATCAGCTATGGGAAATCAGCCATAAAATATTTTAAGAATTAAATAGATTTATTTATGCACATGTGGTTACCTCCACTAAGCCATTTTCAACTGAAGTCAATCATGTTGTATGTATTTCATATCTATAACACCTAGCACAGAAGGCACTAGTGTTTACTGAATGAATGTTGTAAGGAATCACATAGCTTGGTGGGGCTAAACTGGTAGACCCAAGTGGTTTGACTCCCGTATCATTGCCTATACACATGCTACATTAGTCAGGGTTTTCTGGAGAAGGAGCCAATAGGACAGATAGAAAAATCGGTAGATAGATAGATAGGCAGGATGGATAGACAGATAGATGATTGATAGATAGATAGATGGATAGATAGATAGAAAAACATGTAGATAGATGATAGATAGATGAAAGGGACTTATTGGGGGGAATTGGCTCCCATGATTATAGAGGCTGAGAAGCCTCATCATAGGCTGCCTGTAAGCTAGAGACCCAGAGAAGCCAATAACAGGTCTTAGAACAAGTCCCTTAGTGCTGAGAACTAAAGAAGCCAATGCTGTAATCCTCAATCCGAGACCAAAGATCTGAGAGGTTTGAGAGGGTAAAGGTGTAAGTTTCAGAGTTCAAAGCCTGAAGAACCTGGAATTCTGATATCCAAGGGCAGGAAATGAGTATCCCTTTCCTGAAGAGAGAAGGAGCGAATTGACGCTTTTTCCACCTGTTTGTTCCACTGGGGCCCCACGTTGATTGAATCGTGTCCATCCACATTGGGCACAAATCTTCCCCACTTAGTCCACCAACTCACATAGCAATCTTCTCTTTAAACATCCTCAGAGATAGGCCCAGAAACTGCTTCCTCAGCCATCTAGGCAGCCCTCTATTCAGTGAAGTCAACACCTAACATTAATCATCAAGCATGGCTACAGAGAGGAGTTTCTGTAAGAAAGCTTCTAATGTAGGGGAATTAGGGAGACAGAAATAATGTTCAGGACAGACCTCCTTGTTCAGGCATTCCCCTACTGAGCCTGGCAGCAGAAGTGATAAAAGAACTTCTCTATTTAAAATGTTCTCTTCTATACCTCTTCCTTCTGATTCTGCCTTTGTAATGGACTTTATAATCATATATCTGTTAATCTGAACACTTCTTAAGAGGTAATCATAATAACTCGCCTAGATCTAATGTTGTAGAGAAACATTTTATGGCCCTAGGATACATTTTCATCGAAGTTATTAAAGTGCAATTACATCATGTTTTCTTCCAAGGAATGCCAAGTACTTGAGGGACGATATTGCAGTCACCCTCACTCGGGTCTTGGAAATAATTACGGAGATATAGCAGGTAAAGTCCTCTGCCCTTCCTCTCAAAGAAATGGAAAATTGTACTTACTTGCCTACGATCACACAATAGAATTAAGAGAGGGAAAATTGGGATAGGAATGCAAATTTTCGCTTTTGCGTTAGCTAATGCGCACAGCCTTCTTTGCGAAAACATCAGACCTATATATTGTGCTTTTGATGAAGGGAAAAACTACCATGTCGTGCGGTCAAAGGAAGGGAATAGAACTTAAGGCTTTCTAAATAACATTCCTGGGCTATATCATGATTTATATCACAATTGTCAGCCTTAAACCAAGCAGTGCGTTGGGATTAATACAAGCAATATAATAATAGTGGTTATCATTTATTATTATTGATTATAGTTTGGATACATGAAAGGTATTTTTTGATAATTTATATCAGCTCTGTATGTTGGACTGTATTTTGAGTTTTAGAAATCTGACACTCAGAGATTACTAAGATGTAAAAGGATGTACAGCTAGTAAGCGGTAGCTCCTAGAATCAAATCAAGTGTGTCTACGTTCAAAGCCCAAGACCTCTCTGCTACCCCATGCTTCTCTGGAATAGCTGAGCTTGGAATTCAGCATAACTCTGTTTTGTTAAATTTAAACAACTCATTAATGTCTCACTGACTGAACGTCTTTAAATGAGGACAATATTCTCTCCTCCAAATTCTGTAGTCAGGTAACCTCAAATAACTCTTCTAGAAGAAACCATGCCTAAAATGAGGGACAAGCCCTTATAACCAACTGGACCCAGATAAGGTGTCTAATCATTGTCACAAGGTCACCTGCAGGGGTCTTGGAACCCTTCCTACTTATTTTTGCAGCCAGAATAAATCTTCAGGAATCTTGAAAAAAAAAAAAAAAAAAAAAAAAAAAACTTTTCAAAAACAAAATAAAAAATAGTTCATTCTTTTGCTCTTGTGAGGTTAGGTATTTTTAACATTGTTAAAAAGGTTTGAGCCACTTCTAAACAGCAGCAATTTCAGCTGTGGTTACTGAAAATAACCCAGGACCCCAGTGAGCACAGACCATTAAAACTCCATAAAGCCCCAGACGTGGGATCCACTCAATGCCAATGGAAAATTCACTGAAAAAGGACAGAGAGACCAGGGTTGGCTTCCTTTTATCCGGCCTACCTGTCTTGCCAGAATTTTCAGATAACAGAGCAGGGATATTTAAATTTGAAAGTGTTTTATGATTATTTAATAAAATGAAGATGAAGTAAGCAAATAACTGTTGAGAAGTAACATTTAATTTCCAAGAGTGCCCTGAGAGACATATCATGGAGTGAAGCCACTGCAATTACTTGTGAGAAACGTTAAACTAATTCAGGCCACAGGAAAATACTCAACAGTATTATGAAGTAGGTATCAGTAGCCGTGGTCAGAAAATAAGCATTGTTGCAATTGCATCCAGGACTTGGTTGAAGATTTGAAATTCCAAATCAAAGATAAAATATTCAGCCAATTATCTCTCAACTCAGAGTCTTACAGCATCAAAATTCAGATCTGGAAAGAGATTTTTGAGATGCCCTCAAGGGCAATCATCTCCCTCTTGGTAAGGATATATCCTAACCATACTGAACTGATAGATTTTGATGGGATTTTAATTTCAGGTTTCGCTTTTTATTTAGCTTGTAGCTTCCTATCCAGTCTGCTGTTCTGCTCCAAATGCCAAAAATTTCTTTTTCATTGACCGCATTGGACATATTTAGGATGGGATTTAAAAGTGGCTTCTTCTCCATTTAACACCAATGCTCTCATGGAGTAAAGGGCAGGATACAGCCCAGATCCCACGCAGTATTCCTTCTCTTACCACTCAATCCCATTTGCATCGTGGTACATCAGTTCCTGTCACCAGCTAGCCAGCTGGTGAACAATTTCCTTCTAGTTAAACTATTACGTCTTAGTCAAATGTTGTATCTTCACCCTTTTCCCACTGGACTATATATTCAGTAATTGAGGTTAAATACATTTTCTTAAACATTTACAAACATAATCCTTTTTATTTTACCCTCCAATGTAGGCAAGTGAAAGTACCCCAGAAAAAAATATGAAAATGAGGAAAATCAAGGAATTAGCTTTATGTTACTATATTCTTGTTGGATTTTCTTTTTACCTTGCTTGGGCTGAATAATGAGCAGATATGCGCACACGCGCGCGCGCGCGTGTGTGTGTGTGTGTGTGTGTGTGTGTGTGTGTGTGTATTTTTGTGTATACACACACACACACACACACAAAAGTGCTATAGGAAACTAACATGAAGGGTCACCTTGATTTAACACAGCATACCTGAGCCTATTTTATTTCTTGGCATTTGTATTTCTAAATAATTATCTCTTTTAAAAATTAGAGATAGTAGCCTCTATTGGGCCTTTATAAACCTCAACAGAAGAAAATTAAATAGGCTATTTTTTTCTTCAGTTTCATGGTGAGATTGCTCTATGGAAAGTAAATGGAATATGAACTAGCTTGTTCTCATCTTCAAAACTTTGATGACTCTTTTTATAGATTTTCTGCAAAGTAATTAAAGTCCAATTAATTGGAAAAATATACACAATGGGCATTCCGAATGTTATATCTCCAATGGAAGCAACTTTTATTATCTTAAACAAGAGGCTAAGCCAATGTTGCAAGTTTAAATTTGGAGCTCCTAAGCAAGTATCTCAGAAAATACACTCTTGCACTTTGTTGACTACCAAATAAACGTCTCTCCAGTGGAGAGAAATCTCACCTCCTTTGGGGATCCATGACAGTGCAGTCAGTTTGGGTAGCATGCTGGTGTATCCCTTTTACATATAATAACTGTACCCACAAACATGCTGAAATGCATGATTTTTAAATGGACAGGAGAAGCTGACGGGAATCCAAGGGGAATATTTAGTGACATACAGAATTACCAAGCAATTTATCTGTTCTTTGAATCTGGACATTCACTTCCTAAGTGTACATAAATTTAGCTCTTGTTACATAATGTTCCCTCTTTTCCCCCATTTAGGCTCTACTTGTAAAGGATGCTGGCTTCTATGACAATTTCAAAATCTCAATGGATCAACACAGTGAGTGTTTCTTTTCTATTCACTCCACTCCCTGGTCCAAATTTAGATAGTGTGGGAGTGGGCCTCTTCTCCAGGCAACTATTCAGGGACTCAGGCTCCTGCCATGTGATGGTCTCCTTCGATACACAGTTAAGGGTTGTCCTGACATCATCCAGCTGGTAGACAGGAAGAAGGGAGACCAAGGACAAGGCAGGTTCTTATGTAACTTCTGTCACTTAACTGCAAGTGGCAGATCACCTTTATTCATATCTATGGCAAGAACTGCTGGCATGGTCTCTCATATATATGAGAGGAATTTGCAAAATTTACTTAAGAGAAAAATGGATTTGGTGAGCATTTAGCCAGCGTCTGCTACATTTTCTAGGCTTTGTCTCAGGTTGACCTTTTTATCTTTTGCTAGATATATTAGGCTTTTCCAGAGACAGAACCAATAGGATGAGTGGATAGATAGATGGGTAGAGCAGCTGTAGCGTGGCTTAGTCCGAGTTCAAAAGCCTCATAACCAGGGAAACCAGTGGTGTAATTCTCAGTCTGAGGCTGAAGGCCTGAGAACTCAGGACGGGGAACAGGGGACTGGTGAAATATGAAGTTCAAAGGCCAGATAACCTGTCGTTGTGTGGTGCAAGGGCAGGAGGAGAAGAGTGTCCCCGCTGCAGAAGAAAGAGTGAATTCACCTTTTCTTGTCTTTCTGTTCCACATAGGTCTTTAGCTGATGGGATGTACCCACCCACGCTGGGTGGTGTTAATAATCCACTTTCACCCTGCTGATAAAGACATACTTGAGACTGGGCCATTTACAAAGGAGAGAGGTTTAATGGATTTATAATTCTACATGTCTGGGGAGACCTGACAATGATGGTGGAAGACAAGGAGGAGGAAGTCACATCTTACATGGGTCGTGGCAGGTGAAGAGAGCTTGTGCAGGTAAACTCCTGATAAAACCATCATATCAAATAGGAATCACTTTAGGCATAGCAGTTCCCTTATGAGCAGCCACTGTACTCACAGGATTTCGATTGAAAACAAAAGCATCTCTAGCCCATTTCTTGCTCCAAGGAACGCCTATCCCACCTATTCCTATACTCATCATCAACGAAACAATCAGCCTTTTTATTCAACCCGTAGCACTAGCCATATGATTAACAGCTAACATCACAGCAGGTCACCTACTCGGAGAAACCACATTAACTCTACTATCCATCTACCTCTCTTCTTCCACAATTACTGTTATCATCCTATTAATTATCCTAGAATTGGGCATGGCTCGAATTCAAGCCTATGTTTTCACACTTTTAGCCTCTATCTATACAATAATTCATCATGACACACCAAACACACACTTATCACATAGTCGGTCCAAGTCCCTGCGCACTAACAGGAGCCCTGTCCCCCTTTCTAGTAACCTCCGGCCTAATTATATGATTTCATTTCCACTATACTCTTCTCCTTACCACAGGACTATTGGCTAGCGCCACAACATGATTTCAATGATGATGTGATGTAGTCCGAGAGAGCACATATCCAGGCCACCACACTATGCCTGTTCAAAAAGGCCTCCGACACAGAATGGTCCTATTTCTTATTTCAGAAATGTTCTTTCTTGCTGGTTTCTTCTGAGCGTTTTACCACTGTCGCTTAGCCCCAACCCCACAAACAGGAGGACATTGACCCCCCACAGGTATTTTCCCCCTTAACCCTCTAGAAGCGCCACTTCTAAACACATCTATTCTACTTGCATCAGAAGTTGCAATTGCCTGAGCACACCGCAGCCTGATACAGGCTAACCAAGAAGAATCAAGTCAAGCACTAGCCATGACTATCACACAAGGTATTGACTTTACCGTTCGACAAATCTCAGAATACTCTGAAGCTTCCTTCACTATTTCTGATGGAATTTATGGCTCTACAGTCTTTATAGCTACAGGCTTTCATGACCTTCATGTTATCATTGCAACCACATTCCTTGCCCCATGTTTTGTTCGTCAACAAATACATCACTTTACATACAGCCCCATAGTCACCACACAGACTTACCTCAACGCAGCGAGGACCATTAACATATAGTACTAGTAATGTCAAACCCCTTCACGCGAGAAAACACACTGATACTAACGCACATGGCACCCATCCTTCTCCTCACCCTAAACCCTGAGACAGTTATAGCACCTGCGCCATGTAGCTATAGTTTAATCAAAACATTCGATTGTGAGTCTAATAATAGAAGCCCATAACTTCTTACCTACCGAGAAAGTATGCAGCAACTGCCAATTCATGCCCCCATGCCTAACAGCTTGGCTTTGTCAACTTTTAAAGGATAGCAGTTATCCATTGGTCTTAGGAGCCAAAAACATGGGTGCACCTCCAAATAAAAAAACCGCATTCTTCCACCACCTTAATAACGCTAGTCCCCTTACTAACGCCTATCGTAATTACTCTAATTCACCCCCGCAAAAAAATTTTATATCAGCATTATGTAAAATTAGCTGTCATGTATGCTTTTACTGTTAGCATTCTATCCGTAACAATATTTATCTTCACAGGCCAAGAATCTATCATTTCAAGCTGACATTGAACAACAATTCAAACCATCAAATTAATTATCACTAGACTTAAAACTAGACTTCTTTTCCACAGTATTGACCCCCGTAGCATTATTCGTCACCTGGTCAATGGTAGAGTTCTCAATATGATTGATATATAAATTCGGACCCAAACATTAACCAATTTCTCAAGTATTTACTCACCTTCCTTATTACAATATGAATTCTAATCACCGCTAACAACCTGTTTCAACTTTTTATTGGGCGAGAAGGAATAGGCCTTATATCTTTTCTACTAATCAGCTGATGGCTCGGCCGAGCAGACGCCAACACAGCAGCCCTCCAAGCAATTCTGTACAATCGTTATCGGTGATATCGGTTTTCTTCTAGCAATAGCATGATTCTTTCTATGCTCCAACTCATGAGATTTTCAACAACTATTTATCCTTAACTCTGCCCCAAACTCCTTCCCTCTCATAAGCCTCCTCCTAGCTGCAGCAGGAAAATCAGCCCAATTTGGTCTCCACCCATGACTACCCTCCGCTGTACAAGGACCTCCTCCAGTTTCAGCGTCACTTCACTCTAGCGCAGTCGTCCTTGCAGGAATCTTCTTAATTATCTGCTTTCATCCCTTAATCAAAAACAACTTGCTTATTCAGACACTCATGCAGCCCTCACCACCCTATTGACAGCAATATATGCTCTAACACAAAATGATATAAAAAGGATCGTAGCTTTTTCAACCTCAAGCCAACTAGGACTCATGATATTAACAGTCAGCATTAATCAACCACATCTAACCTTTCTTCATATCTGTACCCACGCCTTTTTTTTAAGCCGTATTATTTCTATCTGCAGGATCTATTATCCATAACCTCAACAAGGAACAAGACATTGGAAACATAGGAGGCTTTTTTAAAACTTTACCCTTTACCGCCTCCTCCCTCATCATCGGCAGCTTTGCACTCACAGGTCTACCTTTTATCACAGGCTTCTACTCAAAAGACCGTATCGAAACCGCCAATATGTCATATACCAACACCTGAGCCCATATAGCCACTCTCCTAGCCACTCCCTAACAGCTATATGCAGCATCCGCATCATTTTCTTGACTCTACCAGGACAACCCGCTTTACAACTCTTCTTATAATCAATGAAAACAACTCTCTACTAATAAACCCAATTAATCGCCTAGCAATAGGTAGTATTTTCGCTGCATTTCTTATTTCTAACTGCATTCCTCCTACTCCATTCCCTCAAATAACGATCCCATACTATCTTAACAAACAGCTTGACGCGTAACTATTTTAGGGCTGCTTCTAGCAATAGAGCTCAACCTCATAACCAACAATACAAAATGAAGCACCCCAATCAAAACTTGTTCCTTTTCTAACGGACTGGGCTTTTACTCAACCGCTACTCATTGCTTCAAGCCCCTTTCATGCTTCACCGCAAGCCGGAACTTCACCTCAGTTTCACTAGATCTATTTTGATAGAAAACTCCATGCCAAAAATAACACAGACTCAACTTTCAATCTCCACCACTGCATCATCCCAAAAAGGCCTCATTGAGCTCTACTTCTTTCTTTATCCCACCCACTCTCGCATTACTTTTAACCATGTAACCCCTACCCCGAGTAAGCTCAATCGAAATGTGCATGCCCATGAACCACGCCCAGCAAGTAACTGACACAACTCAAACCCCATAATTATATAAAGCCGCAGCACCTGTAGGATCTTCGCGAATTAACCCCGGCCCCTCGCCCTCATAAACTATTCAACTTGCTACAGTCTTATAATTAGCAGTAATTTCTACCACCTCATTACACTCACCTGATAATCTTACCATGGTCATTTCCATCATTATACCTAACAATAAAGACCCCAAAATATCAGTACTTGATATTCATGTCTTAGGATGCTCATCAATTGCTATCGCTGCAGTATAACCAAAAACAACTATTAAGCCACCCAAATAAATTAATAAAACTATAAGCCCTATAAAAGATACACCAAAATATAATGTAATTACACAACCTACAGCACCACTAAAAATCAACCCCAAGCCCCCGTAAATAGGTGAAGGCTTAGAAGAACACCCTACAAATCCTATCACTGAAATAATAATGAAAATAAAGCATATGTCATTATTCCCACATGGATTATAACCACGATCAATGATACGAAAAACCACTGTTGTACTTCAGCTGTAATAATCCTAATGATTATCCCCCACAAAACACACCCACTAACAAAAATGATCAACAGCTCATTCATCGACCTCCCCACACCATCTAACATTTCCTCTTGATAAAATTTCGGCTCACTTCTCGGCATCTCCCTAATTATTCAAATTACCACAGGCTTATTCTTAGCCATACACTACGCACCAGACACTTCAACCGCCTTGTCCTCCGTCACCGATATCACCCGAGATGTTAACTACGGCTGAATAATCCGTTCCTTACATGCCAAAGGTGCCTCCATATTCTTTATCCGCCTCTCTCTTCATGTTGGCCGAGGCCTGTGTTATGGATCTTTTCTCTTTTTGGAGACTTGAAACATCAGTATTACCTTTCTGCTTACAACTATAGCCACACCATTTATAGGCGACGTCTCTCCATGAGGCCAAGTATCACTCTGAGGGGCTACAGTGATCACAAATCTGCTATCAGCCATTCCCTGTGACCCACTGGATCTGCCCTTGTACAATGAATCTGAGGCGGCTTCTCAGTAGACAAGGCCACCCTTACACGTTTCTTCACTTTCCACTTCATCTTACCTTTCATTATTGCAGGTCTAGCAACTATCCACCTTTTGTTTCTACATGAGACAGGATCAAATAACCCTTCAGGAGTGACATCAAACCCCGATCAAATCATATTTCACCCCTGCTACACAACCAAAGATATCCTGGGGTTTTCTCCTCCCATTCCTAATCAGCCTAACCTTATTCACACCCAAACTTTTTTTTTCCCATTTATTTTATTGCATTTTAGGTTTTGGGGTACATGGGAAGAACATGCAAGATTGTTGCCTAGGTACACACGTGGCAGTGTGATTTGCTACCTTCCTCCCCATCACCTCCATCTGGCATCTCTCCCCTTGCTATCTCTCCCCAGCTCCCCACCCCCCACCGTCCCTCCCCTATTTCCCCCCAACTGACCCCAGTGTGTAGTGCTCCCCTCCCTGTGTCCATGTGTTCTCATTGTTCAACACCCACCTATGCGTGAGAACATGCGCACACCCGAACTTTTAACGGACCCAGACAACCACACTCTAGTCAATCCCCTCAATACTCTGCCCCACATTAAGCCAGAGTGATGCTTTCTATTTGCATATGCAATCTTATGATCAATCCCCAACAAACTAGGGGGCGTCCTCGCTCTCATGCTTTCCATTCTAATCCTAATAATTATCCCTATAACACATCTATCCAAACAACAAAGCACAGCATTCCAAGCCATCAGTCAAAGCCTATTCTGAACCCTAGTAGCAGATCTACTTTTACTTACACGAATTGGAGGCCAGCCAGTCGAATACCCTTTTATGACTATTGGCCAAACTGCATCCATTATATATTTCCTTGTTATTCTCACCCTCATTCCCCTCTCCGCCCTAGTCGAAAACAAACTACTTAAGTGATAAGCATCCTTGTAGTATAATTGAATGCCCTGGTCTTCTAAACCAGAAATGGAGAACGTTTACTCCCCAGGACAATCTCAGGGAAAGAATGCCTCATTCTACCATCAACACCCAGAGCTGAAATTCTGATTTTAAACTATTCCCTGTATTATAGAATGCTCTCTCTGTAAGTAATACGCAGGTACATATATTATTCTTTTTCCCTGCTCTGTACTTAGTGCATTATTGTTTATCCCCATGAATAACACATAGTACTGTAAATGCTGAATCATACATAGTACATTCAATTAAAGAAACTATAATACATTTAGATCCATACAGGACATACAGGACATTACAACACATGGATATCATTCAGTACATAGAATCATTAAGAGTACATTTATACATCACATGATTAATCAGACACAGCACATTATACTTTGATAGTGCTCCCCAACATGGATATCCTCTAGCATATTTTGGTCTTTTTTTTTTTTTTTTTTTTTTTTTTAGAACGGGGTTTTTTTTTTTTTACCCAGGCAGGAGTGCAATGGCGCGATCTCGGCTCACCGCAACCTCCGCCTCCTGGGTTCAGGCAATTCTCCTGCCTCAGCCTCCTGAGTCGCTGGGATTACAGGCACGCACCACCATGCCCAGCTAATGTTTTGTATTTTTAGTAGAGACGGGGTTTCACCATGTTGACCAGGATGGTCTCGATCTCTTGACCTCGTGATCCACCCACCTCGGCCTCCCAAAGTGCTGGGATTACAGCCTTGAGCCACCGCGCCCAGCCTTATTTTGGTCTCTTAATCTACCATCCTCCGTGAAACCAGCAACCTGCCCACATCCGCCACTCTTCTCGCTCCGGGCCCATATAGACAGGGCTTGGTTACACTGGAACTATATCTGGCATTGGGTTCCTACGTCTGGGCCAAATCATTAAGGCCGTACATATGTTCTTCTTAAATAAGACATCACGATGGTGTGGTGCTGTCACCCTCTTAACTCAATCACAGGAGCATGACCAGCCTTTAGTAAATTAACTTCTCGGGGTGTAATCAGTCACCATCGCTGGGAGGCTTAAGTCCTCCAACCATTTTGCTGTGGTACCTGAATGTGATTTGCCAGGCTCTATGCTATCATCACACCTATATTGAATGTCTTGGTCCCCATCCCAACCACAAGGTGTTATTCAGTCAATGCTTGCAGGACATAATAAATAATTAGTATTTACACTTAATTATACTCAATAAACCCCAAACCACAATCTAATAACCAAAAACAGTATCCAAAATCTGACTCCAATCTGTATCTTCTGGGTCAGCTATCATAAAGAGACACCCCCTACTAATATAATCCCTTAAATACAGGTCCCACTAACTAGCAAACATGCCCACCCATGCAATTACTCTACATCCTAATAAATACTATTGGTCATGGTTACTCTTCACATACCTTGAATTAAACCCTTCAGAAAACATACTTATACTAATATTTTAGTAGATTAAATTTAAAGCCACCAACAATATGAGCCCACGCTCACATATATAAGTGTGTATCAAGTTAAGGTAGCTTAATATTTAAAGCAAGACACTGAAAATGTCTAGACAGGTAATCACCCCATAAACACATAGGTTTGGTCCTAGCCTTTCTATGAGCTCTCAGTGAATTACACATGCAAGCATCCACAGCCCTGTGAAAATGCCCTCTAGATTATCAGAACATGAGGGGCGAGTACCAAGCACGCACATGCAGCTCAAAACACTTTGCTTAGCCACGCCCCCACGGGAAACAGCAGCGACAAACTTTTAGCAATAAATTAAAGTTTAAGTTACACTGACTATTAGAGTTGGTCAATTTCGTGCCAGCCACCGTGGCCATACAATTGACTCAGGTTAATAGAATCCGGCGTAAAGAGTGTGTAAGATTTTCTTCCCAATAAAGCTAATCTATAATAAGTTGTAGAAAACCCCAGTTATAGTAAAATATTCTACGAAAGTGGCTTTAACACCCTGAATACGCTATAGCTAAGGTACAGACTGGGATTAGATACCCCACTGTGCTTAGCCCTAAACCTCAATAACTTAACCAACAAAATTATTCATTAGAACACTACAAGCAATAGGTTGAAACTCAAAGGACCTGGCGGTGCTTTATGTCCTTCTAGAGGCGCCTGTTCTATAATCGATTAACCCTTACAGACCTTACCACATCTTGCCCTCAGCCTGTATACCGCCATCTTCAGCAAACTCCTTAAAGATCATAAAGCAACCACAAGTATTGTCATAAAAACGTGAGGTCAAGGTGCAGCCAAAGAAGTGGGAAGAAATGCGCTACATTTTCTAAATTAGAAAACTATACACTAGTCTTTATGAAATCTAAAGACCTAAGGTGGATTTAGCAGTAAATCAAGAATAGAGAGCTTGATTGAAATAAGGTCATGAAGCTCGCACACACGGCCCGTCACCCTCCTCAAACATCACATTAAAGTATTTTGCCAATAAGCCACTACACACTGATACAGAGGGGATAAGTCGTAACATGGTAAGCGTGCTGGAAAGTGCGCTTGGACGAATCAAAGTGTAGCTGAAACTAAAGCCTGCGGCCTACACCCAGAAGATCTCACCAACAGCTGATCGCTTTGTGCTAACTCTAGCCCCAACTTCATATAAATAGTATTTAACTACAATAATTAAATCATTTACCTGTTACAAAAGGATAGGCGATAGAAATTATACTTAGGCGCAATAGATACAGTACCGTAAGGAAAGATAAACACCTAATAAATCATAAAAAGCAAAGACAAACCCTTCCACCTTCTGCATGATGATAACTAGAAATAGCTTTGTGTAGAGAACTTCAACAACGTCCCCCGGAAACCAAGCGAGCTGCCCAAGGATAGCTAAAAGAACACACTCGTCTATGTGGCAAAATAGTGGGAAAATCTATGGGATGGGCAGTGGCGACAAACCTACTGAGCCTGGTGACAGCTGGTTGTCCAAGACAGAATCTTAGCTCAACCTTAAATTTACTTACAGAACTATTTAATCCTCCCGTAAATTTAATCGTTTGTCTAAAGAGGGACAGCTCTTTAGATCCTAGGAAATAACCTTTTATAGAGAGTAAAACATTTCACTACCATAGTTGGCCTAATAGCATTTAAGCTCAATGCTCAATTACTCTTTTTTTTTTAATTGTATTTCTTTATTGCATTTTAGGTTTGGGGGTACATGTGAAGAACATGCAAGATTGTTGCATAGGTACACACATGGCAGTGTGATTTGCTGCCTTCCTCCCAATTCTATTCATTCTACTGAACTCCGAAAACACATTGGACTAATCTATTACTTAATAGAAGCAATAATGTTAGTATAAGTAACATGAAATTATTCTCCCCGAAAGAGCGTATCTCAGACCCAAACAACTACTGTTAGTTAACAGCCTAATCATGACACCCTGCAGCTTAGCTAATCTATTACCCAAACTGTTAACCCAACACAGGCATGCCTCCAGGAAAGATTTTAAAAAGTAAAAGGAACTCGGCAAACTTTACCCCCGCCTGTTTACCAAAAACATCACCTCTAACATCACCAGTATTAGAGGCACTGCCGCAGTACCCTGACCGTGCAAAGGTAGCATAATCACTTGTTCTATAAATAGGGACTTGTATGAATGGCAACATGAGGGTTTAACTGTCTCTTACTTTTCATCAGTGAAATTGACCTATCTGTGAAGAGGCGGAGATACCTAAATAAGACGAGAAGACCCTATGGAGCTTCAATTTAATAATACAAACTAATATCTTAAAAACCCACAGGCACTAACCCACTGTCTATGTATTATAAATTTTGGTTGGGGTGACCTCGGAATACAGCACAGCCCCTGAAAGACATATACCAAGACCTTACTAACCTAAGTAAATCTATATTTATTGACCCAATAACTTGATCAACGAACTAAGTTACCTTAGGGATAACAGCACAATCCTATTTTAGAGTCCATATCGATGACCTCGATTTTGGATCAGGACATCCTAATGGTGCAGCCGCTATTAAAGGTTCATTTGTTCAACGATTAAAGTCTTAACTTGGTCTGAGTTCAGACCGGAGAAATCCAGGTCGGTTTCTATGTATTAAATATTTCTCCCAGTACGAAAGGACAAGAGAAATAGAGCCTATTTCACAAAGCGCCCTCACAAATCAAATGATAATTATCTCAATCTTATAAATTATTATTATTCTTTCCCAAGAACAGGGCTCGTTAAAATGGTAGACCCGGCAATTGCATAAAACTTAAAACTTTACAACCAGAGGTTCAATTCCTCTTGACAACATGTTTATAATTAATTTACTCCTACTAGTTATTCCCCCCTTAATCGCTGTGGCGTTCTTGACACTCACAGAACAAAAATCTTAGGCTACATACAATTTCATAAAGGCCCTAACATTGTAGGCCCCTACGGAACACGTCAACCAACTGCCGATGCAATAAAACTTTTCACAAAAGAACCCTTACTACCTACCACATCCACTACAACCCTGTACGGAACCGCCCCAACCTTAGCCCTCTCCATCGCTCTTCTTCTAGGACCCCCCTCCCCATGCCATATCCCCTAATTAACTTTAGCCTAACCCTTTTATTTGTACTAGCAACATCAAGCCTAGCTGTCTATTCGATCTTATGATCCGGATGAGCATCCAACTCAAACTATGCATTAATCAGCGCATTACGCACCGTAGCTCAGACAATCTCATATGAAATCACCCTAGCTATTATTCTACTATCATCCCTACTAATAAGTGGCTCATTTAACTTACATTCACTTACTACAACACAAGAGCACTCTTGACTTCTACTACCATCATGACCCCTAGCCATAATATGATTTATCTCCGCATTTGCAGAAACCAACCGAGCTCCCTTTGATTTAACAGAAGGCGAATCAGAGCTAGTTTCAGGATTTAACATTGAGTACACTGCAGGCTCATTCGCTCTATTCTTTACATCAGAATATTTAAGTATTTATTATTATAATAAATGCCCTAACCATTACCATCTTTTTAGCAACACCTTACACCACAGCTCTACCAGAACTCTACACAATAAATTTTATAGCCAAAACCCTCCTCTCAGCCACTCTATTTTTATGAATTCGAACAGCATACCCTCGATTTTGCCATGATCAACACACTTCCTATGAAAAAATTTTTTACCACTTGCACTATGTATATATTTCAATACCCATCCCAATATCTGGCATCCCACCCCAAACATAAGAAATATGTCTGACAAAAGAATTATTTTGACAGAGTAAATCATAGAGGTTTAAATCCTCTTATTTCTAGAACGATAGGAATTGAACCCATACCTGAGAACTCAAAACTCTCCGTACTACCTATTACACCATATTCTAAGTGAGGTCAGCTAAATAAGCTATTGGGCCCATACCCCGAAAATGTTGGTTCAACCCCTCCATACTAATATGAATCCTTTAGCCCACCTCATTATTTCCCTTACAGTTTTAACCAGAACCGTAATCACAATACTAAGCTCTCACTGATTCCTCATCTGAATAGGCTTAGAACTAAATATACTAGCTATTGTACCAATACCAGTTAAAAACACAAGCTCCCGCTCCATGGAAGCCGCCACTAAATACTTTTTAATACAGGCGACTGCATCTGTAGTCTTCATAACAGCCATTCTCAACAATTTATTCTCCAGACAGTGAACAATTAATCCATCTCTAAACCAAATTTTATCTACAACAATACCAGCCGCCCTAGCAATAAAACGAGGAACAGCCCCCCTTTACTTCGGTGCAAGCTGTCAGTGCATTTATCATTCTGGGGCCTGGAGGACAGTGGCCCTTTTCTCACAGCTCCACTAGGCGGTGCCAGTGGGGATTCCATGTGGGGGCTCCAGTCCCACATTGCTCTGCCATACTGCCCTGGCAGAGGTTCTCCAAGAGGACCCTGCCTCCGCAGCAAACTTCTGCCTGGGCATCCAGGTGTTTCCATACATCCTCTGAAATCCAGGCAGAGGTTCCCAAACCTCACTTCTTGACTTCTGTCTGTGCACCATTTGAAAACTACTAAGGCTTGGCGCTTCCACCGTCTGAAGCAATATCCTGAGCTGTACATTGCTCCCTTTTACTCATGGCTAGAGCAGGTGGAACTCAGGGCATCGAGTCCCTGGACTCTATAGGGTCCCTGTACTCAGCCCACAAAACCATTTTTTCCTCCTAAACTACCTCTGGGCCTATGATGAGAGGGGCTGGTGCAAAGATCTCTGACATGCCCTGGAGACATTTTCCCCACTGTCTTGGTGACTAATATTCAGCCCCTCCTCATTACTTATGCAAATTTTCATAGCCAGCTTGAATTTTTCCTCAGAAAACAGAATTTTCTATCACATTGTCAGGCTGCAAATGTTCCAAACTTTTATGTTCTTTTTCCCTTTTAAAACTCAATGCCTTTAACAGCACCCATGTCACCTCTTGAACACTTTGTCGCTTAGAAATTTCTTCTGCCAAATACCCTAAATCATCTACCTCAAGGTCAAGATTCCACAAATCTCCAGGGCAGGAGTAAAATGTCACCAGTGTCTTAAGTAAAACATAACAAAAGTCACCTTTCCTCCAGTTCCCAAAAAGTTCCTCATCTCCGTCTGTGACCACCTCAGCCTGGATTTCATTGTCCATATCATTATCAGCATTTTGGTCAAAGCAATTCAACAAGTCTCCAGGAAGTTTCAAACTTTCCAACATTTTCCTGTCCTCTTCTGGGCCTCCAAACTGCCCCAACCCCTGCCTGTTACCCAGTTCCAAATTTGCTTCCACATTTTGGCTATCTAGAGCAGTGCCATTGGTCCATTTTCATACTGCTGATAAAGTCATACGTGAGACTGTGAAGAAAAAGAGGTTTAACTGAGTTACAGTTCCACATGGCTGGGGAGGCCTCACAATCACGGCAGAAGGCAAGCGAGTCACATTTTACATGGACGGTGGCAGTCAAAGAGAGCTTGTGCAGGGAAACTCCTTCTTACAGACCATCAGGTCTCATGAGTCTTATTCACTGTTATGAGAACAGCATGGGAAAGACCTGCCCCCATGATTAAATCACCCCCCCTTGGTCCCTCCCACAACACATGGGAATTCTAGATGAGATCTGGGTGAGGACATAGCCAAACCATATCAAGTGGAAGCAGATCTTCCTTACCCAGTCTACTAATTAAATGCCAGTCTCTTCTGGAAGCAGTCTCAAAGACATAATTAGAAATAATGCTTTTTACCAGCTATCTGCATATCTCTTACTCCAGACAAGCTGGCACCTAAAATTAACCATCACACCTTCCCTCCTTCACGCACCCGACGATTCTATCTTGAACAATGAATAATACAAATTTTCTTCTTTATGACTTCCATTATTTCTCCTTATAAAGACTGCAGAGATTCAGTTTTAGATTCAACAAATATCATTCAGAGTCCGCTATCATGCCAGGCATGTTACAAGGAATTGCCATATGCATTAGGCCATTTAATATAAAAACAAGCATGGTCATACCAGCTTTCAGATGGGAAATCTGAGGCTCAGGAATTGACTAAGCATACACAGAGGTAATCCATAGAGTTAGCATTTCCGTTTGTTCCTGTGTGTGACAGATTCACTTATATATATAACTGAGCTGATTCTTCCACCAGCAAACATTTTATATCTTTTTGGTGCCCAGGTATTTTCTTAATTCCTTTCTCCTTTATATTTTCCCTCCCAACTTCTTACCTAGTTTTCTCTAAACGAAAGCACCTCATCCTCCCTGTGTTCTCATCCATGTCTATTATGAACAAGACTTATGCTAGCAATATACTTGTATCAAGAAAAAGTATGTTGCTTTGTAAAGAAATTAGAAATACAAATATTGAACTGGTGATACCAATTTTAAAGGTCATACCGAAGTCCAGAGCACCCACACATGTTTCATTAAACCTGATTTTTTTGAGGAAATAGTTTAGCTTAAAGCAATGTATTTTTCTGCCTTAGTGGAGTCTATTTTGCTGCTCTATCTAATATGGATCATTTTAAGAGTCCAGTGTTCTGTTAGCTTTATTACAAACATGTAGTATTTCAGCTGCATTATGGAGATATACATATATATTTTATATATATATATATTTCTCACTAGCCTAAGAACCTGGTAGTGATGTAAAACATTTCTTTCCTGAAAAAAAAATGTGCTATGTATTTCAAATGACTACCAAACACTTTTTTTCAGTGGCTTTTTTTTTAAAAATGGCATAATTTCTGTGATTCCTTTTTGAACCCTTTCTATAACCTCACTTGTCAACTGATTCTTACTCAATACAAGAGAATTTAAACTAATTTTCTACCTTCTCTGGAGTATGATTTAGATAGAACACGAGTTCACTTTTCCCTGCTTTGTTTTACTTTCTGCTGCTGGGAATAGCAAAACCCATTCCACCTAAAGCTCAACCCTGTCTCATACCTCACCCACGAAACCAAGACTCATGTCAGATCCTTTCCTTTTCTCTCATTCCATTATTCCAGGCTGTAGACCAGGTTTAAAATGTTGGCTCCACGTATACACCTTGGAATATTATGCAGCCATCAAAAACAATGAGTTTGCGTTCTTTGTAGGGACATGGATGAACCTGGAAACCATCATTCTCAGCAAACTGACACAAGAGCAGAAAATCAAACACCACATGTTCTCACTCATAGGCGGGTGTTGAACAGTGAGGACACATGGACACAGGGAGGGGAGCACTACACACTGGGGTCTGTTGGTGGGGAAATAGGGGAGGGACAGCAGGGTGGGGAGTTGGGGAGAAATAGCATGGGGAGAAATGCCAGATATAGATGAAGGGGAGGAAGGCAGCAAATCACACTGCCATGTGTATACCTATGCAACTATCTTGCATGTTCTTCAAATATACCCCAAAACCTAAAATATAATTTAAAAAAAAATGTTGGCTCCATGTCACCTTGGGCAAGTTGAGCTAGCTAACTTGTCAGAAGAGTTTTTTTTTTTTCTGTATCCGTGCAATTTAGTCATGCCTATATCTCAACCAAAGCCTTACTCTGCAGAATGATTGTTATTACCAAATGAGATTCTGTATATCAGCTGCCCATTCCCTTGTTGAGTACTGAGCAGGCACCCCACAAATGTGGCCTTCCTGTATAATCTATTGCCATATAACAAATTAACAAACTTAGTGAGAAAATCAGGTGTGATGGTTATCTTCAGTTTCTCTAGGTCAGAGTCTAGGCATGACTTATCTGGGTCCTCTATATTAGAATCTTTAAGAGGCTGCAATTGAGGTGTGAGCCAGAGCCACAGCATCATGTAAGGCTCAGCTGGGAAAGTATCCACTCCCAACTGATGTGTTTGCTGGCAGAATTCCGTTCTTCAAGGGCTGTTAGATTGAAAGCCTCAGTTTCTAGATGGCTGCTGGCCCGCAGCTGCCTCAATTTCTTGCCCCTTGGGTCTCTCAAGATGGCAACTTGCTTTAGCTAAAGCCATCAAAGGAGTCAGTTGAGAGAATCGACTTGAAGCACAAATGTTACAGTCTTCCGTATCCAATCACTGAAGGGATATCCTGTCACCTTTGCTGTATTTTGTTACATAACAGCAAGTCGCTAGACTAGCTCATACTCAAGGGGAGGGAATTACACGAAGCAAATATATCAGGCGGTGGAAATTCTTAGGGGTCACCTCAGAAACTGCCTGCCACAATCTCCAATGTTATACGTTCCTAAGACATCATAAAAGTTCAACCCACTATATATGCATAGCTCAATGTATTACATATCTAGTTCATTTACACAGACCACATAAAGCATAAGAAAGTAAATATATAAAATACAAAAATAGGCAAAGTGTGTGTGTGTGTGTGTGTCTTTTACATGTTTGGCCACCTTATTGTGTTTTTAGTATATAAGGAGTTGTGAAATACATCTTTCTCTCATGAAAGAATGCACAGTTAGCTTTTCCATTATGTCTCTTTTAAAAAAGAAACAGAGATATTAAGAATGTGGGCTTTAAAAACATGCTTAATGGCTCTCTCTGTGTAATTTAATAATCAGATGTTGGGAACCCATGAGGGAAAAAACAAAAAGAAACCTAGCAAGTCAATGAATCATAAAATCATAGACTTGAGGCCTAGAGGATGAATTCTACCAAGTGATCAGTCAACATCTATTGTGCTTTCTTTCTGTTTTCAAAGCCTATCCTAGTTGCCAAAGTCCAAAGTCTAAAGGGGGAAAAAGCCACAATTGAAAAGGAGCTTGACAGACTGAAGCTGAGAATTAATTTAGTCTTCAATTATTCTGATATATAAACAAACGCTGAAGCAGTCTCCTTAGGGTCAGGGGAAATTTGAAGGAGAGGATACTTCAGGGAGAGAGATGGAAAAAATAAAAACACAAACGTGAAAGGATGCAGAGAAGAGAGGGTACCGCAGGAGGCTGCCAGGACCTGGCAGCAGTCATTGGGGAAGCGGGCCATGCATTTGGATGTCTCTGAGATACACGTATGGAAATGAGAGACCCGCATGCACAGTTAGACTCCCGAGTGCCATGGGACCAGGAAATGTGATTAGACCACACACAAATCATTTGAGTTCAGAAGAAGGTTAGTGGATGGGGAACTAGGTTTATTCAGAGATGCATCCCTGAACAGGTACGGATCAAAAACAACAGGAAAGAAAAAAAGGCTACTCAAGTTTCTTTTTTTCTTCTTATTTTTTGTTTTCAACTGCAGCTTTATAGAGATGGTTAAGATTGTCAGTTTTATAATGAATATTTTCTGTGATGGTTTCTTAAGCAATTTTTAAAGCAAAATATACATCGGTGTATTAAAACTGAAAAAAGCAAAATCTACAAGTTTTGTCGTTGTTTTTGATGGTGATGTACTCAAAGTTTTCTCATTCTGGTTTAAATAAAAATTTTAGAAGTGTGAGCGAAAGCGCTGCTGTTGAATTGTAAATGATTCTTATCAGTCAAAACCATGCTTTAGGCTTTCAAATAAAAGATGGCAAGCAGATCCAATGTGTTTATATTTTGTTCATTCCAAAGCCTATTGAAATGACAGAGAATATGTAATAATAAAATAAAGCCAGCAATTCTACTCCTAGGTATATGCTTAATAGAAGTACATACATCTTTTCATAGAAAGACATGTAAGCATATGTTTATAGCAACCCAACTCATAATAATCCAAAACTTCATAGTATCCAAATGCCCAGCAACAATAGAAAGTAGAGGTAAATTGGATAATAATCACCTCAGGAGTTTCACTGGCATAAAATTCTATCTATTTGATTGAGAGCTGTGAGCTCTGCACATTGGACAGATTGGTTAACGTCCGTGTACCTCAGCACCCTTATATTTATGTATTTGTTTATTTTTGAGGCAGGATCTTGCTCTGTTGCCCAGGCTGGAGTACAGTGGCATCTTCCTTGCCCACTACAGCGCCAACCTCCCAGGCTCAGGTGATCCTCCCACCTCATGAGAAAAAATAAAGCATGGCTACATGCAAGAACATGGGTGAATCTCCAAAACCAGATGAAAGAAGCAAGACACAAACTGTATACACTGTAGAATCCTGCTTACGTAACGTACAAAACCGGCAAAATTAATCTGGTGCTAGAGGTCAGGGTAGTTGACTTCCTTTGGGGTCGTAGTATCTGGAAAGGTGCAGGAGGTGGGTTCCTGGAATTCCTGGTAAGAATCTGCTGTTTGATCTGGGAGATAGTTACACAAGCATACTCTTCAAAAATTAATCAAGTTATGTCCTCACAATATGTTCGCCTTTCTGTATGTATAGACTTCAACAAAAAGCTGGGTATGTGAACACATGAGTAAATGAATAAAAACTTTATAGCAGGTCTAGGAAGCTGAGGGGGTGTCATCAGCCCACGTGATCATTATAGAGTTTGTAAAAAATGCAAAGCTGATGGGAAAAGGGTAAAAAAGGATAAAATACGACGAAGCTGAGAAAATTGCAAACTCATCCAGGTGAAGAAGAGTATCTCTAAAAAGTGATTTTTTCCATTAATGTTTCAAATAATTTCAGAATGATAGGCAGTGGTGTCATACAATTAGAACCTGGAGCCTGGAGAAAATGCACTCCTGCTGCAAAGACTGATCGATGCAGATTCTTATTTACAAATAGAAAAAGATGACCAAAATTTCCCAAACATTTGAGGCAAACTACCCTCGTGAGAAAAAGCACCAAACCAAACGCAGCAAATTCAAATCCAGGAGAAAAAAAACTGTTAATATTTAAAACTGAAATATTAATGTAGCAAAGAATAATAATAGTTTTTTAAAATTGTACTTTAGGCCCTGGGGTACATGTGCAGATCATGCAGGATTGTTGCATAGGTAACACACATGGCAAGGTGGTTTGCTGCCTCCATCCCCCCATCACCTACATCTGGCATTTCTCCCCAAGTTATCCCTCCCCAACCTCCTCTCCCGCCCACTGTCCTTCCCTTGTCTCCCCACAACAGCCCCCAGTGTGTAATTTTCTGTTCTTGTGTCAGTTTGCTGAGAATTATGGTTTCCAGGTTCATCCATGTCCCTACAAAAGACACAAACTCATCATTTTTTATGGCTGCATAGTATTCCATGGTGTATATGTGCTATATTTTCCTTGTCCAGTCTATTGTCGATGGGCATTTGGGTTGGTTTCAGGTCTTTGCTATTGTAAACAGTGCCACTATGAACATACGTGTGCATGTGTCTTTATAATAGAATGATTTATAATACTTTGGGTGTATACCCAGTAATGGGATTGCTGGGTCAAATGGAATTTCTGTGTCTAGATCCTCGAGGAATGGCCACACCGTCTTCCACAATGGTTGAACTAGTTTACACTCCCGCCAAGAAAAATTAATATATCAGAGACATTGGTGGCAAAATGGTGCCCCTCGGTCCAGGTGAATTTTCTACCACTGCATTTTCAAGGATTTTCTTTCCTCTGCCCTATGCCTTCCTTCTGGAAATAATATTCAGAGCTTTTTGAACTTTTGACCTATTTCTATGTCTCCTACAAGGCTTTCACCTCAGTCGTTTCACTGACATAAATTATATCTATTTGATTGAGAGCTGTGGGCTCTGTCACTTGGGCAGGTTGGTTAACTTCTACGTACCTTAGAGCCTTATGTTATTTATTCGTTTGTTTGTTTGTTTGTTTTTGAGACAGAGTCTCGCTCTGTCACCCAGCCTGGAGTACAGTGGCACCATTCTGGCTCACTCTAGCCTTGAGCCTCCAGGCTCAGGTGATCCTCCCACCTCAGCCTCCTGAGTAGTTAGGACTACTGCCATGCACCACCATGCTCAGCTAATTTTTTAAATTTCTTGTAGCGATGGAGTCACACAATGTTGCCCAGGCTGGTCTCAGACTCCTGGACTCATGCGATCTTCCCACCTTGGCCTCCTAAAATTCTGGTATTACAGGTGTGAGCCACTGTGCCCAGCCTAGCACCCTTATTTTTAAAGCACAATTTACTATCTACCACATAGGATTAGAGTGTGGATTAAAGGAAATAATGTAAGGAAGTCTTCATCACAGTGCCTGGCCAAAGACACATAAAGCCAGCTCAGCACTGCCATAGTTCTACGCTTGGTAAACACCAAGTGTTTAAGAAATAGTTCATTGCAGCCTCGCCTCAGATCTTACTGTATGGGTCCAAGATTTTACTTCACCCCACAGTGTCAATTGCTTCTGACCATGATGAGGTTGAGAAATAAAATGAAATGAAATCTTACATATACTTTATGTTCTAAAATCAGCTTGTAAGATCACTCATTGGAAGGTTTACATTTACCCCTGGAAAATCTTTTAATGGCTTACAAAATATTGAAGGGTATATGTGATTTTTAAATACAACTTTGAAAGCAACTTTTAAGCATTTTTTCCCTCTGATCCTTCTTGAATTATTCAAGCCCTTTTATATTAAAGAAGCAAACCGATCACTGGCCTCGAAATAAATGTATTCCTTTTTCACTGTCTGGGAAACTTGTAAAAACATGAACCTACTTTCCATGACCACCAACCATTTCAGAATTGCCTCTTTCCATGGCTTGCAGGAGAGTATGGTAGAGAGCCTTTCAGTTATTTTCTCTTTTCTCTCTCTCTTCTCTAACAATTCATAATTGAATAGCTGCCCAGATGGTGTCTGACACTCTGGACAGTTTATGCCCTGCTGTGCCCATACTCATATATATACAACTTTAAATATATATGACTTTAAAAAGACTAAACAATAAGGGAATATGTGTGTGTGTGTGTGTGTGTGTGTGTGTGTGTGTGTGTGTGTGTGTGTGTGTGTGTATACACATACATACATACATACAGAGATTTCCTTATTGTTTAGTCTTTTTAAAGTCATTCAAGTGAAATTCAGTGCTCTAATTTCTGAGGGCCGTCTCAGTTCTATGGCTTGACTATCAACAGGCATTCCAATCTACTGCATTGAATTTGAAAGATAAATTTCCCACCAAAACTCACTTGCTGGTCACTTTCTTTGCTTCAGGGAGGTTCCTCTTTTGGTAGTCTGCACGGAACTGAAGTTGAGTTCTTCTTCAGAGCCTGTGTTACAGAACCTGGAATGAAAACATCACATTGGGGTTTGGCAAGATGGGAAAGGATCTCCTGTAGAACTCAGATTTGGATCAATATCTGTAATTCCTTTTACCCCTGCCCCTCGAGAGCAGTCCTGGTTTCTGTCAAGAGCTCTCAGTAAAGAAGGGTCAAAAAGCTATCCTTGCAAAGCAAGCCAGTGCTAATAAAATGACAAAAAGCTACTGAGAAGGGGATTTGACATTTGAAGGGGAGATTCATTGAAAGTCTGGCTTCAGGCAAAGGAAACCATTGGATTTAGATGGATTTGCTTCTCTCCCTGCCTTTGGAGCAAGCTTTTATTGAAGAACAACATACATAAAGAAAAGTTCACATAGCACAAATTGTAAGAGTTAAACTCACCGAACTTCGACAAATGGAGCACACCCACGTGAGAAAGAGAACACCAACCCTGCCCCTCAGAAACCTCCCTTAGACGCCCTTCCAGTAACTATCCCACCCATAACTGCTCTCATGTTTGTGACAGCAGAAGTGACAGGTATATCTGCTTCTGAAACTTTGTTCAGCTGCCTATTCAGAATACAACCTAGGAAAACTGGGTTAACTTGCTGGTTTCCACATCAGCCATGTGGGAGACATTAATTTTTATTGCTTAGCACAGTGTCCAGTATGTAGCCGCAATTCAGTAGAGGTTTTGGATAAAGGGCTGAAAGAAAAACAAGAGTTGATGTACAGAATGCCTTGGGAATAAACTGGGGTTCCAAGGGGAAAAATAAGGATCTGGCTGCTTAGGACAGTATGTACTGAGTGAACTGTGTCTGATCATTCACAAATTTAATTTGTACCAGTTTATTATACTTTCTTTTTATATTAGTTAGGCACAGTGTTGCTACTCCGAAACCATTTATGTCAAATATTACATAACCTTTGCTTTTTTATTATAATAAAGGAGAAATTACAAATGTTCGTCATAAATGGGAAGTGTTTATTCCAGTTAGATTGAGGACCTCTGCTGTATTCATATTTCTCTGCCACACACGCGCCATGCTTGAGACATTTTAAGGACGCTCCTGTCTCTTTGCATTGCTCAACTCATTCCCGCCATTTAAAACAGTCACCTGGAGGGAAACCATGACTTGATAACAATGGCTTTGAAAAGCCAGGCTAGGAACTGAAGTTATCTTTTAGTATGCACCAGTTAGCCATTGTGCACTATTTAGCAATTTAGGCATTGCTGATATTGAGCAGGCTTACAATTAGACATGGAGGTGAAAGTCATTACCAAAAAAAAAAAAAAAAAAAAAGAAATCCAGACTTCCTTGCAATCTTGGTTGGCAAGAAACACTCAGACTCTGGGAAACAGCAGCCCCGAACCCATAGCCATCTGTCCATTTGTGGCAGTGTACCCTGATGAGGAGGTGACACCTCAGCCAAGGGCAGTGCCACTACCTAGCCAACAAGACCAATTAGAAAGGGACTCTGGTGCCAGTAAGTAGCTGATCACTGAGAAGTACATTGAGTAGTATATCTAGCACTGTGTTCAGTACAATAGATCAAACTATGTGGCTGACTAGAGATGGAGAGTACAATTCTAAAGATTTCAAGTTAAATGGGAATGTATTTTTTCATTAACTAAACAGGTGCTAAGTATCTTATATGGTTTGGATGCTCCTCTCCAGGCCTCATGTTGAAATGTAATCCCCAGGTGCAGTGGCTCACGCCTCCAATCCCAAAACTTTGGGAGGCTGAGGTGGGCAGATCACGAGGTCAAGAGATCGAGACCATCCTGGCCAACATGGTGAAACCGTCTCTACTGAAAAATACAAAAATTAGCTGGGCGTGGTGGTGCACAACTGCAGTCCCACCTACTGGGGAGGCTGAGGCAGAAGAATTGCTTGAACCTGGGCGGTGGAGGTTGCAGTGAGCCGAGATTGCGCCACTGCACTCCAGCCTGGCGCCTGGTGACAGAACGAGACAGAGCTCTGTCTCAAAAAAAAAAGAAGAAGAAAAAAGAAAGAAAGGTAATCCTCAGTGTTGGAACTGAGGCCTCATGGGAGGTGTTTTTGTCATGGGGCAGATTCCTCATCAATGGCCTGGTGCCCCCTGGCACTAATGAGTGAGTTCTCACTCAGTTCACATAAGATCTGGTTGTTTAAAAGAGTGTGGCATGTGCTCCATCCCCTTGTTCACTCTTGCCATGTGACATGCCTGCTCCTGCTCCCCTTTGTGCCGTGGGTAAAAGCTCCTTGAGGCTTCACCAGAAGCCAAGCAGATGCCAGTGCCACGCTTCCTGTACAACCTGTAGAACTAGGAGCCAATGAAACCTCTTTTCCTTATAAACTGCTCAGCCTCAGGTATTCCTTTACAGCAGCACAAAAACGGACCGACAGTATCTAATATGTAGCTGGTATAGGAAGGATATCGAGAAAGACAAAGTTGACAGTCTTAGTCTCCTCCCACCTAATGAAACTTGATCAGTAAAAGCTTGATTCCAAGTCCTTGGATTGAGATTTTGGATGTCCTTGGTGATTACTGAGGGAATTGCTATTGATCAGAACGTATGAGGAAACCATAAGCAGTGCTGCGGGCTACAGGCAGAGAATTGACACAGTGCTCATAGGCAGGCATCCCTGTCCCTCTCTACCTGTGTGAAAAGAGACACTATTCACATCCAGGCTTAAGTCCTAGTTCCTCTTCAGAGCCCTCCCTGTTCCCTCAGTCAAAGTGATTCTCCCTTCCTCTGAAATTATCTTACTGCCTAGATCATCCTTATGGACTTTGCCCTGCATTGCTTTGGTTTGTAGTGACATGTAGGTATCTTACCTCGCTATTTTAAATGTGAACTCCTGCAGAGCAGGGGCCCTTTGTTACAACACTGTTTACTCCCCCAGAGCACAACACCTTACATTGTTCTCTACCCATGACAGGTGTTTTATAAGTATTTGTATGTTGATTAATCTCAAGCACAATGCCTAGATTTATCTGTTTAACATTCTCACCTAGTCCTTTCTGAATACTTAGACTTGATTTTTCAGCCTGCCTACCAGGTCTCTCTGGGTACCAAAAATAATAATTATACACCAAGTTCCAGAGATTTGGTGCTCCAAAATATGCTCTCCGTGACTTTGAAAAATTCTTAACTTTTGTATGCATTATATATTGCATATATTGCATCATATATTAGAATACATAAAATCACATAAAATATATAATATTGTATGCAATTACATGCATTATAAATGGGAATCATCATATAATACAAATAGATGCACATGCACACACATGTGCACACATATAGTATATTATCATATATGATATATGGACATATTTTTATGTCATATATAATAATGACAAATCCAGGCATTGGTGCTTCAGATTAATCATCATACAAATACTTACAAAACACCTGTCATGGGTAGAGAACATACCTAAAAATATGTATATATGTAAATATGTATGTATGACATATTTGTAAATGTACAAACACACAATATTTTCTTTTGTACTTTCTGCTTTCTCTTGATCTCTCAAACTTTGGTTTCCTAAGCATTTTGCAAACCAAAAAAAAAAAAATCTAAATATAAATTTGAAATGAACAAAAACTACCTAAGGGACCTGGAGAACTTCACTTTTGGTGAAATTATGGAAATGGGCAAAATGTGTAAGCAAAATGCTGAGGGCATTTTAGAGATACATGCTTGATGGTCTTATGCAAGAAAAAATAAGTTGGTGTTCTGTGCCATCGTGCTAAGAATGCACAGAGCTTCATTTCAACAAAGTAACGAATGAACAAAAAATAAGAAGAAAAAAAACTTTTGTACCATTTAGCCAGAGAAAATTCAGATTCGGTATTAAGGACTGATCATGGAGAAGACAGCAAGAATTCTAGGCCGTCTACTTCTTCCTCTTTTTTGTCTGTTATAAAAAAAAGCACATTGCAGCTCTCAGCATCAGAGAGCCTAGGTACTCTTTTAAAATGTAATGGTAATAGTAACAAAAGAATAACTTACAGAATCCTACCCCTCCTTCCCTATTATCACTAACAGAATCCTCTTGGATCCACGGCAGGGGTGGAGATTTCTATGCTAGGAAACATACCCTGGAATGACAGCCAGGTAAAGCGTCCATGCCATTCTAAAGTGAGGCCCCAGAGAGCCTGTCAACCTCCCACTTCTGAGTTTCCATATGCCAAAGACTCTCCCTCCCTGTTCTGACTCCTGGTGCCCTGGAACCACCTTCAGAGATAGACCTTGTTTGTTGTTGCCCAACCTCCATTGATGTTGTCGTCAATGGGACAAAAAAACCCTGTCCATTCTGGGGTGACGTTAACATTCATGGCAATCCATAATCAAATTACTAAAATTAATCATTAAAATGCATAACTTGGTTTCTAGATATAAGACCAAATTTGATATAAAGTAAGTTCTTATACACTAGCAATACACAATTACAAAGTATAATTCTAATGTATTATTTGCGTCGCCAAAATATTAAAAACTGAATAACTTTGAGATAAATCTGACAACAGAAATACAAAGAGAAAGTGATGAATCCTTATGTAATAGCATTAAGAAAGGTAAAAGTAAATTGTTTTTTAATAGGTCTCCACACAATTCTAAAAATATACTTCTCAAATTAATCGATAAAATTTCATATCATTGCAGTGATGTTATTAAATTGTATACATTAATTTGAGAAGTATATTTTTATAATTGTGATAAAATGGTATGAATCAGTGTTTTAAAGAAGAGAAACAAGAATCAGCGGCAGGCAAAACATTTACCAATGAAACGTGGGTGTGTATTTACCAACAAAACCACAAAGGGATCCACGAAACTGAGTTCAACATCTAACCAGCAGATAGTAGGTACTGAGTTGTATGCATACGGAACAACCAGTAATCTTATTCATTTGTGTGATTGTAAATTGCTGCAACCACTTTGGAAAAGAAGTTCGCATTGTCTTGCAAAGCTGAAAGGGTATCTTGTTTTTTTGGTGCTGGCCTGCCATTTACTTTCTCTTTGCCTAGTCCCAGTGTAGTCATATGAAGGGTATTTCATGCAGCAAACCCTGTCCTGGGAATGTGCAGTCAGAAAACTAACATACTCACTGGGAGACATGCAGAAGAAGGTTCGTCTTGAAAAAGTTTGTAAAGGTAAAAAGTGGTAAGCAAACGAAATGTGCTTTCACAAGAAATTGGATCATTTTAATCTGTAATGTTCACATAAATGAATGGTACAGATCAGGGAAAATAAACCATAGTGTCACATATTATTATAGATGGATTTTAAAAACATATGACTGAGTGGGAAAAACAAAATTTAATAGGATATATTGGCTGAGCGTGGTGGCTTACTCCTGTAATCCCAGCACTTTGAGAGGCTGAAATGGGTGGGTCACGACATCAGGAGTTTAAGACCAAATTGGCCAAGATGGTGAAACCCCATCTTTACTAAAAATACAAAAATTAGCCAGGCATTGTGGTGGGTGCCTGTAATCCCAGCTACTCAGGAGGCTGAGGCAGAGAGTTGCTTGAACCCTGGACACAGAGCTTGCAGTGAGCCAAGATCGCGCCACTGCACTCCAACCTGGGCCACAGAGCGAGACACCATCTCAAAAAACAAACAAACAAACAAAAAGATTATATATAGTAGGATACCAGCAACATAAGGCCAGAAGCATACAAATGTTTATAATATATTGCTTATTAAAATATACATAATGCATGGTAAAATATATGATGGTCTAAGAATGTGGTAAAAAAATTAAGAGTGATTATCACTGGCAGGAATGTATGATACCGTAGTCATAAATAAAGGAGAGGAGGCATGTTTATATCATTAGATGCAGAGAAATCATTTGATAAATTTCAACACCTACTAATGATAGAAACTATTAACAAAACATTAATAGAACTCAAGGGAAACTTTCTCAATCTGATAAAACTATTAAAACACAGCCGCATTTTACTTCTGTTTAATAATGTAAAAGGAAGACTTAGGCAGTGCAGTAAGTCAAGCAAGGAAATAAAAGGCATACAATTTGGAAATAAATTAAACTGTCTTATTTGCAGTTGATCAAAAGATGAATACAGAAAATTCTAAAACATCTACCTAAAAAGTTTTTTATAACTACTAGATACACTTATATATGCAAAAACAATATACAAAAATCAATTATATTTTTATATACTAGCAATAACAATAGTAAATGTAATGCAATAACACCATTGACAATGATGTCAACTAAACAGAAAACACTTAGATATAAATTTAACAAAATAGGTACAATATTTGGACACTGCAAATTACCAAGCATTAATAAAATAAGTTAAACACAAATAAAGAGATGTACAAGGCTCATCTTTTGAATAATAATTCCATATTATTAAGATATCCGTTTTCTCAAATTGATCTAAAGATTCGACACAAGCCCAGGACATCACAGGAGATGTCCTACTGCTATACCTCTTCCTCCTCCATTTCCCCGCCCCCCATTCTTCTTTTTGCTATTATTATTATTGCTATATTTTTGTAGAAATGGATAAGCTGATTCTAAGACATATATGATACGAAAAGGCTATACAACAGCTACAAGTTTGAAAAAGAAGTTGAAAGACTCTCTGATTTCAAGATGTATTATAAAGTAATTAAGAAAGCATGGTAGCGTATGCGTGTACGTATGTATAAATATATATGTATATATTTATAACAAGCTAGGAGTCCAGAAATAGATACCCACATATCAATTGATTTTTATGAAATTTACCTAGAGAATAGAAGAAATAAACTTTTTAGAAAATTTAATTCTTTACAGATGGTACTCTAACAATTGATACTCTGGCCAGGCGCAGTGGATTACAGGATTAGAGGATTACATCTGTAATCCTGGCACTTTGGGAGGCTGAGGCTCATGGATCACCTGAGGTCAGGAGTTCGAGACCAGCCTGGCCAACACGGCAAAACCCTGTCGCTACTAAAAATATAAAAAAAAAAAAAAATAGCTGGGCGTGGGGTGGGCACCTATAATCCCAGCTACTTGAGAGGCTGAAGCAGGAGAATTACTTGAACCTGGTAGAGGGAAGGTTACAGTGAGCTGAGGTCACGCCACTTCCTTCCAGCCTGGGCAAAAGAGCAAAACTCCGTCTCAAAAAAAAAAAAAAAATGGATATCCATATTAAAAAAAAATAAACTTTGACAATTCACATTGCATACAAAAGTGAACTCAAAATGGAACGTGGAACTAAGTGTAAAAACTAAGACTACAAAACTTTTAGAAATAAATATGGAAATATTAACAGTTTAGATACAACAGCAGCAACGTAAACCATGAAAGAAAATGTTGATAAGTTGGACTTCATTAAAATTAAAAACATTTTTCCTTTGAGTGCCACCTCTGGGACAATGAAAAGGTAAGCCACAGAGTGGAAGAAAATATTGGCAAAACACATATCTGATAAAAAAGAAATTGTAACAAAAAATTTTTAGAAATCCTAAAGGAGAACACAACCCAATATAAAAATGGGTAAAATCTTGAAGTGACACATCACCATAGCAGTTTTAAGGATGGCAAATACGCATATGAAAAGCTGCTTGGTAGCCTTAGTCATCAGAGGAAAGCAAATTAAAACCATAATACGATGTCACTGCATACACATTAGCATGCTAAAATTAAAAAGGCTGATGATGCCAAATGCTGATGATATATAAAGCAACTGAAATTCTCCTACATTGCTGGTAGGGGCGTAAAATGATACAACTATGAGGAAATCATTAGGCAGTTCCTGATTAAGTTAAACATAACCTACCATATGAACCAGCTCTTTCATTACCAGATATTTACCCAAGAGGAATGAAAATAGATGCCTACACAAAGCATTCCGCATGAATGTCCATAGAGGTTTTATTCACAATAAGCAAAAACCAGATATAATCTAAATTCCCATCAAGAAGAGAATGGATAAACACAATGTAGCATATCTACACAATGTAAACTATTTTGCAATAAAATTAGGATACACTAAAACATGCAACCACATAGATGAATCTCCATGAATGACTCATTATACTAAGTAGAAGTCAAAAATAAAAAATGTTTCAATTTATAAGTTGAAAATCGTAGAAAATGCAAAATAACCTATTTTGACAGAAGGCAGATCATCAGTTGTCTGTGACCAGCCAGGAGCAGAGGCAGGGATGGAAGTATTTTGTATATATTGTGGTGGTGTTTTAACAAGTGTATGTATCTGCAAGAACTCATTGCATTGTGAGTTGTAAATGGAGTTTTTAAAATGACACCATTAAGAAAATAAAAAAGCAAGCCACTAACTGGGAAAAATATTGCACCTATATGTATATGAGAGAGGTCTTATATCCCAACTGTATGAAGGACAATTTTAACTCAATCATAAAAAGAAAACAACCTACGTTGAAAAATTGACCAAGTATATCAATAGACAAATTTCCAAGATATATGAATGACCAATAAGTACATTAAAAGATATTCAACCTCATTAGACCTCAAGAAATGCACATTTAACTAACAGTAGATAAAAGAAAACTTTGAACTCAGCTGACCTAATAAATATGGATTATCTGAAACACGCCTACATTTCCGGTGGGAATGTAACGTGAGCACTAACATATTGGAATCATTTTAAAGTTAAACGTAGACTTACCATACAACCCAACCATTTCTCCCCTGGGTACTTAGAGAACGAAAATCATATGTCCACATAAAGCATATGCCCATACTTGTATATAAATATTTTAGGATCCAAATTAATAAGAAACAGCTCAGTTGTCTAGTAACAGAAGAGTGGGTATGCAAACTGCTGCAGACAGTGGAATACTACTCAGAACTACCTAAGTACACAACAACATGGATACATCTCAAAACACGATACTGCACAAAACAAGCCAGAGATACCAAGTACTTTAGTATAATGTAAGATTATATTAATATAAAATTCTGGAGCACTCAAGACTAACCTATATTGACAGCTGATACCAGTTGTTGATGGCTGGGGATTAGGAAAGGGACTATTTGCAAAAGAACACATGGGAACCTTTTGTCACAAGCCTGTGCTATCTATCTTGATTATGGGTATATATACTTGTGAAAAGCTATGAAGCCATATGCTTAAAATGTGTGCACTTATTGCATATAATTACATCTCTAAAGCTGAGTTTTTAAAAATTCGAAAGAAGGGTTAACATAGGTATTGGTGATATTTCATCACCAGGTGATAAGGTGGGTGTTTAGCACAAGGATTTTTGTTCTATTATATATTCTTTGAATGAAATATTTCATAATAGATTAGCCATGGTCTGGGAGATGATAGTAACCATGCATGTAAGTGATGAAGATTAATCTACTGATTATAATAGAGAATCCTGCAAATGAATAAGAAAAGATAAACACCCCAGTAAATAGTAGGCAGATATATTAGTAAGCAATTTGAAGAAGAGGAAATATGAAGATCAATATACATACAAAAAGAAGGTCAACTCAATAGTAATCATGGAAATAGGAATTAAAACCATAAGCCACAAATTATCACAACAAAAAGAAAACTAAGAAAAAGGTCTGATAATAGTGACTTCTGAGGAAGAATGAGAATTTAAATTTGTAGAACCACCCTGAAAGGCAAATTTCAATCAACTAAAAAAATAGGCGTATTCTCCCCTAGACAAACTCTCTCACAGGTACTCAAAAATATACAGTTGATCCCCGAACAGCATGAAGATTAGAGGCGCCACTTTTCCCATGTGGTCAAAAATCCATGTATCACTTTTGACTCCTCAGAAACAAGAGCCTACTGTTGACCAGAAGCCTTACCAATAGCAAAAACAGTTAACACTTATTTTATGTTATGTACTGTATGCTTACAATAAAGTAAGCTAGAGAAAGATACATGTTATTAAGAAAATCATAAAGAAGAGGAAATATGTTTACTATTTACTAAGTGGGTGTGGCTCATCATAAAGATCATTTTCTTCAGATTGAGTAGGCTGAGGAGGAAAAAGAGCGGGGCTTGGTCTTGCTGTCTTAGGGATGACAGAGGCAGACGAGGTGGAGGAGGTAGAAGGAGAGGCAGGAGGGGCAGGCACTTAGTTTCATCTTTATTGAAAAGAATCCACATATTATGTGGACCAGATCAAACTCATATTGTTCACAGGTCAACTGTATCTAAATGTTCCTATCAGCTATGTTTATAATAGCAAAAAAACAGAAAACAAGAATATACGCCGGGCGCGGTGGCTCAAGCCTGTAATCCCAGCACTGTGGGAGGCCGAGGCGGGTGGATCACGAGGTCAAGAGATCGAGACCATCCTGGTCAACATGGTGAAACCCCGTCTCTACTAAAAATACAAAAAATTAGCTGGGCATGGTGGCGCGTGCCTGTAATCCCAGCTACTCAGGAGGCTGAGGCAGGAGAATTGCCTGAACCCAGGAGGCGGAGGTTGCGGTGAGCCGAGATCGTGCCATTGCACTCCAGCCTGGGTAACAAGAGCGAAACTCTGTCTCAAAAAAAAAAAAAAAAAGAATATACAAGAAGCTAAATGCCCGTCAACATTATACAGTGTAATAGATAAAACAGTAAATAGATATCGACATGAGTGGATTTCAAAATATAATTATGGGTGAAAATATATGTTCTCTGCTTAATAAAATTTTAATATGCATATTTGATAATTTTAAAACCATTCTGCATATTGTTTAGGAGGATATAACTATATAATTAAATGTAAAGAAGTTTTTAGGGATAAGAAACTCTTTCTGAGGGCAGTACCTTTTTCTAATTTCTGAGGAAATTAAGAAGGATGTGATCAGCATGAAGTACCCAGGGCCTTCAACCTTTTGAGGATCGTTATTCCTTAAGCAGAATATTCATAACATGAGTGTTCATGATATCCTTATTCATATATTTGGTTTGTTAAAAATATTTTACATTATAATTTTTAAAGTAATTATAGGAAGCAAAACAAAGAAAATGAAGAATGAGAGGAATTTTCTGGTCCCAGGAGGCATGATTCTGCTGGACAAAGATCTGCTTACTCTCTCTGCCTCTGGTGACATAATCATCTCAGATGGTTTTACAAGGCTCATGGTTTAGAATGGTGATGTATACTGTTGGGTCCCAAGAAACTTTCAGTTTTTGGCCCTAGAAGCTGGCTTAACAGGGAGATATTTTGGTTGCAGGCATTCAAGGAAAAAAGAGGGTTTTTTTAAGACAGAGTTTCGCTCTTGTTAGCTAGGCTGGAATGCAATGGCATGATCTCGGCTCACCGCAACCTCCACCTCCTGGGTCCAAGCAATTCTCCTGCCTCAGCCTCCCAAGTAGCTGGGACTACACGCGCCACCACGCCCCCGCTAATTTTTGTATTTTTAGTAGAGACGGGGTTTCACCATGTTGACCAGGATGATCTGGATCTCTTGACCTCGTGATCCACCCGCCTCGGCCTCCCAAAGTGCTGGGATTATAAGTGTGAGCCACCGCGCCTGGCCAGAGAAAAGAGTTTAAACCAAGCAAGGACCATCATTCCAAACTCAAAAAAAGATGCAAAGGTATTAAAAGTTTTGAAAGTATTCTGTATTTCTGTGACAAATTACAAAGAATCAAAATCTATGTCAAAGGTTTACACTAGAACTATGTAAAGACAACTTACAAGTCAAAGAGAGAAACCAAGGAGATACGTGGACAAAGATCATGAACAAAATACCCATACAATAGTGATGAAGAACTGAGAAACATATACAGACATTTTTATAAGTAATTAATGAAATTCAAATTAAATAAAAATTAGCTTTTCTGTCCATCAAACAGGCAAGGTTGGAAAAATGATGACCATGGTGTTACACACACTGCAGGAAGAATGACGCTCTACAGTGCAACTAATGAGGATGAAAATTGATAAATTCTTTCTGGAAAGCACATTATTAAAATATACTAATCAATTTAAAATATTCATACATTCTGGTTGAATGATTAGTATAGTAGAATAGTCACTAAGGAGATAGTAAGAGATGCAAATAAAAGTATACTTATAAGGATGTTTTTGTAATCCCAGCACTTTGGGAGCCAAGGTGGGGGGGCATCACCTGAGGTCAGGAGTTCGAGACCAGCCTGACCAATATGGTGAAACCCTGTCTCTACTAAAAATACAAAAGTTAGCTGGGCGTGGTGGCATGCACCCATAGTCCCAGCTATTCAGGAGTCTGAGACAGGAGAACTGCTTGAACCCAGGAGGTATAGGCTGTCATGAGCTGAGATCACGCCACTGGACTCCAGCCTGGGCAACAGAGCAAAACACTGTTTCAAAAAACAAACAAAAAGAATGTTTTTGAAGCACTATTCATAATATTTAGTAGATAAAGCTTCAATGCTCATGAATTGTATTCATATAATCATTGTGGTTTTAATATATAATTTGAGTTTTTAAAATAATAGCAAGAGGAATGAACGAAAACTCAATATTTAATGAAAAAAACACGATGCAAGACTCTATTTAGTCTGATGTCAATATTGTATCATGTGTGACTGGTGGAATCTATGTTTTTGTCCATTTATGAGAAAACTGAAGAAGGCACATTTTCTCAAAATATTTCTCTAACATCTCTGCTTCATCCCACAAACTAAGAGAGCAGTTTGTGACTTCCTTAGAGGACAAGTGGAAGTTGCTTATTAAATTGACAGAGGATTAGACTTCACAGAGAAGATGCTTTAACAGAATTCTGTGGGTCATTTTCCACTCACAAATTTTGCAGCCCCTTTGCGGTATGAATCTGACTCTGACATTCATATACACAGCAGCCAATGCTATGTTTTGGAATGCTCCCCCACGTGGCAAAATCTCCCATTCAAAAAGAACATTAAATATAGTGTAAAATCACGATAACACGGAAAAAAGCAATCAGCAGGCAGCTCTAACTTCTGGCTACCATCTATAAACAGGTGGTAAAATTCTTGTACCAACAAATTATTCAGAGAATACTGGATAAAATCAACGGCTTAAACTACACTTCTGATTTAAAACTAGGATCTGATTACTGAGTTGAGTTGCCCTAGGAGAGTGAAGAATTCAGGACTGAGGTTAAAATCTACTAAGATGACAAAGGTTTTTTCCTTTTAGAAGCCCCTTCCTAGATTTCAATCCCAACAATTTCTCAGGCCATATTTGAAGACGTCGCATTAGGGGAGAGGAAGGGAAAAGAAAGTGAGGTATTGCTCTCAGCCATTCAAAAGTCTCTTAATGGATCCCAGTAAAAATCACTTAGTGGATTTTTCCCTGTTGGTATGGGAAGGGAGAGGGAAAAAGTGAGATGTATATGGGATGGGGGCAAGAGGGACCCTTCACTCTAATATTGTCTCAAGTTTTTCAGGACAGTGCCTCTAGGTTGCTTTTTTTTTTTTTTTTTTTTTTGAGACGGAGTTTCGCTCTTGTTACCCAGGCTGGAGTGCAATGGCGCGATCTCGGCTCACCGCAACCTCCGCCTCCTGGATTCAGGCAATTCTCCTGCCTCAGCCTCCTGAGTAGCTGGGACTACAGGCACGCACCACCATGCCCAGCTAATTTTTTGTAGTTTTAGTAGAGACGGGGTTTCACCATGTTGACCAGGATGGTCTCGATCTCTTGACCTCGTGATCCACCCGCCTCGGCCTCCCAAAGTGCTGGGATTACAGGCTTGAGCCACCGCGCCCGGCTAGGTTGCTTTTAATTATTGGCTCCCTTACCCTCTGTGTTTTCAAATAATCATGAGTATATAAATACTCTTAAATTGTATCATATATTAAATAGAATAAAATAACTGTGATTCTAGGACATAGGCAGAAACAAATGTGCGTTTTAATTGTGGATAGTGATCGTATTAGAAATCATGTACACCCGTATTTATGTTTGCATTTTCAACATTGCTCTGCATTTCCCAAATTGTCATAATGGATTTTTCTTAAAGAAAGGCTTTTTCTTCATGATTAATATTTTAATCACTCAGACACATTTTTAGCATTTTAATAATTTAAGGACAAGTCATCAAAATACACAGAAATAGTTCAGTTTTAATGACAGGTTAGATGAAAGCAACACCAAGCATTACAAGTAGAATTTTCCTCACTGTCTCATGCCAATGAATAGGATAAAGGTTTTCTGAAGCCTGTGCCTGCACCCGTTCCAGAAAGCTCAATACAGACATGTTAACATCTCCTTCCATTTGAGTGTGAATTTGAAAAGCAAGAACTCATTAAATGATTTCTGTCAGCTTTCTGCCTCAGTTCTCCACCTCTTATGGGTTCCCCCTGACTGAGTCCACTGGGCTACGTAAATTCAGATTTATTTCCAAGGAGAAAATAGGCTGAAGACAAGACGTAGTAAGAGGCTCCATATCTTGCCAGTCTGAGAGGCCTTATTATTATTTGTTCCTTTAGATGAACCGCAATGACCTAGAGTTCATCTCTAAGTTCTTCCCTGCTGCCTGGCTCACAGGTGATAATGTGATCTGATTCTGAGGGCTTGCATAACCCCATGTTCACTCCTTCACCTGGGATCTTTTCTTGGGGCTAGGTTTCTGAGATGGTTTATATTTTGGTCCTACATCAGTAACTTTTCTGAGTCATTCATTTTCCATTAAGGAGTGCCACTTGTTCCACCTTGCTGTAGGGACTGTGTGAATCCTTAACCCCCCAGCCTTGTAAGTCAGGCTCTGCAGCTCATAGACCTTTCCTAGAAGCTGCTTGTCTAAATTTTCATTGATAAATTTGGTCTGCCTCCAACTTACAGAACTTGTGAATATTTATGACCATCACTAATATGTGTGCCGTAACTGAAACTTAAAATCCCTTTGTGCTCTCTATCTGGTCAATTTCTTGACCCTATTCCCCTAAACCTAGGAAGATCTACTTTCATTCTCTGAACCTCAGTGTATTTTTTTTTTTAGTCTTTTTGCAAGTCTGCATATGGCATTTTGGATATGAAAATTTCAACCTAAGTGTGTGTTGACTTACATGTAAGGTAAACAGCCAATAGTGGTTTGGTGATAGTCTATGAATTTGGCAGATGAAATTACTTATAGACAGTTTTAACTGAATTAGAAAAGTTAGCATTAGTTTAAAATAATACTTTTTTATCTAAAAAGCAATTTGTAAAAGACTACATGATAGTCTTAGAAACATGACAGCTTAGCAGATAATTTTGATAAAATGTAACATTTCTTATTTTAAATATCCTTAGTAATTTAGTAGTAGAATGATTCTTCTAAATCATGATAAAAATATGTATCTGGGCTCCAAAACCAACTTAACAAGGTAAAGAGACATTTCATTAAATTTGAAAATTAAGACCTAAATTTAAGATATTCATTAGTCAACATCGATCTAAAAGTTTTTAAGTAAAGCAATAAGAAGGGAAAATAACATCAGAAATAATCATTCAAAAGTAGGATGCAAATTCATAATCTATTTGAAAAACAATAAAATCTAGCAGACTTAAGTAATTAATTACATACTAAATTCATAAAACCCAATAATTTTCCTATCATTGTTATAACAAGTCAGAGAAATGTAATGACAGGAGATAAATCTCATCTCTAATTGCAATAAGAGAAATTTAATGCTTAGGAATAAACTTGACAAATCTTATATTGGAGTTAAGGAAAATAAAAAGCTCTTTTGGAACATATAAAAAGATTTGAATAAAGGCATAAATATAATCTCTAATTTTAATGTGCAGTGACAATCCCAATGATATTTGATGAGTTTTTATCTATAAATATAAATTTATCACAATAGCAAAAGAAAAAAGCTTTAATAAAGAAAAAGGAATAATAAGGAACTTACCATACATGACAATATATTTTAAAATTAGTAAAGTAGTTTGCTATTAGGTTAGTAGGCCATTAAAACTGCATGCAACATCCAATGCCAAAGTCAAACATGGATAAGAACTGCTATGTATTGTAAGTGGCATATCAAAAAATGAATTTTTGGGCCGGGCGCGGTGGCTCAAGCCTGTAATCCCAGCACTTTGGGAGGCCGAGGCGGGTGGATCACGAGGTCAAGAGATCGAGACCATCCTGGTCAACATGGTGAAACCCCGTCTCTACTAAAAATACAAAACATTAGCTGGGCATGGTGGTGCGTGCCTGTAATCCCAGCTACTCAGGAGGCTGAGGCAGGAGAATTGCCTGAACCCAGGAGGCGGAGGTTGCAGTGAGCCGAGATCGCGCCATTGCACTCCAGCCTGGGTAACAAGAGCGAAACTCTGTCTCAAAAAAAAAAAAAAAAAATTAAAAAAATTAAAAAAATAAAAAAACAAAAAATGAATTTTTATATAAGCGACATTCAATGGAACAAGTGAATATTTATTTGGAGAAAAAAATGGAAAATGTAGCCTCATAATTTATAGCAACAGAAATATGAAATCTTGATGTTAAACACACGTACACAGATCATAAAATACCTGAAGAAAACAATAGAAGAAGATGGTTTGCTCTATTAAAATGTGTCACTTGACAGCAAAACAATGAGTCAAAATTAAAAGGAAGCAACAAATTCAGAAAGTAAAACATGCTGCAAATGTATAAGTATCTTTGAAATATATAGGAAGACATTTATAAATTACTAAGAAGGAAGACAAACATCTTGAGTGAGGACAGCCACAGATCCATATACGATATGAACAAAAAAGTTGTTTGTAAAATGGTGAATATGTATATATACAAAGAAATATATGAGCATATCTATCTGTGTTTATGTATAAATTCAACCCTGTTCGTAATAAAAAAGATACAATTTTTTTAACAAAACTACAAATCTTGTGTATCAACTTTGAAGAGTTTAAAAGGTATCTAGAAATAATATTGTTGAGATGAGCATTACGTCTCACGAGTATAAGAGAGCTTTGGAATTACTTTCCTTTTAAAGACAATTTGGCAGTGTGAATCAAAATATTAGACTCAGTAATGCTGCATTTAGAAAGATAGCCTAAGAAAAAGGCATGCAAAATTTAGCAAAACAGTTGTTTATTCTAACATATTTATTATAAAATATTTTAAATCATCCATATGTCAACAATAAGCCTTAGTTAAATAAACTGGGGTACTTGAGGAAAAAAAAATGCAATGCTATTTAGCAATTAGAAATGATTTTAGTGAAGAACAACTAATGACTTGAAAACTTTTATATGAGATATTTCTAAGTTGTAATAACATACATGCCCTACCATTCAAAATTACACCTGGATACATATTCACATAAATATACGTATATACTACACATATGTAAGGATATCCATTACTAGAATAAATTATATCTTAAATAATATAATTTATTAATATATAAATAAGTAAAAGATAATGAATAATTTTCCTATATGACATCTAAAATTTTTTATTCATACTTTTATAATTTTAAATCTTTCTGCAATGAATATGCATGACTAATACACAAATTGTAAAGTATATGATTTATTTGCTTATTTACTCAGTTACCTATCCACATACTCAGCAATCATTGTGGAGCAGCTGTAGACAGTTTATTAGGTATCATGTAAAACTGCCTCTGCTGTCATGAAGGCTTACAGCCTAATGGCAGGGATAGGCAGGCCAAACAATCGTGCAGAAATTCCATGATTTCAAACATTTTGGCTATCTAGGAAAAGAACTGACCAGGTGTTCTTGAGAATTTATAACTGGGATCATATTTAGTCTGAAGACCCAGAGGATGCTTTCCTGAAAAATTGACATTTAAGCTGAAAGATACAGATTGAGTGTGGAACAATTAAGCAAAAATAAGGAAAGAGTTCTCAGACAGAAGGGAGCATCGTTTGCAAAAGTACATTGGGTCAAGGGGGAGCCTGGAAACATTGTGCTTCAGAAACATTGCAAATATTTGCTGATGAGGTTGGAGCATGGAAAGCAATAAGGATTTTTGGAAATGAGGCCTTTAGTTGTAAAACAAGGGAAATACTTCTGATATGGCTTGGCTGTATACACCCAATTCTTATCTTGAATTGCAGCTCCCATAATTCCCACGTGTCATGGAAGGGGCCTTGTAGGAGGTAATTTAATCAAGTGGGTGGGTCTTTCTCATGCTTTTCTTGTGGTAGTGAATAAGTCACATGAGATCTGATAGTTTTACAAAGGGGAGTTCCCGTGCACCTGCTCTCTTGCCTGCCACCATGTAAGATGTGACTTTGCTCATCCTTAGCCTTCTGCCATGATTAGGAGGCCTCCCTAGCCATGTGGAACTGTGAGTCAATTCAACCTGGGTCCTTTATAAATTACCCAGTCTCGGGTATATCTTTATTAGTGGCATAGAACAGGCTAATAGAGTATCTTTAGAGCAACGGGAAACTACGGTGGCACTTTTAATCTTATTGTTCCTCTCACAGAAGCTCCAGAAAGTTGTGGGGCGGATTACTTGGTCCTGTCTCCAGAACATCAGAGCTAAGGAGAAATGAATGCCAGCAGTCCTCCAAAACCACTTCTTTTAGAAGCCTCTTAGTCCCTGACCTAAAGTCTCTAACACCAAGAAAAAGCTTCAGTAATCCCCCTGCAACATTATCCTGCTTTGTATCTCCACTCAGGAGCTTCAAAATCATCACCCAGAAGCATGGTTTCTCTGCTGTCAATTCACTACGTTGTTACCTCTAGCCAACACAGAGTAAATTCCAGCATATCCCCAATTAACTCGCTTGAGATTCTGTTTTTGATCTGGCCCAGAGTGGAAATTCAAAAACTGATACTCATAATTAGATAGTATTGCTTATGCCCTCTCTGTTCTGATCACTAATTTTTTACTTGCTATTATACTTTTTGGTGTTTCTTCTCATCTTTTTTTTTCTTTTTTGCAGAAAAGTTATAGATATGGCACATTGAAAACGTTTTTAAAGGATCAAGAACGCTGGGGGTAAGCAGATTTTATAATTCTTCTTTTCAACGAGGAAACACATTCAGAAATGTAAAATGCATTGCCGAAGGACAAACCTGAGAAAACCTGTCTCTTAACACAAGAGAGTGCTCCTTTCACCACAGCATACCGCTTTTTATTAAGCACAAAGATCCTTTCTCCTACTGCCTAGAGAATAGAAGTTACTAGATTACTATGGCTATGTCTGTGTAATGTACTTTGCACATAGCGTTATGCCCTTTTAGGTGCCGAGAAGATGCTTTTAGATAATTGACAGCCAACCTGTGATTTTTTCTGATAATCCTAGGCCAACCTGACATGAGAAGTCTTGGGAGGAGCTAGTCCCCTGGAGAGGAGGTAGGCTGACACTGAGTGACTTAGAAATGACAAGAAGTCAGTTGAAATTGCTACTCTAGTTAAAATGTCTTTTTAAGTAATTCTATGTATAATAGATTTCTCACCATCAAGAAGCTTCAACTGTGGATGGTGTGGCAATTTTAAGTCACAAAAGTAAGTTTAGGTCTCGTGGGCATAAAATCATTAGGGATATGATACTGTTCACGTATCATCATGCTCTTCATGTGGCAATTTAATGTCAGTGGAGTTTTAAAGAAGGAATAATGCCAATGACTAATATATGCCAAGTGCTAGCAAACAGGACCACTAACCATATCCATTCATCATTTCATCTCATCTTCACAAGCTTACAGCATCACAAATACATACCAATACTAGTGTTACACAAATGCGAAAACTGAGTCTTAAAGTGGTTTTGAGGTTCACTAAAGGTCTCACAACCAGACAGTTGCAAAAACCTACTTTGTCTGATCCAAATTCTTTGCTCTGAACCACCCAGCTCTACTGCTTACAACGTTCTGGCTACTCCAGAGTGTTGATTCAGAGTGAAGTTTATTGAGACTCTGCATCTACCACTGTCAGAGAAAAAGAAATCAGAAAAATTACTTGTCAGATTGTGAAAAACTAAGTTTTAGGGGAATGAAAATTATCAGACTTGCAATAGATTAACATACAATGAAATAGAGAAATATGTGCATTCTCACTCTGTAAGGAAAGGGGAGCAAACAAATATGCAAATGTTTGGTGATCATGAAATCAGAAATGCAAGTGAGTTTCCGAAGTCAAACATTTAATGTTATCTGGCCAAAATCTCTGTGCATCTATGTATAATACAAAAATGGCCTTGACAATAATGACCATATGATAAAAGTGCAATGGATAAGATTCCTATTTTCAAATCAGAAGTTATAAATTTAATAATTTCAGTAAATAAAAAATGCTTTGCTTGAAATACGTATCTTTATCTACAAGAGACCATTTATCATCTAAGCCTGGATGAAGTATATGTCTTGGCCTGGAATGTCACCAAAAGATGCCCCCATTTCTTCAGACCTACTAGAATTTTACCTCCTAGTTATATGTTGGGCAAACTACAAGGCCTATTTCAATAATGTCAAATATTTTATCTGTGAAGCTTGTTTCTCCTTCTCTCCTCAGATCAATAATCTATGACAGAATTGCAACTAGGGCTCACAGTGATAATCATCTATTTGGCATGGCTTTCTGACATACTGTGTTAAGATGGATTCTGAGGTCTTATCCAGGGTAAATGGAAAAATATATTGATCAGTATATTAGTCTGTTTTTATACAGCTACAAAGAACCCATAAAGGAAAGAGGTTTAATTGACTTACAGTTCAGCATGACTGGGGAAGCCTCAGGAAACTTAAATTCATGGCAGAAGGTGAAGGGAAAGCAAGCACCTTCTTCACAAGGCAGCAGGAAGGAGAAGTGCCAAGCAAAGTGAGACAAGCCCCTTATAAAACCATTGGATCTCCTGAGAACTCACTATCATGAGAACAGCATGGGCTAAAGTGTCCCCATGATTCAGTTACCTCCACTTGGTTTCTCCCTTGACATAGGGGGATGGTGGGGATTACAATTTAAAATGAGATTTGGGTGGGGACACAAAGCCTAACCATATTAATCAGAAAATTCAACTGGCCAAAGAATCAAGAGAGAGAGATGCAATGTTTCCAGATACCACATTACCTAAGTGATTTAAGTTAGGTAAATAAGAAATAAGTTAGGTAAATCATACATTTTCCTGACTTAGAAACATACGAAATACTAGAAGAGCAGCCACTTTTGTTTCTTCTTTTACCTTTCTATGGAGCTCAGTGTTTTCTACTTTTGACTATTTAATTAAAAAGCACATCCCCTCTCCCCATTTCCACATACTTGGTTAGTGGGAATAGTATAAATGAGGCAAGATTTAGCATTAATCTCAACTGGTAACCTTTATGAACAAACTTTCCCTTACTATAGTATGCTGTTTAGAGCAAGGTGCTAAGGAAACACATAGTAGATGGCAATTATTGTCTCACGACATGTCACAAAATACAGCTCTTAAAGGAAACATACAAAAGGCCATAAGAAACATACTTCTCTCAGGTTTGAAGATTCCCAGCATCTCTAGGTTCCATCGATATTCAAGTATGACAGTACGGTTGTCGTAATTCAGGCAAATAGGAGGAGCTAATAGGTGAAAGAGCCATGATCATCATAGGTACCTGAACTTTGAATTTGGTTGGACCTGTCCTAAAGTCAAGTCTTGCCTTGATATCCTTGCAGGATTTGTTCCAGAACCCCTTCAGTTACCAAAATTCACAAATGCACAATTCTCTTATATAAAATGATGTACTATTTGCACATCATCTACACACATTCTCCTGTATACTTTAAATTATCTCTAGATTACTTGTATTACCTAATGCAGTGGAAATGATATGCAAACAGTGGTTAAATGTATTGATGTCGTTTTATATTACTATATTGTGTTTTTTCCAAATATTTTCAAACCTCAGTTGGTTGGATCTGTAGATGGAGAACCTGTAGATATGGGGGGCCAATTGTACACTGTTCTGAAGTTCAGATACCTAGGGGAATGTTTCAGCTAACCTCCATCCAATGTGTATAGGGAAACAATGGGGTAGGAACATGCTGATATCTGTAAATTATTTTGTCATGTTTTCGCTTGCTAGGATAAAGAAAAGGATTAGCTATCACATATTGCTTTTGTATTATCAAATCAAACCTAGGTACCATGACTGTAGTTTAGAAAACTAACTCTGAAAATAAATAGGCCTGAGTTCAAATCATGGCTCTACCACTGTGACTTTGTGTTTGTTGCTTACTGTCATTGAACCTGTTTCTGCTTTAGTAAAACTGACTTATTAATATAGACTTCAATCAGTTGTTATGAAAATAAATGTAAATGGAATCATATCTTTAATGCACATAGTAAAGTGCGTGACATACAATTGGCTACCATAAATAACAACAGTAAACAATAATGACGTCTAAAACTCTTCAAATGGTGCTTGCTCGTGGTAAGTACCATGTAGCTGTTTGCTACTGTTATTAATATTCCTGTATTGAAGTTGGGCTTTCTTTCTTTTTTCTGCTTCCCAGTAGCTTAGGATTTCATTCAGAAGTGGTTCTGAGGGCTGGGAGGAAGGGATGAACCCAATATTTCCAATGCTGCCTTGGCCTGTGCTCTGCTTTCTCCACAACAGAAAGACAGAATACACTACTAGAGCTATTGGGTAGACTTTTGGGTTATCCGTGTATCCTTAAATCTTGATTTGATTCTAGGAAAACATAGTGTTGATATTTCTCATATTAAAGGTTTATTTAGTCTTTACTTTTAGTCATATTAAAGGTTTAGTCTTTAATACTGACCAGACCAACTGTCATGATTTCCTGACTGCTTCAGTAAATTAAGCTACAACACCAAGAAGGAAAATGGAGAACGTACATGGTTCTGGCATGAACCCATGAACCCCAGCTGAGTTTAAGAAAACAAAACAAGTGGTCTCCTGTCTTCTTTCCTTTGAGTTCTATCAAGGTACTTTCTTGGTTTCCCAGAATCAAAAGGATCTCCCTGCAGAAATCATGCCAAACACTTAAAATAAATGTGACAAAATAATCTACCTTCTGTCTCCAAAAGCATTAAGAAATTTCTGAAAACGCCATTATAGCCGTATTATATTTATAAGCACTTCCCTGTACTTCAGCTGCAGCAGCGGTTATCTGCTGCATCTCATGATGCCATCTATTCCATGCATAATTAAATACTGTGCTTCGTATCTCCCTTGTTGCTTTCTCTTCATGGCAAGTTCCTTGGTTTATACCCGCATTTTCCACCATGTGTTCTCTGTGTTTCAGATACCACTTTCTGCATATTTTGGGCCAATCTTGCCACACTTAACCCTAGCATTTTACAAACGCAGATAAATATGATCATGTCATTCTCTTTTTTTTACAAGCAAGAATACCGTCTCTGTAGCTGACATAAATAACATCAATTAAACTTTATAAAATGACCCTACTTCCATATTTTTGTTTACCTCTCCATTAGGGAAAAGTTGCTACACCAAAACTTGCAGACTTTTTCAAGACTTCCTTGGGTGATATGGAATTATTTTTAAAGTAGGGAAGGGCTGGCTTAGCTAATTTTCAGATGTAGGTGTTTGGGTTCAGGGTTGGGGTGAAATCTGAGACTGGGAAAGGATGTCTTTCTTAAGATCATGGTATTTAGAGCTCATGCCTCTTAAATTTTGTCCCCCAGAAGTCTTTGGTTATATGTGACAGAAAGCAAACTTGAACTAGCCTAGGTAGAAAATAATTTTTATTGGAAAAATACTTGAGTAGCCTACAGAATGAAAATAGTGAGAAGCCGTAAAGCCTCAGGATGCCATAAACTCTTGTTTCTGTCCATTGACATCACTCGTGTGTGTGTGTGTGTGTGTGTGTGTGTGTGTGTGTGTGTGTGTGTGTGTG
>NW_022437069.1:2674480-2676454 GCF_009761245.1 Sapajus apella
GTGTGTGTGTGTGTGTGTGTGTGTGTGTGTGTGTGTGTGTGTGTGTGACAGAGAGAGACAGAGAGAGAGTGTGTCTCATTCTGTCATGCAGGCTGGAGTGCAGTAACATGATCATTGCTCATCTGCAGCCTCGACTTTCTGAGCTCAAGTGATCCTCCCAAGTAGATGGAACCACAAGTGTATGCCACCATGTCCAGCAAATTTTTTAATTCTTTGTAGAGACGAGATCTTCCTGTGTTGCTCAGGCTGGTCATGAGCTCCTGGGCTCAAGCAATTTTCCTGCCTCAGTCTTCCAAAGTGCTGAGATGACAGGCATGAGCCACTGTGCCCAGCCTGACATGATTCTTTAATAAACTGTTTTTGCAGGCTGATCCTTGGCTCACACCCTTACTATCTTTACCTGAGAGAGAAAAGACCCAGGAGAGACCCTAATTCTCCTGACTTAGGTCATATTTCTATCTCTCTAGGAGATGGCAGAGGGTAGAAAAATCAGTTACCAGGCTGAAAATTGGAACAAAATTGTTGTAGGCATCACACCACCTGATTTCAAACCATACTACAAGGCTATAGTAACCAGAACAGCGTGGTACTGATACCAAAGCAGATATATAGACCAATGGAACAGAACAGAGGCCTCAGAAATAACGCCAAACATCTACAACCATCTGATCATTGACAAACCTGACAAAAATAAGCAATGGGGAAAGGATTCCCTACTTAATAGATAGTGTTGGGAAAACTGGCTAGCCATATGCAGAAAACTGAAACTAGACCCCTTCCTTACACCTTATACAAAAATCAACTGAAGATGGATTAAAGACTTAAGCATAAGATGTAAAACCATAAAAACTCTAGAAGAAAAACCTGGAAAATACCATTCAGGACATAGGCATGGGCAAAGATTTCATGACTAAAACACCAAAAGCTATGGCAACAAAAGCCAAAATAGATGAATGGGATCTAATTAAACTAAAGAGCTTTTGCACAGCAAAAGAAACTATCATCAGAGTGAACAGGCAACCTACAGGATGGGAGAAAATTTTGCAATCTATCCATCAGACAAAGGGCTAATATCCAGAATCTACAAAGAACTTAAAACAAATTTACAAGAAAAAACCAAACAACCCTATCAAAAAGTGGGCAAAGAATATGAACAGATGCTTCTCAAAAGAAGACATTTATGCAGCCAACAAATATATGAAAAAAAAAAGCTCATCACCACTAGTTATTAGAGAAATGCATATCAAAATCACAATAAGATACCATCTCATGTTAGTTAGAATGGCAGTCATTAAAAAGTCAGGAAACAACAGATGCTGGAGAGGATGTGGAGAAATAGGAATGCTTTTACACTGTTGGTAAGAGTGTAAATTTGTTCAACCATTGTGGAAGACAGTGTGGTGATTCCTTAGGGATCTAGAACCAGATATACTATTTGACCCAGAAATCCCATTACTGGGCATATACCCAAAGGAGTATAAATCATTCTACTATAAAGACACATGCACGTGTATGTTTATTGCAGCACTGTTCACAATAGCAAAGACTTGGAATCAACCCAAATGCCCATCAATGATAGACTGGATAAAGAAAATGTGGCATATATACACCATGGAATACTATGTAGCTATAAGAAAGGATGAGTTCATGTGCTTTCCAGGCACACGGATGAAGCTGGAAACCATCATACTCAGCAAAATAACACAGGAACAGAAAACCAAACACTGCATGTTCTCACTCATAAGCGGGAGTTGAACAATGAGAGCACATGGACACAGGGAGGGCAACATCACACACTGGGGCCTGTTGGGGGATGGAGGGCTAGGGGAGGGATAGCATTAGGAGAAATACCTAATGTAGATGATGGGTTGATGGGTGCAGCAAACCACCATGGCATGTGTATACCTATGTAACAAACCTGCATGTCCTGCATGTATTCCAAAACTTAAAGTGTATATATATATATATATATAT
>NW_022437069.1:2676554-2695718 GCF_009761245.1 Sapajus apella
CTGCATGTATTCCAAAACTTAAAGTGTATATATATATATATATATATGAATACATTTGGAATACATTCATATGAATATATGAATATTCTAAAACTTAAAGTATACATATATATGAATACATGCAGGACATGCAGGTTTGTTACATAGGTATACACATGCCATGGTGGTTTGCTGCATGTGTATATATATATATATATATACACACACATACACACACACTTTATGTATATACATATATATGTGTATATATGTTTGTTTATATATATATGTATATATATGTTTGTATATATATATTGTATATATATATGTTTGTTACATAGGTATACACATGCCATGGTGGTGTATGTATATATATATATATACATACATACACACTTTAAGTATATGTATATACATATATACGTGTATATATGTGTGTATGTGTGTGTGTATATATGTATGTGTGTGTATATATATATATGATTTCTGTTTCTTTTAGTAGAAGTGACTATAGGGAAACCCACTAAGCCATCTATATTAATAAGGTTTTGTCAGTGGTTCAATTTCAGGTGGTGATTTACATGCTCACATTAGGAATCCTAGGGACCTACTGTGAACAGAACATTAGTTCCCAATCAGGGATGATTTTTCTCCCAGGAGACATTTGGTCATGTCTGGACACATTTTTTGTTATCACATTGGAGGTAGGGGTGGGTAATGTGCTTCTGACATCTAGTGGGTAGCAATTAGGGATGCTTCTAAACATTACACACTATATAGCATAACCCTCCACAGCAAAGAATTATCCTACAATACATAGCATGACCCTCTGCAACAAAGAATTATCCTACAATACATAGCATGACCCTCTGCAACAAAGAATTATCCTGCAATACATAGCATGACCCTCCAGAGCAAAGAATTATCTTGCACTAAATGGCAATAGTACTGAGGTTGAGAAACTCTGAAAAGGAGTGATTGAAGAGTCCTTGTTTTACAGTCAGGCAGAGCCAGGTTTGATTCCTAACTCCAGCAATGACTAGCTGTGAACTTAACCTCTCTGGGTATACCTTTACTCAACTGTAAAATTAGTGTAACACCAAATCTTCCAAAGTGTTTGAAGTCACACACACATACACACATGGTTTCCCGGCTCAGATCTTCCATTAGTCTGATTGCTTGCAGAGCTGGCTTTCTATTCTTAAGTTATGCCAATGTATTACCCTTGAATCGCTCATAATTCTTTCTTCAAGATCTCTTATCTCTGGCTTTACAAGTATGAACTCTGAGCCCAGCTCTGTACTAGGTAGTGCTGGGAAAAATCAGACACTCAGCCACTAGGAAGCTACTGCCTTCAGAGGACCATTGTTCAGAAAAATCATTGAACAGTGGTTCAATGAGAAAGGCAGTAACTCAAAAAGGACTAACACAGAGACTTTGGAAGAGGGGGAGTCTCTTATTCCGCCCTCTACCCTACCGACTACACTAACTCCCAATGATGTGATGTGACGATACACAGATAAATAATGAGATGGAGCTTTTTCCATATCCTTAATCATACTCTGGCTTCCATTATTAGTCATGTATGTTTCCTACTTGTGAAACTTCTTGCTATAACTTTGTAATATGTGTGCTTTCAACATGGTAGATTGTTTATAATCCATCCAATATACTAGGCTGTGTGCCGTTTGATTGGAAAGCTTATGTCTAATTGATCTGAGGACAGCACTAATTCAAAAAAAGCATTTGTGAAATGATATAATTAACCAATGATAAATAAATATCAAATAGATATTTTCAAACTATTAGAATATTTCTAAATTTGCCATTTGGCACTATTAGAAGAGTGTGAATAAACTGAGGATTCTGTACACGACTTGTCAGTGTAGTGGTGGTACACGCATGCCATTAAACGTCTTTCCTCACTAGCAAATTGTTGTGTGTTAGTCAAGTGAGAGCTGTGCCTTTATGCCAGGTTTTCCATGGTTCTTGTCATTCTCCTTATTTCCTCATATATGCTGATGCAGATATTTGGATCCAGATCCGATGCTGATATTTACAAACTCAAACCGGTCACTTATTAAAGGCTTACATATTTTAATATAATTGTTTATGCTTTGCCATTGGTTAATGCTCACGTTTTAAAAGATAAGTGCAATTAACCTTAATTATGTTTCTAGTTTGTGTTACTTAATTTACATGCAGAAATGTGTGAAATTCATATGCTTTAGAAGTCTGAGTCATCTACAATAGACTTTCTCAAACTTTTTGTGCACAGGAATCACCTGGGGATGTTGCAAATAACGCAGGATTCTCATTCAATAGCTCCGTGGTGGGACCAGAGCCTCCACATTTCTAACGAAGTCCACAGTGATGTTAACTTTGCTATTCCGAGAACCACATTTTGAATAGCAAGGTCCTAAATAGGCCTGCCTCAAAATATGTTTTGTAAATGTTTGTGGCTTTTCATGGGAATAAAGTATCTTGTGGTGTGAGTCTTATATTCAGTGGTATGTCCTGCATGACCTGAAATGTATTTACTCTGCGTCATTGGTTCCCTAGGTGAGTTTTATGAAATAAACGTTTCCAGAAGTATTATTAATAAGAATTCTATTTAAAAAAGTGTTTTGTGATGAAACGAATATGTGGCATGATAGTAAACAAAGTAAAATGAGATTTATGTTTTTTTCTAAAGACATAAGATTTTTTTAAAAAGATATTTCTTGAAGAATTTTTGTAATCTTAGACATGTTGACATGCCTTGTGAATGGTCATAAAAAAATGGTCCTTCCTGGAGAATCAGCTGGACATGCTATTCCAGAAAACACAAATCCAGGAGTCTCTTATATCTCACCACTAAAAATCCTCTCTCCCACTTTTGGTCCAATCTGGATCTAGAAACTGTCCATTTTCAATTTTGCTGAGACTTACATTTAATGCATTTGTGTCTACATGTGTATTTATAAACCTGGGTGCAACTTGTCTTTCTTTTCAAATACTGCTAAACTCACTGGTTGGCTGTCTCCAGGATAATTGAATTTGAGAATTGAATTTGCAATTGCTAATAGAAAATAGTAACATTGTATGACTGCAAATAAGAACTCGCCAATATATCACAAGAGAGTTGTTTAGTGTTTCGTGGGGAGAAATGATGATATATCCTCACATCCAGGCTTTCTGGGCATTATGCTATAAAGTTGGTTTCAGGTCCTTCTATTTAGTAGTCCTGGCTGTTCTACTGCCTTCACTGCCCTCAGGAATGCTCAGTCAAGATGACCTCAGTTGATGGAAAATGCACCTGAGAGGCAATACCTGAGGCACGCCCTAAGAATGACCCTGTATGGCAGATGCACCTGAATGTATGTTCTGAGCTAGGGAATCTGGGAATGGCTAAACTAGAGGTTAGTTCCTATGAGGAACATCTGAGACTCCAACCTGATCCATAAAACATGGGCGATACAGAGGATTGTGGCCCAGAGTCTTGGGCTGAATGAATGTTGCCAAATGGAGGTGGTTAGGGAAAGGGTACTAAGTAAAAATGCTGTATAAACTGCATGCCCTTTCCAAGTGGTGGCAGTTCTCCTGTCACGCCCGTTGGTGCTGGACCCTCTCTCCTGTGTGTAAGCCTCAGTGAAGTCTCAGGTCTCATTTGCTGACTGTGGGTCTCTTCCTCAGACCCTTGAATCTGGTGCCCTCCCCACCGAAGTCGATAGGAGTTTGGCATAGCACTTAGACTCCACACGGATAGGATTGCCATTATACTGACCAATTTTTCAGAAATCTTACATCTGTAGGAGCTGTAGAGTTGTAGAGTGGACCTTCACTGGCATTTTTAAAAATTTTCTTTTCTAAAGTCTGGGTAGATTTATAAGTACTCCTAACAGAAATTGCAGCAATGACTTTAAGCTTTATTAAATATTCATCAAAAAATGTAAATATTTAAGATGCACAATATGATGATTTGATGACACATATATATTTGAAATGATTACCACATCAAGCTAATTAAAATATCAATTACCTCACAGTTACCATTTGTCTGTGGGGGGAGGGGGGTAAGAATACTTGAAATCTACATTTTTAGCGATTTCATGTTCACAGTAGAGTATTATTAACTATAGTCATCGTGCTTTACATTTAGTACTGAGCCATCTTATAACTGCAAGTTTGGACCCCTTAACCAAATATTCTCTAATCCCCCCAACCTGCAGCACGTGGCAACAACCATTCTATTCTATGTGTCTATGAATTTTACTATTTTAGGTTCTACATATAAGGGAGATTATGCAGTGTTTTTTGTTTCTGACTTATTTCACTTAGCATAATGTCATTCAGGCTGATCCACGTTGTCACAAATGGTAGGATTCCTTTCATTCCTTATTACGAGTAATGTCCCGTTACTCAGCCATTGATTGACACTTAGATTGTTCTCATATCTTGGCTATTCTGAATAATGCTGCAATATATGTGGAAGTGCAGATATCTCTTGGGGATGGTCATTTTCTTTGTTTTTGCTTTTTGGATACATAGCCAGTATTAGCATTGCTGGATGATTTCATAGTTCTATTTTTAATTTTTGTGGACTCTCCATACTGTTATCCACAACAGCTGTACTAATTTACATCCTTACCAAATTTGTAAGGGTCCTGTTTTCTCCACATCTTTGACAACACTAACCTTTTGACTTTTTGATAATGACTTTCTCTTGTGTCAAGCCCTACTTGAATCTGATCCTTGCCCTATGAAAATGAAGCAAGAGTGATGGATTTGACTCATTTCAACCAGATAATTTACATTTCTTAATAATATGGAATTACTGTAGTGTGTAGATCTGAGCATAAATTGTTCAAGGAAAGGGAAGCTATAAAATAGAATGATAAGCACTTGAATGGGTATAAAATCTAGAAGTGGTCCTCTAATAGAATAAAATCTAAAAGCCATCAACTATCAACTGCAATCCTTTGTCTGCATCTTTTTAATGACTAGCAAAGTGTCGAGTTAGACTATGTGGAAAGCAAGATAAATGGCACCCTGTGTTTTTTATTATGTTTTCTAGTCAACATACAAAGGTTAAAGAAGCAAAAGTTGAATCATTTAAAAAATATTTTGAAATATTATCCACTGCGTGTTTCCTCTAAACCTTGAAAGAGTTGTTGGGCATCTTTAGAGATGACACAATTAAAGAAGAACTAATTCCATTTCCCTTGAACAAGACAAATGAACAGAGCAGTAAAGATCCAGTGTGGCTGTGTAAACATCCAATCAATGATCCACTTGTTAAGCTAAATCTGACCTGGAAATAGAGAAGTGGAGAGAGACTCAGATAAGGATAATGTGCATCATTATTCTGGCTTTGGAAGGAAAAGATAAGGCTGGTGAAAGAACATTAAAGCAAATGAGCACAGAGATGAATGTGTTGGGGAGAGAAAAAGAAAGAAAGAGTAAGAAAGGGGAGAAAAAGAGAGAGAAGCTCATTAATAAACAGGAAAGAAAAAACAGGGTTGATTTACCAGTTATCTATAATAGGGAGCCCAAATTTTAATTCATCCTTGCTGACAGACAACAAAGCAAAGAAAAAAAATAAGACTTTGAGTGAGTGTGTGTGTGTGTGTGTGTGTGTGTGTGTGTGTCGTAACGATGATCTCATAAGCAAACACTCTTCAAAGTAGGAAAGAGAAATGGAAAATGCAAGTTAGCCCATATTAGGAATGTGAAACCCTTTCTGGTCAAACCAGAGAACACCCATCTCCATGCAGGGACATTTTGTAGAGGAAACATGGAAATGTAAGGCCTGCATTTGGGTTCTTAGGTACATGACTGGACACTGAACTACACGTTTTATTGTGTTTGTATAAGTAGGTTTAATTTTATCGCTAAATATTAAAATATCTTTAATCAATTGGATAAGCATAATAATACCTTTTATTTTTATGAACACACTTTCACATATAAAAATAGGGAGCAGAAAGAAGATTATTATGTTTGCTGAACAAAGCTTAATAAATACTAAAATATTGCCATATTAGCTTCAGAACTCTTTTGTGTTGTTACAGACTTAGGTACATCTATAACTGAAATCTCACATCATCCTTCTCTGTTCCTCAGTTCCCAGAAAGGGAATATTTTCTCTGAGGATTCTGTTTGCTTAACCACATTTGTGAGTAACAACAAACAGTATATTATTGTTTTTGAGTGTTTTAACATTATAAATATATGATATCTTACTGTAAGTATACTTTGCAATTTGCTTCCTTCCTGTGGCATTATATTTTTGAGGCTAATTCATATTGATACTTTTAAATCTAGCTAATTCATTTTAACAGACACATAGTATTTCATTGAATTAAACATAAAGTTTATTTATCTTAATAATGGATAGTAAAGTTGTTTTCATGCTTTTGCTATTACAATCTGGGCCAAAATGAATATCTTCTAAACTATCTCTTTGAATACATTTGTGAAGTTTTTCTAAAATCGATTTATAGAAAATGCTGATAAAAAAATTAATACTGCTTTAGCTTTTCAACTAGGTCTTCACATTTAGTTTTTTAATCAATAGATGTATTTATGTATATGGCACAGAGATCTATGTTATTAATCATTTTCTATAAACAGCTAATTGTTGCAGAACCTTCTACTAAATTTTTTCCTATTAAATTTACTACGACTTGTATACATGCCAAACGTCTGTGAATGTAGGTCTGATTCATGTTTCTTTGTAATTATTTTTCTTGTCTATACCGATGCTAAAATCAAGTGGTTTTAATTACATCAACTCAATGGTTCTCAATGGAGGAGATTTTACCCTCCAGAGGGCATCTGGCAATGTTCGATCATCACACCTGTAGGGACAGAGGCCAGGGATACTGCCGAATATTAACTAATATAATGCAAAGGAGATCCCCATTCTACCACCTTTCAATTTTTTTTTTTTTTTTTAAAGAAACAAGATCTTGCTCTGTCGCCCAGACTGGAGAGCTGTGGCACAATCATAGCTTACTGCAGCCTCCAATTCTTGGGTTCAAACAATTTTCCTGTTTTGGCTTCCCAAGTAGCTGGACTACAGGTGTCTGGCACACATTTGGCTAATTTTCATTTTATTTATTTATTTATTTATTTATTTATTTATTTATTTTAGTTACAAGGGTCTTACCCCGTGGCCCAGACTGATCTCGAACTCCTGGCCACAAGAGATCCTTCTGCCTTGGCCTCTCAAAGTGCTGGGATTACAGGTGTGAGCTACTGTGCTCGGCCTCAAACATGTGTTTGTTCAGAATTGTATTGACTACACTAAGTTTTTTTATTCCTCCATATGAATTTTAGAGTTAAGCTCTTAAATTCCAAGAAAAATAATCTTTCAACCTTTTTATTGAATTAACATTTAACTTATAGATTAATATGACAAGAATTGACAATTCATTATATTGATTCTTCTCATTTATTAAGGGGTAGATCCACATTTGTTTTGAAATTTTAAAAGGTTCTTTAATTAAATTTGATATTTTTACTCTGAATGATCATTCAAATTTTTGTTGAATATATTATAGGATAATTATCTGATTTCTTTCTTCTGTTTTCTATGCAATCGATCAAATTATTTATCTTACTGTTTGCTCCTGCTATGTAGTAATATAATTAACTTTTATATATTGACATTTTATATTATATCATATATTAATCTAACATTTTTTCTAAATTCTTATAGTATATTCTAAATATTTTCCAATGGATTTCCTTAGATTTTACCTTGTTGACATACCTCTATCTGAGAAAAATGAGAAGTTTTAAACTTTTTTCCAAATGTTACGTATTGTATTGAAATTTCTTCTTCTGCATTAGTTACTATGACCCTCACGACAATGTAATGATAGAGGTAATGGCTAAACTCAGCATTAAAGAGTAAAATTTTCTGTAGGATTTTAGTAGATATATTTACCACATTCACTAAATGTCCTTTAATTTCAAGGTATTAAAATATTGAATAAAGTGTATAAAAGTAGATTTTTCAACGTGTTGAATTCAGATTTTATGCTCGATTTCAGATCCCACATTCACAGAATTCAGACATTTATACTGCTTAGTTCCTAATAGATTGATTACCCTTATCATCAGACCATGTATAACACCTCTAATATTTCATGTAATTTTTTTGTGCCTGATTGCCTTTGCATTGTTCCTTCTAGACATCTACTTTATTTTCAACAATCTATTCCATTTTCATTCATTCTGTATACACACATACGTGCATATATGTGTTCAGTGTTATATGTTGCATGTGTTTAACTTATGTAAATATTGTTATCCCATTCAATTTCTTAATTATTTCACTAACAGTTTGAAATACTGCTACATTGCACTATAAAAATGTAGCTTTTTATTTCTGATTGCTAAATAGTAATCTTTGGCATATGTGATGGTTAATTTTGTGTGTCAACTTGGTTGACACATTGTGATTCTGTGATTCAGTTTTAAGTATTTGCTAACTGTGCTTAGGATTTAAAAAAAATTAATTATAATGAATATTTGTTTTATCTTTAGACATATATGAAATTAAAATTTTTATTTTTAGTAAATTAATGGTGACCAATTGTTTGGTCAAATACTAGCCTTGATGTTGCTGCACAAGTATTTTTTAATGTGTGACTAACATTCACATTGGCTGGTTTTAAGTAAAACACATTATCCTCCATGACATGGATGGGCCACATGTGATCTGTTGAAGAGCAAAGACAGATGTTTCCCAAAGAAGGAATTCTGCCTCCAGACTACAACAGAAATTTTCCTTCAATCTAGTTTTTAGACTCAAGACTGCAAGATCAACTCACTTGAATCTCCAGCTTTCTGCCTTGTCCTGTGGAATTTGGACTAGCCAGCCCCTACAACCATATGAGCCAATGTCTTAGAATTTCTCTCTCTCATTTTCTCTACCTCTCTCACTCTGTTTATTTAACATCTATCTATCTCCCTCCCTCCCTCCCTCCCTCCCTCCATCTATCCTACCAGTTGTGTTCCTCTAGAGAACTCTAATACAGCATTTATAGCTTTTTCCTTATCTATTTTTCTAGTTAATGGACCCACTAATAATCTATAATTTCTTGCTACTACAAACAATGTTGCTTGGGATAATTTTGTGACTTTTTTCTTATAAACTGTATAACTCTATTTACCCAGATTTGATATAGCATGCAAATGTATATTTAATTTCATTCCAAAATGCTAGAGTATTTTGTAAAACTGTGGCTTCAGGTCTCACTCCCACCAGCAACATATGACAGTACTTGTTTCTCCATGGCCACAATAACATATATATTATTGAACTTTCCATTTCTCACATGTTTGGTATAAAGTTGTATCTCCTAAAAGCTTTCTTCTATGAGGGGAAAGTCTTGGAATCCTATTTAAGTATATTAAAAATATAGTTAGTTTTTAATTTTTCTTCTTTATAATCTGGTTTTTATTTTCAGAAATTAATTCATGTCATATAATTTTATGCATTCAATCATGTATATTTCATAGTACCCTTCCATGACTTTAAAAACCTCTGTTGATTTTATCATTACAGCTGCTCTAAACTTCCTTTTTCTTAATCATACTTGTCAGAGGTTTGTCTATCTTGTCTTTGTAAGTCAAGCTGTAGTTTTATTTATATATCTGTTTTATTTTTTCCTCTATCCTGTTCTTTTTCGATTATGTGTTCATCATTTGTTTTTGTTTCTCTTTTTTTTTTTTTGAATTTACTCATTTCTATTTCTTCCATCTTGAATTATGTGCTCCTTTGTTTCAGAACTGTTTTGTTTTCTTATAAGGGTAGCTAGGACCATCGATTTCCTTCAAGTCCTGTTTGGTTAGCAACCCACTCATTTTAATCTATAGGGTTTTCATTGTGATTCTATGATTCAGTTTTAAGTATTTGCTAATTGTGCTTAGGATTTTTAAAAAATTTAATTATAATGAATATTTAATAACATTTTATCTTTAGTTATGTATGATATTAAAATTTCTATTTTTAATAAATTTGTACTAGAGTAAACATACATATAAATTTGCACAAATCTTAAATCCAAAATGATAATGAAATTGCAGGGTTTCTAAAATATGCAATAGTGAAATGTATGACAGCCATAGAACAAAGTTCTGGAGGGGAGAAATGGAAGTATATTTTTGTAGGATGCTTATACTATATGAGAAGTTATGTAGTACCCCTTGAGCTTAGACGCTTACAAGTTAAAGATATGTAAGTAAAGATACGTGAACTCTAAGGCAACCACTAATGTAATAACACAAGTTATCATGACTAATGAGTCAAAAAAGACATAACCATAAACTAATATTCAATTAAGTTAAAATTCAGAAAAAGAGATACAGAATAATAGATGGAACAATATTTTTTTAAATTTCAACATTTACTTTAGATATAGAGGGTTCATGTGCATGATTGTTATATGGGTATATTGCATGATGCTGAGGTTTTGGTATGGATCCCATCACCCAGGTAGTGAGCATAGGACCCAAAAGGTAGTTTTTCTAGCCATGCTGCCCTCCCTATTTCCCCCTCTAATAGTCCAGTGTCTGTGTTCCCATGTTTGTGTCCATATCTGCTCAACGTTTAGCTCCCACTTAAAAGTGAGAACAGTTGGTATTTGGTTTCCTGTTCCGGTATTAATTCACTTAGGATTATGGCATCCAGTTGCATCTATGCTGCTGCAAAGGATGCGATTTCAATGTTTCTACAGCTGCGTAGTGTTCCATGGTGCATATTTATCACATTTTCCTCATCCAGTCAATCATTGATGTACACCTAGGTTGATTCCACGTCACTGCTATTGTGAATAGCACAATGAAAAAATGAACATACAAGTGTGTGTCTCATTTTAGTAGAATAGAATAATTTATTTTCCTTTGGATATATACTCGGTAATGGGACTGCCAAGTCAAACGGTAGCTCTGGTTTTTTTTGTTTGTTTGTTTGTTTTTTTTTTGTTTTGTTTTTTTTTTGTTTTTTTTTTTTGAGATGGAGTTTCGCTCTTGTTACCCAGGCTGGAGTGCAATGGTGCGATCTCAGCTCACCGCAACCTCCGCCTCCTGGGTTCAGGCAATTCTCCTGCCTCAGTCCCCCGAGTAGCTGGGATTACAGGCACACGCCACCATGTCCAGCTAATTTTTTGTAGTTTTAGTAGAGACAGGGTTTCACCGTGTTGACCAGGATGGTCTCGATCTCTTGACCTCGTGATCCACCCGCCTCGGCCTCCCAAAGTGCTGGGATTACAGGCGTGAGCCACCGCACCCGGCCGCTCTGTTTTAAGCAATCTGAGAAATCTCCCAACTGCTTTCTACAGTGGTTGAACTAATTTACATCCTCACCAACCATTTCTAAGTGTTCTCTTTTCTCTGCAGCCTCACCAGCATCTGTTGGTTTTGACTTTTTAATAGTAGCCATTCTGGTTATTATTGTTTTGACTTTTTAATAAAAGCCATTCTCAATTTTTAGTACTAGCCAGCCTGGTATGAGATGATAACTCATTGTGGTTTTGATTGGCATTTTTCTGTTAATTAGTAATGAGAATCATTCTTTTCAAATATTTGTTGGCTGCTTGTCTGTATTATTTTTCAGTCAGAGAGATCCAGCAAGGAAAAGAAATAAAAGGCATCCAAATACAAAGAGAAGAAATCAAACTCTCTCTTTTTGCCAATTATGTAATTCTATATCCAGAAAACCCTAAAGACTTTCCAAAAGGTTGATTCAACTAACAAATGACTTCAGTAAAGTTTCAGGATACAAGATCAGTATAAAAAATCAGTAGCATTTCTATATACCAATAATGTCTAGGCTGCAAGTCAAATCAAGAACACGATCCCTGGCCAGGTACAGTGGCTCACACCTGTAATCCCAGTCTTTTGGGAGGCCGAGGTGGGTGGATTGCTTGAGCTCAAGACTTTCAGACCAGTCTGGCCAAGATGGTGAAACCCTGTCTCTACAAAAGACAAAAATGAGCTGGACATAGTGGCATGTACCTATAGTCCCAGCTATTTGGGAGGCTGAGGTGGGAGGATCACTTGAGCCCAGAAGGCAGAGGTTGCAGTGAGCCAACATTATACCACTGCACTCCATCCTAGAGTAAGACACTGAAAACAAACAAACAAAAAACAGAATCTGAATACAGCTTACCAAAGGGGTGAAAGATCTCTACAAGAACTACAAAACACTACTAAAAGAAATCAGAGACTACACAAATCAAAGGAAAAATATACCTTACTGATGAATAGGAAGAATCAATGTAGTTGGCCATACTGCCTAAAGCAATTTATGGATTTAGCACTTTTCCTATCAAACTAGTGTCATTTTTTTCACAGAATTAGAAAAAATCTAAAATTGCATGCAATTAAAAAAGAGCGGAAGTAGCCAAAGCAGTTGTAAACAAAAAGAACAACGCTGGAGCTTCATACTACCCACTTCAAACTATAAAACTATCATAACCAAAACAGCATGGTATAGTACAAAATCAGGCACATAGACCAAGGGAACAGAAAAGAACAATCAGAAATAAAGCTGCACACCTACAACAATCTGATCTTCAAAAAGGCCAGCAAACACACGCATGGGGAGAGGACTCCCTATTCAATGAACTATGCTTGCATAATTGACTAGCTATGTGCAGAATGAAACTGGACCCTTACCTCTCACTATATACAAATGTTAACTCAAGATAAATTAAAGTTATAAATGTGAGACCTCAAACTCTAAAAATTCTAGAAGAAAATCTAGGAAACATTCTTTTTAACATTGGCATTGGCAAATAATTTTTGGCTGAGTCCCCAAAAGCAATTGCAACAAATATAAAAAGTTGACAAGTTGGATCTAATTAAATTAAATAATTTCTTAGCAGATGAAGCTATCAACAGGGTAAACAAACAATCTATAGGACTGGAGAAAATATTTGCAAACTATGCATCTGAAAAAGTTCAAATATCTAGAATCTATAAGGAAATTAAACAAATCAACAAGAAAGAAATAACCCCATTAAAAAATGGGCAAAGGATACAAATTTTTTACAAGTAGCATGATACTAGTTTCAATTACAGTTATATCAATAATCACATTAAGTGTAAATTAAGCACTTAATTAAAAAGTAGAGATGGTTAGATTGGATAAGATATCATGACCCTACTATATATTGCCAGCAAAACTATATATATATATATATATATATATATATATATATATATATATATATTGTTTTAAATATAAATAAGCAAATAGATGAAAAGTGAAAGAATCAAATAATGAAATAATTTATATGCTACTAGCACTGACCAAAAGAAAATAGGAGTGACTGTATTAATAGCAAACAAAGTTGATTTCATGGCAAACAATGCTACCGTATTTACAGTCATTTCATAATGATAAAATGGTTATGAAGAGGGCATAGCAGTCCCACACGTGTACACTTAATAATAAAGCTTCAACATATATAAGAAGCAAAAATTGATAGACTAATAAAAAGCAATAAATAAAAATTGCCCAAAGTGTGAAGCTCAATAAATTTTTACAATTTCAGATCAATAAATATGATACTATTGGCATTCCAAAAGTTTCGCCTTGTGTCTCATCTTAGTAACTCTTTCTCAAATAACCACATTCCTGACTTCTAATGCCACAGACAAGTCCCTTTGTTAAAATTAATATAAATCAGTTAATATGACCTTTTGCATGTCCCTTCTGTTACTCAACATTATATTTATGAGATTAACCATGATGTCATGTATAGTTACAGTTTGTTCATTCTTATTGCTATACACAATTTTTTGAATTATTTTACTAAAATGTCTTTACATATTTTGGGGATCAATATTTGAATTGTTTTCTTTTGGGTGCCATTAGGAATTGTGCAGTCATGAGCATTCTTATATTTGACTTTTGATGAACATAATGTTTATTTTGACTGTAATAACAAAGAGTAGAATAGCTAACTTAGGGCATGTGGATACACATTTAGTAGAATATGCCAACATATTTATCAAGGTGCTTGTGCCAGTTACCACTTCCACTAGCTTCTCATCCTCGCCAACACTTAACATTAGGTCCAGGAGTACAATGAGTCAGGAGAGGCAATGAAGGTAGAAAAATTTTAAAGGTGCTCACACTCATTGACTTTTGTACCTAGCATACTTGTATGAACCTAAGAAGATGTCTCTCTAACAATTAGATGCTCAAACACAAAATTTAAGAAGGCACCCAGTTTGAGGTTTGTGTAGAACTCTGCATTTGAGCAAACTTGAGAGTAAGCGCCTTCTTAAATTCTGTACCATAGACACACTTCATGTAATCCCACGCTATTCTCAGCCTTGCTTGATATAGTGTTTTTATTTTATTTTATTATTTTTCTAAAGGGAGTGTGGTGTTATCGCATTGCAATTTTTACTTACATTTCACTAATGATTAATGATGTTGAGCACATTTTCACATATTAACCATTTCGATGTCCTCTTTTTTGAGTTCCCTCTTCAAATTTTTTGTCTAATTTTAATTGGATTAGCTGTGTTTCCCCTTATTTGACATTCTTTTTACATATTTTTCATGAATCCTTTGTTGGATTTTTGTATTGCAAATACATTTTATTCTGACTTTCCATTCCATCCTCCAGTTGTTTCCAATAGTAAATAAAATTTCTTAATTTTAATAGAGTACACACACACACACATATTCTTTTTGGTTACTGCTTTTCTGTCCTACTTAAGAAATCTTTCCTATTTTCTTCTTGTAAGTATAAAATCCATGATTATGTCTGTTTTACTATTGCTGATATTAGCATTTTTTAACTCTTGATTGAATTCTATAAATTTAATTAGTCTTTCCCAAATGTAAATTTGATTTTATGTTATTTATTTTACACTTGTTTTTTATTTCATCGGTCTATCTTATTTTTTATTATTTTCTTGTTTTAATTTTATTTGGGTTTAACTGATAATTTTTTCCTTAGCTTCTTGAGACAGTTACATAAAATATTATTTTTAAAGTATTTATTAAATTATATTTATTTAAAATATCTTTACTTTAGCTAATATCTCCTCTGAACAGACTTAACAGATATATTTTGATAGGGCATATTCTTATTGTCATTTAGTTCAAAATATTTTCTAATTTCCAGGTTGATTTTTTTTGACCCCTGTCTTATTTACAAGTATATCTTAGTTTCCAAAGAGCTGAGAATTTACTTTTTGTTACTGATTTATAGCTTGATTCCACAGCAATCACAGAACATACTCTATATACAATCATTCCTTAGAAATTTGTTGAGCTTACTTAAAGGCCCAGTATATGATTATTAATGATAAATGTCCTATGTCCGATGAAAAAATATACATTTTCCTATTATTGGGTGTAGTGGGGTTCTATATGTGTTCATATAAAAGGCTTATAAGTCACTGTAATTGCAAATTTGTCTATTTCTCATTTTAATTCTTTTAATTGTTACTTCACATATTTCAAAACTTTTTTTTAATCTTTTCTCCCAGGTTCTAGAATGGAGAAGGATCAAAACATTATTATACACATAAAACATTAGCAGTTTTGTATGATCTTTATGAGCTGACCCTTTTGTCATTATGTAACCCCTTTCTTTTTCTTTACGGTGTTTTTTGTCACAGAGTCTATTTTATTATTAATGTATTAAAGTCAACTTTCTTTTGATTATTTGACAGCATGAAATATCTATGTTATCCTCTCTCCTCTGAGGAGTTTTGATATTTTGTCCAGTTTATTGATGTGTTAACAGCGGCCTTCTACCTGAATTGGCTCCAAAAGTTTGCAAATTCCTTGAAGGGTGGAGCAGTTACTGAACATGGGCATACTGCTCTACAGTTTCTTCTTTCTGGGATCTTAGTTCCTTGATTCTAGGAAAGCTCTTGCCCATTTCTGATGTCTTCAAACAGATTTTGTTTAAATTTCATCTTGAATTTGTAAGTTTTTCCTAATAGGAACATTGGTCTGCTGCTATCTGTTCTATCAAAAAGAGAAACAAAAATCTTAATGGGTCATTTTTAAAATTTTCATTTAAGAAAATTATCTGCCATTATTCTCTACATTATTTCCTTTATTTTTCTTGTAAATTATCTCCTGCTGGGACTTTTACATGACTTTTTTGGTAGTTTTTGTCCTCTCCATTTCTTTATTACCGGGGACATTTTATGTAGGCTGTGCGAACCACACAGTTCCTGTCACTACTATTCAGCTCTACTATTGTAGCACAAGAGTAGTCACAGATGTTACATCAATGAACATCTGTGGCTGTATTCCAGGATACTTTATTTACATAAAGTAGTATCCAGGGTCTCTAGGCCTTAGTTTACCAATCTCTGGGCTACGCTATGCTCGTGTATTAAACACTCCGGAAATCTCACTGACCCAAGATGTCAAGTAGTTCTTTTATTTATCTCCGGTTTATGCCACATATTCATGTTAGAGATATCAAAGGGACTCTGCTCATCGTAGTTTCTCGGGGATCCTAGCTAAGGGATCTTGTTGGCATTCAAACAGAAAAGAATGTTCTGGCAATTAAATATTTACTTTCGAAGAGATACTCACCACGGGCATTCATCACCCACTGGCTAGGATTATTTTGGGCCATGCATAATCCTATAAGTGTATCAAGTGACCGGGAAGTGTAATCTTATGGCAGTCAAAAAACAATTAAATGAGTGGCCCTGGTGTCCACTTACGTGGGTTTTAACCCTTCTTTTATAGTTTTCATTTATTTTTCCTTTGATATTAATATTCATATATTTATCTTCTAATTGACCAATTCTTGTTACAGATGTGTCTATGTTTTTATTTTAAATGTCCATTTAAATTTTAATTCTAATGACTACATTTTATTTTTTAACATGCTGTGTGTTCTTTTTTAAATCTGTCATTTATACATATTGTTTTGTATTTGCTTTGGTGTTTTCTGGGTGCTCGTTGGTGTAATTCATCTCTTTATCAGTATGCAGCCTATTGCTTGTGTGTCTATTTGGTGGAATTTGGTCTAAATCCACCTCCATCCCTGTGAGTGGGGGACTCTCGGTACCACTGCACATATTTACTCATGAGGCTCCTGGTTCTTTTTTTGCTCCTGTCATGCTGGAAAATGCTAAACCACTATATCCACCACGTTGCAGAAGTGAAAGGCCCTCTTTTATCTTTTGAGGTAGATGATGACATTAACATCATATTAATGGGGGAAAATTATTTGGATGATGTAGGGAAAAACTTCAACTAAAGCAGATAATGACATGTTTCTTCTAATGTCCATTATCATCCGTATAGCAGATTCAATGCTATATTTTTATGCAAAATCTAAAGGAAAAAAAATGTCAGATAATGTGTATCAATTATTTTATATGTTCATCTCAACAACTTCACAAACTTGGTATTTTTTAAATGAGTAATAAAATAAGAAATGTAAGGCTAACTCACCCTAAGTCATTCGGCTGCTACACAGTGAAGCTCGGATTTGAACCCTGGACCTCACTCAATGTCTACACCTCTTTGACTGTTTCATGCACGTTTTCTTCCTTCAGTGTTGTAAAGCAATCATATAACTTACAATTTGATAATTAAGTTACAACAAAGTTAGACATTTTCAAAATAAATTAATTTTAAACATTCCCTAGAATTAGCTCAGCAATCTTCTCTATTTTCGCCCTGAAGGCATGGTCAGGCAATCATTCCAGAGTTCCACAATTTATCTGCAAATGATTGAGTCATAGAACAACATAAAATATGAACTATCTGACATAAAATCTACCTAAAGCAATTTATGAAATACCCGAAGGAATACTCAATTTTAAAAACTAACAATATAAATTTAGTTCAGGTCAATAAGACAAGATTGTCAGGTTTCAGAACTACAGATTATGTTCCTATGAGTAACTGTCACTCAGTTCTCGTATCATTCAAAGCAATTACTAAAATATGAAATTGAATGGCTGATCAAATCTGAGGATATACTTAGTCAACAGGAGCCGGGCAGCTTTCATGACTCATTATTCATTAAAATAAGCAAAGAATTCCCACCACCCTTCTCAAATTTAGCATTTAATTTTCAGAGAAGCAGCAGAGACCATCTTCGTCTTTCTAGCTGATGAAGTCGGTAGTCCCTGGATCGGCCTGAGTGCTTGCAGGGAGTACTGCCACCTCCTCGAAAGGTGCCTCGAAGAACTTAAAGCCCAAGTGAAAAGATGCCACACAGACTTCTGAGCCATGGGCAGAGGGATGAGTCAATTCTCAGCTCCCATCTCATACTACTACTCCCCGTAGTACTTCTTAGCATCCCCCACAGGACACTTCAACAGGAATCATCATAATACTAATAAATGAATGAAACTCATGTGTTTGCATTCATTTATGCACTCGTGTTTATTTATGAAAAGGAGAAATTAAGTCGATTATATAAACTACATAAACAAGCACTGGAATAAATTCCACTATGACAAAAGAATCCTAAACGTTATATCCTTAAAATTCAGTGAAGTATGCAAACAGCAGAATGGAGTTTGAATTTTTATTACTTTTAGTGTTGTTTTTATTTTCTGGCCATCAGGCAAGATCCAGTCTGCTCAGCACATCACGTGGGCACACGACTCTCCAACAACTTTTCCAGAGGCTTCTTCCAGCCAAACAGTAGCCCCTTAACATGTTCCATAATAAAATATTGCATTATAATTAGTGACATGGGATGAACCTAGGATGCTATCTTTGAAAGAAATTTGAACTTAGAGTTGGGAGACGTGAGTTTTAATTCTCAACCCACCTTAACATATCTGTTTGACTTTGGGCAATTAAGTTAATCTTTCAGAAACTCTGATTCTGAAAATGTAAAATGAGAGTTATAATACCTGTCTTCTGTTGAGTAGATCAAATCAGATAATGTACATGAAAGCACTTTAATGTGAAAGTGCTATACATTTGGGAAGAATTATTATTCTTTGACTCTGAGCTGTCCTTCGGCTGAATCTACTTGTACAAGCCTTGGTGAGGTCCAAACGTGACTTGTTAAAGTGTAGACCCCCTAGACTGCTACTAATAATAATGAATCAAACTAGAAAACATATACACACACACCCCCCCCCCACACACACACACACACACACACCATTCTACTATTCAATGAGTCAATCAGTTTTAATAAGTTGTAGCAGTTTTTT
>NW_022437069.1:2695818-2738888 GCF_009761245.1 Sapajus apella
TTTTTTTTTTTTTTTTTTTGAGATGGGGTCTCACTCTGTTACCCAAGCTGAAGTGCAGTGGCACAATCTCAGCTCACTGCAGTCTCTGCCTTCCAGGCTCAAGTGATCCTCCCACCTCAGCCTCCCAACTAGCTGGGACCACAGGTGCATGCCACCATGCCCAGCTAATTTTTTTGTATTTTGTGTAGAGACGGGGTTTCACTATTTGCCCAGGCTACTTTAGAACCCCTTTGCTCAAGCCTTCCTCCTGCCCCGGCCCCCCACAATGCTGAGATTACAGGTGTGAGCCGCTTCGCCCAGCCAGTTTTTCACTATCTTTTCCACTACCCACTGAATGGAAATCTGTAAACTTTTTTTCTATATCTTTACATATCGTGAACTCTTTCCATAATATTAAATGTTTTCTTTATAACTTTTTTTTAGTGATGGAGTCTTGCTCTGTTGCCCAGGCTTGAGAGCAGTGGTGCAATCGCAGTTCACTGCAACCTCGAACTCCTGGATCAAGCAATCCTCCTGGCTCAGTCCCCCGAGTAGCTAGGACTACAGTGTGCACAACCACACCCAGATATGACATTGTTTTATCAACTGCTTACTATGTCATCATTTTACATGATCATTGTAATTCCTATTTGTTACTATTATTTATTGACTGTGACAATGTAAACAATGATGTGACAAATTTTATAATACCTATATACACGATGACCATACATTCCAGTCTGCTCAGCAAAGACCCAGTTTATAGCTATTGTCCTACTGTAAGTATTTAGAGAAAATCCTTTTCCCTGCAAAAGTGTCCTAGTTCAGTTACTATCTGCAGGGAAACACGACATTAGTCTTTGAGGAGAGAGGTAAGTTCTTAGGATTAGGATTCTCTAGAGGGACAGGACTGATGGGATAGATGTATATATGAAAGGGAGTTTATTAAGGGTTATTGACCCACATGATCATAAGGTGAAGTCCCACAATAGGCTGTCTAAAAGCTGAAGAACAAGGAAGCCAGTCCAAGTCCCAAAACCTCAAAAGTAGTGAAGCCAACAGTGCAGCCTTCAGTTTGTGGCCGAAGGTCTGAGAAATCACTGGTAAGTCCAAGACTCCAAAAGCTGAAGAACTTGAAGTCTGATTGATGTTTGAGGGCAGGAAGCATCCAGCATGGGAGAAAGGATATTCTCTAAATACTTAGATCGACAGAGTTGGGAACTAAGATACTCCTTTTCTCCTTAACTCCCTTCCCGTAAACACACATACAATCTTTTGTGTACAAAACGCATGTACACAAAAGATTCAGTACACGGTCGTGTAACCAGAATAGGATAACTGTAGTGAACGTACCCATTTTAAACAGGAAACGTGATGGAGACAGCAGCAATCACATCACCAGTCATAGCAATTGTACCGGGAGCACTGTGAAGTGTTCATTCCCTAAGGTGAGGGAAGATTCTAGAGGAAGGCACGATCCTACTCTTGGAAGGGCTCATTTGACGTTTCTTCTATATTCCCTGGCTCTACTGCCTAGAAACTTCTTCCGAGGGTTTTAGAATTGTTTCACTAAAAGATATTTTTAAATTCTGAGCTTGTGGCTTCTTAGGTTATTCATTGTCTCAAAAAGGTAATCAGATTCTGATGTACACACTGTCCCTCAGTTCCAGGTGCCAGTAACCACACTTAGACATCTGAAGAGACATAGGTTTTGGAGCCATTATGTTACTTTTCATTTTTCCCTCATACCTCTCTGTCTCAACTTAATTAGAACATCTTAAGACTCAATCTGATCTTTGCCTGAAATCACTTCCTCTTAATGAGCATTTGTCATTCAAAGCCTTTACTAATCCCTTCTCTTACAGTTTAGGGTTTAGAAACAGTCAGCTTTTCCAACCCTACAAGGCCCAAATTTTCTGGTCTCTCTATTTCATTCCAGCTCATTTCCGCTTATAAGGAGGCTAATGAATTATTGAGTTTGTGTCTTTCTTGTAATACCTTCTGAATCCACCAGTAGTTGCTAATACCTCACCTAGTAACAACTGCTTTTTAAACTTTGTATTCTTTCCTTCTGGCGTTGCAGGCACATTGCACCTGTTCTCACTGTAAAAAATAAATCACCATCTTCTTAGCCTCACTATTTGCTGCTCAACTCCTTATTCAATGCCACATAAATTAGGTTTTTGTGATGTCATTACTCCACTTTTAAACCAAGATTCCTAATAGTCAGGATAGTTAACGATTGTCATTACAGTACAAAACTCTAAAATCTCAGGTACTTAAGATAATTTAAGGATTATTTCTCAGTCAACCTAAGTCTGCCTCTCCCAGTCCAATGGCTCAAATGTTACTCTCCTTTGGCAACACCCTCACAGACACACCCAGGAACAATACTTCACACCTTCAATCCAATCAAGTTGACACTCGGTATTAACCATCACACAGGCTATGCAGGGATCTAAACAAGAAAATGTGTAACAATTTCAGAAGTGGCAAGAAGAAACAACAGGATGGAAAAAGATGTGAAGGATGTGACAGTGAACGTGGGTCACCAAGGCTCTTTGTAGCAAGACAACGCTGGAGATCCTCTTTTGCATGAAACTGATTTGCACTGCAAGGTCCTGAAGAAAGACAGAAGTTCTTTGTGTTGTTTTGTTTTATTGCGGTTCCCCAGTAAAAACCCAGGCAGTGAAGAAATCCTGTCTTCTCCTTTGGGTCAGTTTCCACTGGGGCCAGAATCTGCCTTTACATGCCCTGAGCTAGATGGCTAGAGTATCCTCAAAAAGTTTTCTTGGCACTTCAACTCTGATATCCATCCATTCTTAGAACTATGGCTGCTGCTTCAAAACCTCATACCTAGCTTCCTCCAACCCCCCGGAGAGTGATACTGGTTTGGGATAGTCTCAATTTTGTTATGTGTCCTGGACTAGGTGCTTGGAATGGCTGAGTGTCCCTCCAAGCAGATGGAACAGCCCCATGCCCTTCTGCCATATTAGTTAGAAATACATTCAGCTGCCTGAATTAGAAAATCTGATGATAGGGCCTTTAAGGAATAATGCTTTGTTTTTCTCTAAAACAAGAGCAGGGAGGTAGGCAACTATGCTGAGTTTAGTGGCTCTACCATATTAGGTCTGAGGTCTCTTTCATTTTTGTGGCCTTCCTCTGCTAGTCACAAGGAGGTTGCTGCCACTCAAGCCATCATATCTGTGTCCTGTACAAGATGGAAAGACTATGGAATGGGAAAGGGTTCTTGGAGGACATTCTATTTTCCATAATCAAGAAAGCAAATATTTTCATAGATCATCTGTTCACTCCCCCTTCCCAGCAGACTTCCATGGGCAGCAAGTCATCCCACAGAAGGAAGGGAAGCTGGAAAATTAGGAACCAAGTTTATCAGAAGTGTTTCTGCACAATCATGCCTTGGAATGGAATGGGTGTTGCTGCACCCCCAAAAAGTAGTATGTCTCAAAACAAGAATCAACAGGAGACTAAACACTTGATGGGCAACCATCTCTACCGGCCATTTCTTCTATTTAATTTAATACATCAGACCTTACTCTGCTTTCCTTAGCTGTGTGGTCTCACCTCTTGCAATTTTACCTTGAGGTCCCTGCACGCTTTATGTTTGTGGCCAGGCTGTAGGAGGACTCGGCCCACTGAGGCTGTGCAACAGGATAGTACATAGCATGTGATATTTTACAGGTCAAAAGAAACTTTTTAAAACCTTTTATTTTTTCAGAGGTACAGTGAGTGTTTGTCACATAGGTAAACTTATGTCATGGGGGTTCATTTTACAGACGATTTCATCACCCAGGTGTTAAGCCCAGGACCCAATAGTTATCTTTTCTGCTCCTCTCCTTCCTTCAACCCTGCTGCTCTCCGCTCCACTGTTCCTCTCCCTCCTTCTACCCTCCGTCCTCAAGTAGACCTCAGTGTCTATTGTTTCCTTCTTTGTGTTCATAAGTTCTCATCATTTAGCTCCCACTTATAACAGAACGTGTGGTCTTTGGTTTTCTGTTCCTACTTCAGTTTGCTGAGGAGAATGGCCACCAGCTCTAGCCGTGTTCCTGTAAAAGACATTACTTCTTTCTTTTTCATAGCTGCATAGTATTCCATGGTGTATATGTATCACATTTATCTAGTCTACCATTGATGGGCATTTAAGTTGATTCCATGTCTTTGCTATTGTGACTAGTGCTGCAGTGAACATTTGCCATAAAGATTGCATCTGTATGGGAAAATGATTTATATTCCTGTGGGTATATGCCCAGTAATGGGATTGATTGCTGGGTCAAATGGTAGTTCCGCTTTTAGTGATTTGGGAAATCACTATACTGCTTTCCACAATGGTTGAACTAATTTACACTTGCACTAACAGTAAATGAGTGTTCCCTTTTCTCTGCAACCTTACTAGTATCTGTTACTTTTAGGCTTTTTTGTAACAGCCATTCTTACAGGTGTGAGATGATCTCTCACTGTGGTTTCTCTAATGATCAGTGATATTGAGCTCTTCTGCATATGCTTGTTGGCTGCATGTATGTCTTCTTTTTAAAGATGTATGTTCATGTCCTTTGCCCACTTTTTAATGAGGTTGTATGTTTTTCTTCTGTAAATTTATTTAAGATCCTTACAGATGCTGGATATTAGATCTTTGTCAGATACATAGTTTACAAATATTTTCTCCCATTTTCTAGGTTGTCTGTCTACTGTGTTGTTACTTTCTTTTTCTGCGCAGAAGCTCTTAAGTTTAATTAGAGCCCGCTTGCCAATTTTTGCTTTTACTACGATTGCTTTTAGTGTCTATTATGAAATCTTTGTCTGTTCTTATGTCTAGCATGTTATTGCCTAGGTTGTCTTCCAGGGTTTTTTACAGTTTGGAGTTTTACAGCTAAGTCTTTAACTCATCTTGAGTTAATTTTTGTATAAGGTGTAAGGAAGAGGTCCAGCTTCAATCTTCTGCATATGACTTGCCAGTTATCCCGGCACCATTTATTGACTAGGGAGGCTTTTCCACATTACTTGTATTTATCAGAAAAGAAACATTTTAATAGTCCTGATAGCATTTCCCTATCCTGTCCACAAAGCATAGCACCTGGGGTGATGTTGAGTCTGATTTTCTTGGACGTGTTGATATACACCAGATAATGGCCAGTTTTCCACAAGAATATAGATGACTAGCACTTCCTGACACAATGCCTGTCACAGTGAGTAATTTACTTTTGTTTTTACTCTTGTTTTATCTGTTGTTTGCTCTGTGTGTCACATGTGCATGTGCGCACACACACACACACACACTGCTGTTTACAGTTTGGCAACCCATTTTTGTCCTTTCAAAAGCACTCATTGACAAAGCTGGGCTCCCTCGAATGTGACTAAGATGCTGTGCACTTAGCGGCACCACAGAACCCTGAGTCCTGGGCACCAGGGCCGCACCCGCCGAGCCTCCCACCTGTGAGACCTGTCCTCAGCCGCTCTGTGGCTCAGTGGCCGCCCCTCCCTCGCCTGCTGGAGCAGGGCTCTTCAGCTGGAAAGGGCAGGGCAAGTCACTTCTCTATTCAAGTCTTTCCCTGAGCTCCCAGAGCTGCAGTTGGGAATCTTTTGTTTATGTTTGTAAACGAAGTGTATTTGACATGGAAGTCACCAAAGGGGAATACATTTGGAACATTGAAATGCCATTTCTACAGTCACATTTCTAATCATAGCTGCCCTTTAAAACCCACACAAAATTGTCGCCTTGAGTTCCCCTGTTTTCCAGCCTCAGTGCGGCTCTTTGCAATCCCACAGCATGATAAGAACAAGATTTCATGTTTGGTCAGGCTTGACACTGGCTGAAACTAACATGGGTTATTTATGTTTCCATAGACTCTCTCCTCACAGAGCCACCAGTAAAGCATGGGAAGCAGAAATAAGTTCCAATCAGAGACTGTATTGGCCTGTGGACGGTGATATACCTCCCAATGTTTTCAGAGAGGGAGAGAGCATAGAAGGAAGTCGTATGCCCCAGCTTGCCCCTGGAGGAGCTATGCCTCCTACGGTTGGATGGGGAAAGGTCACTCATTAGTTGGCTTGCCTCCTAGTCTAGAATTTGCTCTTACCTGCTCTGCCTTCTCTTGAGCCATCCCTTTCTCTGAGCAAATCCAGTGCCTTAGAGTGCACCCGACGTATGCAAGTGTACAATTAATTTTAATGTCACATGTACAACCATACCCACCTGCAGTGACTCACACTGCCCGCATTTTCCTCTTTGCCAAGTAAATGGTAAAACACGGAACAACCCTCTAATTGATCTCTGGGGTCACGTAAGACTTGACAAGGGGGCTCACTGGGAACAAGGACAGGATGGAGAAGTCTGAAAAGTGAAAAGGGAGAGGAATCAGGGAGAAAACCAGCTGAGTTCATTTTCACTCCCATAATGAAAAGAAATCTGGTTCAGCCTAGAGGATTACAAAATAGGGCAAGACCACTGTGACCCCAGCTGCAGTGTAAATTTATTTCTATCCTTTTTACATTTGAACTTGAATTCTACATTTGTCCCATTTATTATGGCGCAAACTTGGGAAATGTGGTGTGACATCAAAAGGATGATCCAGAATGTCTGGAGTGTGTCTGATCATCCTACCCACAATTCCAGCAAACACAGCATTTAAAAAATATTTATGAATATATGTACAGTTTATTTTGGCTGTCCATGGAAAAAGGGACTTATTTTCCTCACCGTGTATCTGGTACCTAAAAAGTAACAACAATAAATAATTGTAGTATTAAAAGGCAACATTTATTGTGTGCTTACTTTGAGCCAGACACTGTTTTAAGTACTGTACTAACCAGCTCCAGGGGCTGAAATATTAATCGTGACATTCTATTGACCCCTTAACTTATAAATATAACATAGTAGGTAGTTAATAAATATTTATTTTAGCCAATTCCAAGAACTATGGGAGATTGTTTTGTTTTGCTGTTTACTTTTTACCTATATAGGGTCTGAAATGGAGAAATGAGATAATAGCAAGGAGGCTGCCTGCAAGCACAGAAACACATTGTCTTGTTTATTCTGCCTCTCTTTGGTTCAGACGCAGGGATATAGATGAAGAGTCACACATTCTTGTCTATTGTTCTAAATGGATGATCCCAAAGACTTATTTATTCCTGGCCAACAGGGAGCTGTTAGACCTTTTTTTTTTTTTTTTGCTTTCACAGCTTTCTGGACCCTTAGAGAGATAAAATAAGGAATAAATCATTTGATGCCCCTAATTTGCCACTGGAAACATTTGGTTAACAGCACTCACAGGCTGCAGAAGAAGTCTCCTTGGAGAGGTGAATTCACTCACTCCTCTCCCCAGCTCACTTCAGCTTTTAGCCGTTCATCATAATTCTGACCTCTGAACATAAATTTGAAGAGATAATGGATAAAAAAACACTCTATTAAAAATATAGTGCAGGAAGCTAGTGCTCTCTGATGACTTTATTATTTAGTTTCTATAACTGAGATTCATCATAAAATCCAGCAATGAAGAACATTACAGATGATCTTGCCCAACTTGTTCGATTTTTAGATGGAAGAATTAAAGATGGAGAAACTTAAATAAGGCCACAGAGCTTGTACTGGGCAGTGTTAGAACCGCAACCAAAATTTCCTGACATTCAAACTAGAATTGCCACTTTTTCCAAAGTGGCAATTCCTCCGGCAAGGGAGCCTATGTTATGTGCATTGCGTAAGACACTGGGAAATAAAGAAAGATGAGCGTAAGAGAGGACTTAGCAGTTAGAATGGAGCTATTCCTTGAAGGAACTGGATACACAGAAGGTAGGTAGAGTGAAATAAAACGTGATCATTGAGGCGGTGATGTAATCACCTGGCAGGTTCCTCCTGCCTGCTACACAGACAGATCCGATTCACCGAGACTATGGTATTGCAGTCAAGAAATGAGTTGAACTGATGCAAGGCCAGACACACAGGATAACTCGAGTTGATCTCAAAAGATCAATCTTAGGTTCTACAATAGAGATGAGATCTATGGGAGCCATTGGGGAAGTCACAAATCTTGTGACCTCTGGCCACACGATTCTAGAGCTGTAATGAGTTATAGAAATTATGCCTACATTTTAGCAGAATTCAGGCCCTTCCCCTATCCCTTATTCTGTGGCCTTTCAGTTTCACCCCCGAAACAAGGAGGGGATCAGTTATAGGGAGGGACTCTTATCATCCTGGCTTCAAAGTTAAACCATAAACTAAATTCCTCCCATGGTTATCTTGGCCTATGTCCAGGAATGAGCAAGGACAGCCAGCCCGTAAGGATCGAGGCAGGATGGAGTCAACCATGTTAGATTTCTCTCACTTCCTATGTCCAGGAATGAGGAAGGACAGCCAGCCCGTAAGGATCGAGGCAGGTTGGAGTCAACCATGTTAGATTTCTCTCACTTCCTATGTCCAGGAATGAGCAAGGACAGCCAGCCCGTAAGGATCGAGGCAGGATGGAGTCAACCATGTTAGATTTCTCTCACTTTCATAATCTTTGTAAAGGTGATTTCAGAGAAACTGTTAAGGTCATGTTTAGAGACCAGATCGAAGGCTAGTTATAGACTAATTTGTGAAAAGTCTCAAACACCAGAATTAAAGGCAGTCTATCCTGTTGATAATTCTCTTATTATTTATTCAACTGCATATTCACAAATTATGCCTCAATATTTAGAAAGCTGACATAAACTTGGCCTTAAAAAAATCACCATGGAGACGACAGCTGACTAACAATTCTGTTTTCACCCAGAAGGCTCTCATAGACAGTCAAGACCAGAACATTTTTTCAAGCACTTAAAATACTGGCTAAAAATCTTCTCATCAGAAAGAAAAGAAGTCCAGATTCACGTAACTAGATTTAATGGGATAAAACTTCCTTAAAAGGTTAATTTCCACTTTCAGCAAAACATTCATAATGGGTCATTATATGGTAAGCAGTGGAACAGGAGAATGGGGAGTGAGCCATAGTTGATGTCATTGCAAAGCGATTTTGGAAAAAAACACAAGACTTGGGAGCAACCCCAGAGGAGCAATCCTGCCCTTGTCCCAAAGGGTTGACTAAATGTGACTTAATTGATTGTCCTTCTCTGAAGACTGGTGATTTAATTTATTCTCAGCAATTCTGTTTCCAAACAATTCTCTGGCCTCCACGCCCATCCAAAGCTATTATATGAAGCAAGAAGGGAAGGAAAGAGTTTCCATGCACCCTTTCAGATAGGTCCTATACACTATCAAATCAGCTTATTCACACAGAAACCCATTTTAGAACCTGAAAGATCTGAACTATTGACATTAATCAAGTGACTTGAGTAATACCTGAACACCCCTTCACCACTTTTAAATGTGTTGACAGAGCCTAAAGTGAATGGTTAGGCCTATCCTTGAAATCACATCATGTTTAGAAATTACTTCATTGTTTATGTGCACTTAGGGAATTTTACATTCTACATTAACAACAGTTGATGTAACAGGGCTCTTCAAGGGGAGGGTGTTGGAAGGAGTCTTGTGTCAGGTCTTGGGAAATCTGGGTTTGAGTCCTGCTTTTCCTAGCTTACTGACCTCAGTAACTAGTTATTTTTTTAGCTTCGCTTTCTCCTTGAGTAAACTGTACAAGCTAGATGAGATAAATTTAAAATTCCTTCCAGCTTTATAATTCTATGATTCTACAATTACATTTATTTTTTCCTTCAGAACCACAAGTAGGCATTTAATAAACATTGCTAGATAGCATCACACTTGATTTTTACTGCTTGCATGTCTTCCCCTAAACCACTCAAGAATTTTAAAGTATTCAAATAAAGATTCTGCAAATTGTACATTTCATTTCGCTTATATATTTGGGCAACCGTGATGCCTTCAGGGTCATGGTTATAAATGATGGTATTGGCTTGTTTTAAGAAGCAAATAACTCTAGGAAAATGTATCCCAATAGAATTCAGAGTGTTTCTACCCTAAGTTCCCCCTCCACATTGCACCACACACACACTTTAAAATTTCAGAAGCGTATCAAATGAAAAAGACTTGTTAGCATGGAATTGATCAATACAACAGCAGCCGCAGCAGCAGCAAAAACACCGCTATTCATTTTGTTGCTATAATTTTTCAGTGAAAGAAAGTAATACTTTTTATGTAGATTCTTATTGTCACCAAATTGAACTGGGGACCACTCACCCAGCATGGCAAGGCCAAACATGCCTTCCCAGGCTTTGTAGCAGGAGAGAGGACGGTGTTTATTTGCAAGGCACCAAGCAAGGAGAGTCGGGTACCTCGCGCTGAAGACCTGACCTCTCTGGTAGCTTACAAACAAGGGTTTTAAAGGCAGGGGTAAGTTTCAGGGAGCGGAAGCTACAGGCAAAATAGTACATCAACACATGGAGGTTGTACATTGGTTTGGCTTATAAAGGCGAAATATCTTGAAGCAAAGACTAACAAGTCATAAGTAGATTCAAAGATTTTCTGATTTGCAATTGGTTCAGGAAAGGAAGCATTGTCTAAAGACTCGGGGTCAACAGTAAAGGATGCTATGAGCATTTGGCTATGAGCATGACTCCTCCCAGGCTTCCAAGGAAGAAATTTGTAATAAAGGAGGGCAGGCAGGCAGAGTTCAGTCCTCAGCTCTTTCTTATCTGAGGTCTACATGCCAGCAGTTCTGTTTGCTGGGGTCTGGGTTTCTGAAAAACAACTAAAGGACTTATGTCAAGATGGTATCTTTAGTTTCTACAGAAAATCAAACATCTTGCAACTCCAACTTTCTTGACTATTGTTTTAATCTACTATTACGTTTTTGCTTATCAAGTTGCTCATTTACTTCTATGTGCCTGAAATTCACCTTGAAGAAACTCAAGATTTTCCATTATATTCATGCTTCAGGGACTGGCAGCCCCCTAAGAGGGATCCCTGATCTATCTCACTATGAAAATAATTGTTGAATTATTCTGGGTATTTTATCATTTTTTTCATAGATCCCTAAATCCTATAATGAACAGCTAGCACGTAGCAGATAAATGTATTTTCTTTCACTCATATGCTGAAAATAATTACTTATTTTTAAGGGAGCTATCTACAACAAGAGAAAATATTTATTAAACAGTGGTCAAATTGAAACGATGACCTCTAAGTAAGAATCTCAGAGGTCTCCCTTGCTTTTTGGAAATTATAGAATAAACAGATCTCCCAAGCAGCGCCCCCAACAGAATGGTCCTCCCTTATTACAGGCAACTGCTATCCCTCCCCTGTCCCTGCCTGCCTCAGGCTGATCCCTTATATTTATATAGTAGTAATAAATACATTGTCACATGCATCACTTCATCCTGCTCATAGCTGCCCTAAGTGGAAGGTAGGATAGGATTTTTATTTTCACTCTGGAGGGTTTTTCAGAGTTGGTGACTTGCTGGAAGTCACCCTATTAGCAGTTAACTGGAACAAGAATGTAGGTCTCCTAACTCCCATTCCAGTGATATTTGCTTCATTTTGGGGCATGGGGAGGCGTGAGCCATTGACAATAATATTCATCATTTATTTGTGTCCTTTTAAGTAATACCTTGGGGAAGACAAATAGCATGATTTATGGTATACTTCCTTGGGCAAGCACGGATTGTTTGAATGCATGATAGCCAATTTACACACACCTACCTGCTTACCAAAATATTAGCCAGCCAAAGGGCATTTATAAATGAGGATTGGAATACAATTGAGGAAAGGCAGGAGAGGCACCTTCTAGTTTACCCAGTTCAGAAATCGTGCCCTGTTCATTTGTGATTATGATGCTTCAGTTGGATACAAGGGATAAATGTCAATGATCATAAAGAAAGCTATTACTGGAAGTTTTTCAGTTATAGTCCATGCCAAAACATGCTGGCTCTCTGGAAAGCCTGGAATCCTCTGAAGATCACCAGGCTGATTGATAGTGCCGTGCAGTCCTGATATTTTGAAAACCGGATGTTGAATTGTGTATCTTAAAGGAACCCCGGGCCACTACTCTTTCATAATTTTGTGACTTTTTTAGACTGAGAATCTCTTCATTCCAGAGTGTTGCCATTCCCTAAGACGCTTCTACCTGGCCGTGTAGGCAAAGGCAGTGAAAATTCACAGGTAGATTCAGGCCTCTAAACTGATATTGGAGGGGAATGTGATCAGTTGCTGGAATTGCGAGGCTTAGCTATCCCATTTTGTGTATTGTCCAGAGGTTTAGAAAAGGGCATTAAAAAACTGTTTCCTTGATAATCATGTTGATAGTCTTTTTGTACAGAGCCACAAAGGGCAGAGACCTTGAAAAGGTATCTCAACCTACAATCTTTCCCCATTTAAAAAAGCTAGACCAGGTTTCACTGCTGCTATTGACATCAGATGCTTTCTTATTCAGAGAATGTTTTCAAGACCTGACCGCAGGAGACTGAACAGTGGTAAATGAAACTGAAATAGGAAAGAATGTAAATGAATGGTGGACTGAGGAGGACACAGCAGACACTGGGAGAAATTGCAAATAAATTATAAGTTGTCACAGCTTAAATTAACATCCAGCAACTTCGCATGTAAAATGAACAGGTAAAATATGAGAGACAACTTTATTACTTTCATTCATTCAAATGAAATGCTTTATTGCCAGAAACACTGTGGTTAGAAGAGACTGGGATCAAAGAGGCAGAGGGGTACGTTCACAAGGCTCAAAAGGATGTAATTCACACACATGCACAACACATGCACAGTACTTGGAGGAAAAAAATAGATGCGAATGGTAGAGCATGCTTGTTGTTAAGACTCACATGTTCTTCCATGTTTGTAAAAGCTCTGCAACACAGGGAGTGCAGTGGGAAGAAAAAACCAGCCCTCGACTCAAATAACTGCTCCAATCTGTAATGGCTCACCCGTTTCAGGCAAGAGGCTTTACGTCACTGAGACGCAAGGAAAATCGGGTTCACTGTCAGGACTGATTTGCACTCAGATGGGACCTGAAAATCTTTCTGCAGACAGGGCCTCTCTTAGGCCAGGTCCTCCCCGGCCCCTTCTGCCGTGAACTGTGTGTTCTCTTCCTTTGCTTCTCTCTGTTCCTCCACCCCTCTTTTCTCTGTATCACAGATTCTGACAGCCCAGGGGGGTCAGCATCCTTACTTGAGTTTGTATATTGTCCTTCATGCCATCCATGGCCTCGTGACTTTTCTTAACCTTTCCCTGATCTTGATGTTCTTAGTTTAAATGGCCCGTACAGGGATCTGATTGGCCTAGCATATCCTTTTTTGTTCTATACATTTATTTCTATATCCTCAGACATTTCATTGACAAAATATATTTTAAGTGCATGACTCATACATACACTATGAATTTGCTGTTTTTGAAGTAGCTGCTCACCTTTGGTCTAAATATTTAAATGGAAGGGTGAGGTCACATAATACACAATATTGCAACGTAGGTTTGTCCTTCCATCTGTGGATTTGAGAGGAACAATTGCCCTAGAGGTCTACATAGGCAAATAGACACAACAATGGATGTTTCTAGTATACTGGCACATGGTAATTTTTTTCAATGACTGCTACTGGTCATAATTATCAACATTAGATTATATTATTGATATTTCCTCTATTCATTAGAGCTTTCTGCCTAGGTCTTAGCCTAAAGTAACTATTTTAAAAAGTATTTATTTATTTCAAAGATGGGGTCTTGCTCTGTGTTCCAGGTTGGAGTGCAGTAGCATGATCAGAGCTCATTGGGCTCTGGCGATCCTCCTGTCTCAGCCTCTTAAGTAGCCAGGACTATGCAGGTGCCACCACACCTGGCTATTTTTTTATTTTTTGTAAAGATGGGGTCTCCCTTTATTGTCCAGGCTGGTCTCAAACTCTTGGCTTCAAGTGATCCCATCACTTCATCTTCCCAAAGTGCTGGGATTCCAGGTGCAAGCCACCACACCTGGCCTAAAATAATTTTTCTTATTCTTTGCAAATTGAGCTTCTTTGAGACTTAAAGAACAGAGAGACTCCGTTTATCTTCAACAGTTTGATACAATTACACACAAGCAGGATTCCTAGAGTGGAGATTTTATTGAGGTCAATGCAGTGGTTCTAAAAGTACAACTCCTGCTCTGATGATGCATAGAAATACTGTTGATTGCCCTGTGGCATCCAATCCTCTAGACTATGGCTTAAATCGCTTTGCATTTTTTTTTTACTTCTGTTTCTATTGTTAACATTGTTTTCGTATAATTATTCAATACATGACTCAAATTCTAACTCTTCAACAAAGAAAACTCTAACTGGCTTGTAAAGTAACTGTCTATGGCACCCCGTTAGAGTTTTCAGACCACGTCGCTTCATAGGTCTAAGGAATTACTATAAACTGACTTGCTTATTTTGGGTTGGGGGTCAAATCCGTCAAGCTCAAAGCCATGATATCACTGGACACAAATAAAGTGATCTATTTATATTGAGTCTCTTAAAAGGAGGTTGTATACTAAGCTATTAGTATACAATAGCTATTCAAGTCATTCTGACTGGCTAGGACCTTGCCTGGCCTGATCAGCTCAAGGTCTGAACAAGATTCTAGGATCAGAACTAATGGCATTCATTGTGTTCAGAAAATATTTAGTGAGGATAATGTAAGGAGAAGTAAAGATAGGATATGGAAACTGGCAATTCAGACTGTGATTAACTCACCCACAATAACTTATTTTCTTCTGCAGGGGATGGAAAGGAGAGGATAGAAGGAGGCTTACAGACCTAAAGAGAAGAAAATGACAGGGGCCAAAGGAATAGGGGAGAAGCATGGAAGGAATGTAGAGGGAAAAGGTAATGGAAGGAAAAGAGAGGAGATGAAGCAAATAGTGATGTTTCCCTTCTGTAGGTTAGTGTTCTCCTGCTCTCCCTGATCAAGAGTCTACTTTTAAGAAAAGAAGAAAATCTCCCATCAACAAGAGGAAGCCTGTCAGCACCTATTTGGTGGACAGCTACTTTGCCTACAGGAGAACAAGGCTTGAGATCATAGTGTGAGCATCTGTGTAATGCAGAGAAGTTCTCTACATTCTCTGAGATACAAAGGAGAGCACTGACATTGCAATAGAAGAAAATACTTAGGACTGGCGTTATTAATGGAAAGAGTTTCCTGATTATCAGTATCATATTTTCTTGAAGGAACCTAATGCTTCTTCTATGCACTGTGATTACATACCGTGTCTGCTAGGACAGTGGTTCTCATTGGGTGCTCCTTGGACCAGCAGCATCAGCATGATTTAAGAACTTCTTAGAGATGCAAATTATTAGACTCTATCATATAGCTGGCCAATCAGTCTCCAGGAGTGGGGCTTAGCTCTCTGTCTTAACACGGCACCCAGGTAAATTCATGTGTCCAAAGTTTGAGAGACACAGAGTAGGGAAGAGCAGGGAACTGTAATGGTTCTTATCATGCACAAGGAAAGTACCTTCTGCCCCAAAGTGAAGTCCAAGGTATCGAGGGAACCTACGAACAATCTGGTTGTGGTATCTTCCCACCACAGTTCCCTTTCTACTTCCCAAGTCTGAAAGATTACAGGTTTCAGAGTTGTCACGCCTTTCTCTCCCAGATAGAGAGAAAGCTGAGAACCTGGACAAACAACATGCCTGCTGAGTGCCCTCCCCATTCATTATACTTTCCAGGTCATCATTAACAGAGAAATTGACATAGAGCTTTTCAATAGCTAATATTACAGCAAACACGGCTGTATTTCAAAGTAATATGCTGACCATACGCCAAATCAATGAGCTCTGGGCATCCTTGCAATAAAATTGAGCCTTGAAGCATTCTGCTAAGATTACACACCTTTCTACCCCAAATGGGATTAAAAATTCTCTATGTCCTTGCCAATAAGACCATTCATTGTGCCATTAGGATAGCAATGTCCTTTCAGGCAGAACTGTGTGTGGCACTTACCAGCCAATCTATCATGATGCAAGCGTCTGTGTGTATGACCATGTGTGTATGCATCCCTGTGTGTGTGCACATGTATGTGTGTATGCATACATGTGCATCTGTGAATATGCATGAATAGACATTTTATCTTGGCTTTCCATTTAATTTAAGGATTCCAACATAACTTAAAACTTGTGGGCAAATGAAGTAAAATAATTGACATGTACTTAGGGAGACGACGTTTGTATGTATATCTGTTATGAATATTTTATTTTGATGTATTATCTAGAGTAATGGCTCCAGGAAGGTGTAATGATATCTTGGCCCCATGGGAAAAGTAGAGGATTTCTGTCCTAATCACATGGCTTTAAATCTTGATTTTTGTCACGTATTAGCTGTATGACTTAGGGTAGGTTTTTTTTTTAAACTTCTTTAAGCCTCAATTAGCTAGTCTATATAATGAGGAAAATAATATTTAACATGAAGCTTTATAGGGAGTGTTTTGTCAGATAATATCAGTAAACAAATGGAAATTAGAAGGTGCTAAATGATGAACAATATGAAAAAGACATAGCGTTGCTTTCAGGGGATAGTGTACGTGCAGAGATATGACCGTCACATGTGAAGTACTGAACCACAATAAAAGAGACAAATGGCCAAATAGTCAAGCATGAAAGGATATGACTAATTGCACAATAAATGCTTTAAGCGTTCATGGATGGAAGAACAGAGAGAGTAGGAGTTACAGAAGATACTCAGATCAGGGATGAACTGAGATTTAAATCGGTCCTTGAAGAAAGGGAGGAACAGCAGGAAAAGGTGAGGAAGTAAAGACAGGCAGGAAAGACTTAGGAGATGGGGAATAGGCCACTTTAGCTGAAAAGCTGGTCCTGGGCCCTGTGTACTGAAGACAAGCCTGGCAAGGCAGGCAGAGGTGGGCTACATTGTAGAAGCTTTTGAATGTCAAGCTAATGCATCATATGGACAATTGAAGGAGACTGTCTTTTCAATTCACTTTAATCTGTCCTAAGCCCACATAATTCAACAGATCTGTTTAGCCCTTCTACCTATTCATCATGTGTTCAAAGTTATCTGGTGTAAGAGCGGAGACAAGGGAAGCGATAGCAGGTAGACATATCACCACATTAGTGATGTCCCGCTCCAGCGACTGCATCCTGCCACCACCATCCCTCGGGCCAGACGCCTGGGCTCCTTCTTGCTGCAGCGCCCTGGGTGGCATCAATGTGCATTTTTGTCTCCTTATTCTTCACAAGCTCTCACATTTGGATTTAAGGTCTCCTTCTGGTCATCACGGTTTTCTACCACAATTCTGATAATAAGCAGGTTAATGATTCTCCTAGTTACCTAAAGCAGTCCCTGTACTAAACTGTGGCTTCAGAACTTGAACTTGCTCTTGTAATTCTTCTCATTGGTAACTGCTCCCTAGAAATCACTTCATTGCCTCTTTTCCACCTGGATTGTTTCATTTAAATCTTTTTATTTTCTTACGTATAAAGAATGAAAAATAGTATTATGTTTATTTTATATCATACTTGATATTCTGTGTCATTTACTGGTATAATTTTAGCATTTACATTTATAGATACAATTATGAAAGGTCAGTTTTCTGCCTTCTGTTTAGTTTTCTAAAATGTTTTTGGGACGGGCGTGGTGGCTCATGCCTATAATCCCTGCACTTTGGGAGGCCAAGGCAGGTGGATAACCTGAGGTCCCGAGTTTGAAACCAGCCTGGCCAACAGGGCGAAACCCTATCTCTACTCAAACTACAAAAAATTGAATGAGCATGGTGGTGCCTGCCTGTAATCCCGCTACTGGGGAGGCTGAGACAGAAGAATCGCTTGAACCCGGGAGGCAGAGGTTGCAGTGAGTGGAGATCGTGCCATTGCGCTCCAGCCTGGGTGACAGAGTGAGACTTCATCTCAAAGGAAAAGTATAATAAAACGTTTCTGGGTTTCGTTTTTTGTTATGCCTTTTGCTGTATGCAATAACGTAACTTTATCGGTGAAGTTTCTCTACTACTAATAATACTCATAATATTAAGGCATTCCAAAATACTATTTTTGAAATCAACTTCGTTTCATATTTATTAGCATTTTTTCTTGCTAATTTCTGATTATAAACTAGTTATATCTTTAAAAACGTGTCCCCATCCTCCTACCTAAGCCAACATAATGCAACCCAGTCAATGAAAGACTGAGAAATTATTAATAAGTTCATACAGAGTAAGCACTGGTTTGTTAGCTTCCATTTTTTATATGAACCTGAGCACATGCACAGCACAGCCATCAACTCAGGTAGGAAGAAGAGTCGCAGGGACACGGAGGTGCGATACGTGTTTTCTGAACGCTGCACCTGGTACCTTGAACATCTCAAAATCATTACCAGATCAACCGCTCCTGAAGGATCCTTGGGAGAGGGGACAGTCTGGGGAAATGTGTGCTCTTTATAACTAAGTAAGACTCTGAGTACAAGATGGTGAAATGAGAAGAGTGGACATGTCACAGGTGCCTTGACATTACAGCCTCGGCCGGAGACCGTCTGAACCCTGCAAGCTGTGCCGCCTTCCACTGCACCCCGTTCCTGTCCCACTAGACAACTCCAAACCTCATCCAGAGGCAGCGGGGACTCCTCTTGGGGCTTCCTCCTCACTTTCCCTCCCCGAGCATGGAAATGAAAGAAAATATTGAGTTCTTTTAAGGGAAATTCCAGGCACCTAGCTAGCCTTGAGAAGTAAATGAGCAACTTGATAAACAAGAAGGTCACGGTGGCTGAAAACAACAGCCAAGGAACTTAGAGTCATGAGACGTGTGGTTCCCTGCAGACACTAAACATCACATCTTAGCATATGTCCCTGGGTTGTTTCTTCAGAAACCCAGACCCCTGCCAAATGGATCCATTGGCACATACACCTCAGACAAGAAGAAACTGAGGACTGAACTCTGACTGCTGTTTTTTGTTCTAAATTTCTTCTTGAGGAGCTCACCGCTCCTTTCTGTCGCCCTCAAATCATTACACAAATCTTTGTCTCCTTAACCAATCATAAATCAGAAAACTTTTGAATCCACCGATGACCTGTGGGCTCCTGATTTGAAATGTCCCACCTTTTTAGGTCAAACCAATATATAATCTCCATGTATTGATTGATGATTTTTCCTATAACTTCTGCCTCCCTTCCTTTAAAGGCCCTTACCTACAAGCCTCTGGGGAGTCAGGTCTTAAGTGTGAGCTGCCCAGTTCTCCTTGCTTGGCACCCTGAAAATGAATGCCCTCCTTTCTCCAATTGCGAAAGCTCAATGTGGATGTTTTGCCTTAATGCACCAGGTGAGCAACCTTCTAGCTTGTTGTGGTAACATCATGTTCACATCCCAACTCAGGCAAAACGAAGGAAAATCTAAACAATCTGGCATAAACCTGCAGCCGTAATTCTCGAGTTCAAATCACAGCTCAATCCCAGGTTAGCTGTGTATACTACATCAGCAAGCTGGCCTCACTTGTAAAATCAGAGTACTAGAATGAATACACCTGCGTTACAGGATCGTTACGAAGCTTCGTGTAATACTTCATGTAAAATGCTTAAACTGTTCCTGGCATTTGGAGAGCATTACATAACCCTTGCTAATATTGCTGTTTGTGGTAAGCAGAATTATAAAAATAAGCCCCATGAAATCTGCCCTATGCAGCCCCTCCTCCGCGTTTGATCATGCTGTGATTATACTAGGTTTTAAGGCAAAGGAGAGATGATCAGGGTGAGTCTAAATGAATCACACCAGCTTATTAAAAGAAGAGGGTTTTTCTGGCTAGTACAAGTAGAAGTCAGAGATTCAAAGCATGGGGGAAGGGTGATGGTTAAACCCACTTTGTTGGTTAGATGTCACAGGCCAAGGAGTAGGAGCAGACTGTAGGAGCTGACAACAGCCCCCCAGACAACTGGCTAGGAAATGGGGAGCTCAGTGCCTACGACCACCTGAAACTGAATTCAGACAGCAGTTTGAGCTTGGAAGCGGATTCTTTCCCTGAGTGTCCAGGTAAGCCTCCGGGCCGGCTGACGCCTGGGTTCCAGTTTTGAGGCATCTGGATCAGAGAACCCAGGGAGGTTCCCTGTGCTTCTGACTTACTGACCCTAAGACAGCAAATGGATGTGTTGTAACAGCACTTAATTGGTGGTCATTTGCTTTCCAGCAACGGAAAATGGAGGCACAAGTCCTGATCTCCCTCCCCTACAAGCTTGCCCTTTACTCCTGAGGCCCATGGCAGAGTGGGCCAGGCAGCCCCCCCGCCTGCTCCTTCTCCCTTGTTGCATTTCAGCCCCACTGCGACTCCAGACACCGTGGGTGCTTTGCAGGCTGGACACATCCTGCCGCACCACCTTTCTCAGATCATCTGGCACGAGGTATTACAACACCAATTACAAAGCATCGTGAGAGCGCTTGCGGCAGTCACTTCTATTTATAATCTTCCTCTTATCACCAGAACTGCTCTCTGCAACAGGCCCCGAATTAGTGTCCTTGAAGGCTCTGGTGTTTCTTCATTCATATGACAGTTTTTCCTTAGGTAGTAGGGTGTGTGTGTGTGTGTGTGTGTGTGTGTGTGTGTTTGTGAACAGGAAGTGGGGAGCTAAGCAAACTAGTCATTGATGAGCCCTAGAGATTTCAGTGTTAATTCATTCTCCCTTGCTGGGCCCTGTTTGTCCTTACCTTAATTAATGTCACGTGTTTCAGGTCTTTTCCTCTGGTAGCCACTTTACATAAGAAAAAAAGCAAAACAAAACAAAAAAAGAAAAAGAACAGAACTATTCAGAAAAAGAGAAGCATGCCTCTGGTAAGCTGCCTTTCTGGAATATCATTGACTTATGTCAAACTAGAGGAAAATCCATTTCAACAGACACAGGAGGAGGCAGAGGACCAAGTCCTGTTTCTCCTGTTGTTCTTTGCTGAGTGGCCTTGTTGAAGTGGCTGGCTCAACTTGCAGCATTAATTTTTAGGTTGAAGTTAAGTGAAGCTGAGGAGCAGTGACAGTTTAGGATTTAGAGTGTGGATCCTTACCTAGTAAAGTGAACTGAATATCGCTTGAAACTAGCCGATGTTGATGTGGTGCATTATAGATCTCTGAGCACAAATCTGCAAGATATCCCTAGCATTCCTATGCTACAGCCTGCAAAGCAGCACTCTGACAAAAAATAGAGTCAACACACATGGGCATGATACACAGAGACTCCGGAAGAATCATTTTCTGACCCAGAGCAGACACCTTAAGAGAAATCCTGCTAACCCCAATCCAGACCCGATTTTGTAGGGGACATATTTCTTTTTGATGTTTACTTAACCTCTGTTTGAAATTCGTGTTGTTCCTCTCTAAAAATGTTGCTCTGTTTGTTGGCTGCATAAATGTCTTCTTTTGACAAGTGTCTATTCATATCCTTCACCCACTTTTTGGTGTTTTTTTTTTCTTGTAACACATGTATGTTCATTGCGGCACTGTTCACAACAGCAAAGACTTGGAACCAACCCCAATGCCCATCAATGATAGACTGGATAAAGAAAATGTGGCATATATACTCCATGGAATACTATGCAGCCTTAAAAAAGGATGAGTTCATGTCCTTTGCAGGGATATGGATGAATCTGGAAACCATCATTCTCAGCAAACTGACACAAGAACAGAAAGTCAAACACTGCAAGTTCTCACTTGTAAGTGGAAGTTGAACAATGGGAACATATGTACACAAGGAGGGGAACATCACATACCTGAGCCTCTTGGAGAGTGAGGGAGCAAGGGAAGGAAAAGGAGGGGAAAGGGGGATTGGGAGGGGATAACCTTAGGAGAAATAACTAATGTAGATGATGGGGTGATGGATGCAGCAAACCCCCATGGTATGTTTATACCTACGTAACCGTCCTGCACGATCTGCACATGTACCTCAGAACTTAAAGTATAATTTTTAAAAATGTTGCTCTGAGCATTTGCTAGGGGAAACATACAGTGTACTTCACGTATTTCCTACGCACATCGCCAGCTACCACCATCAACCCACTGGAAGATTTCTTTAAATGGTCACCCAGCATTTTCATCTAGAAATATGGAAAAGGAAGCTGAGAAAAATTAAGATTAATAAGTACACGAGGGAACAATGAGTCTCGACTAAATCTGAAAATAAGATGCGGAAAATTACAGATCCATTTCCCTTTTTTTTTTTTTTTTTTTTTGAGACAGGGTTTTCGTCTGTGGTCCAGGCTGGAGTGCAGTGGCATAATACAGATCCATTTCTAATTGAATTTGAAGAAGAAAATACAAAGGCAAGTTTGCTTCAAAGAAAAAACAAAGGGAAGAGACATCCACTGCCAACGAGGAAAATTTCCTGTTCAGAGGCGTTACACCATGGGGAGAATGGGAAGAGCATACAAGCTCAGTTCAAACCCAAACGTAGCCTCTCCACTAACCACCTACTTTGCACATGCTCCTAAGTATCTCCCAGACTTTGTTTCCTCGTCTGTAAAATGGGCATCATACTAATTACTTACCTCAAAGGGGTTTTGTGAATAGTCAAGTTTCAGCCCAAAGACTGGTTCATGGTTAGTGTTTATGGTAAGTTGATTATTATCATTACCATCATGTTCATAAGTATCCAAATACATGGAATCTGTAATTTCCAAGAAATGAATTTTGCATATTTCCTGCTTCTGCTGAGTTCTCTTTGGTGGCTTCTCCCCATGTTTTTATCCAAAACGAACAATCGAACCTTTCATCTACCCAAAATATAATGAGAACCCAGCAACCTGGGGGCAGAAGACTTTTACTAGAGATTTGAAGGGCTAGGGGTGGGGTGAAAGGAGATCCTACAGAACAGAAAACAATTTAAAATTAAATCCCAGACATGACTTTTTTATGAGTCAGGATTTCTCCGAGGCCCTCTTTCCTTCCCCGCCTTGAGCATGCTGGGAAGTCCTCGCCCTCTCTCTTCTCCCTCCTTCTCTGCCAGTGCATGCCCTCGATCCCACTCCCCAAATCTTTGGTACCATCTAATGCACAGCAGAGAAGCTTTTCCTCCCTCACCCCAACAATGGTTGCTCACATTTGCATATCCCCAACTTCAAGAAACTGCCTCACTAAGAGAAGGTTTTATCTGCTTTGAATCTCTACCCTTCACCATGACCAATCATGAGGCCCAGAACAAGGTCATACAGGTGATCTGTGGCCGTAGAGGTGTCTGCATGTGTTTACCTGGCCTGTGACTGCTGCTAGGTGACTGCTCTCTGTCTCCTCACCATGCTGCATGTAACTGCACAGTGGCTGGAACATCAAACGTGCTCAGTAATAATGAGCTCCCTGCCCCTAACCCTCTGGTACACATCCTCTCCTAAATGACCAGATTTGAAAGTCATTTTGATTGAAATCCTGAGTGTGAGCAAAGAGGCCAAGAGGAAGCTGGGCCCCAAATGCTGAGAGACAAGGTTGATGAGGGCAGCTGGCCCAGGCCCAGGCAGAGGCCAGGGACAGGAGAGGAACTGTGAAAGAACTCTCTCTGAACAACCAACAAAGAGTCAGTGGGGAGTGGGCGGGCCAACCGCACAACAGGGAGGAAATGGGCCTGAGAGAGCAGCCATGCCTCTGCCCCGTCTTCTGCTCCTTCTCCGGGTGCCATCTAACTCCCATTTCCAAGAGCGCTTTAAACACCAGCACAGCACCTAGGAGGCCAATCCACGCAGATGAAAACGCACTGGATTCTTCCCTGCCCCACGCCTGCCCCAAGTTTGCTGACTCAATTCATCCTCCTCCCCCTCCGTTAGGTCTTCCTGTTTATGTTGTCACTTTATTATTTATTTTTAGCCCTGATTTCAGAAGCTTTTATTCTGCTGGGGATTGGCAGAGTATCAATGGCACCGCTCTGCTCTCTGCTCTGAAAAGATCATTGTGCAGGCCTGGCCTGGGTCCCTGCAGAGACAGAACACTAGTGTGACCAACCTCACGCTGCCTCTTCACCCGCCTGGCCGGCCCTGGGTCTGCTGGTGTTCTCTGCAGGCCCCCACAGCACAGCATTCATGTTCACGAATATTAGAAATAGCACTGACTTTAGATTTCATGTGGTCCAGCCCTTCACCCATCAACAGAGAAACTGACACCCAGAGAAAAGGGTCATCCCAAAGTCATACATCGAAGTAACAGAGCCAGAGCCTTGGACTCTCAACTTCCGGTATCATGTTCTGTCTCTTCTGCTAGGGAATCACTTAAAGAACAAAGCCATCATTTCCAAAATTTCACAATGGGTGAACACCAGAGTGCTTGATCCATTTTCATTATTTACATGTTTTTCTGGACTCTGAATATACCTACATTCACACACACACACACACACAGACAGACACGGTCTAGGACATCAGTAGGAGCGCCTCTTGTCATTGCCACGAGTTCTTTTCTTTGTTATTATACTTCTTTTAAAAACACAAAACAAAACAAAAATTGCTGTGAGCCAGTAGGTAGCAGCAACCTGGTGCGACTTGCTTCCTCGGACAGGCTGCAGTAGCAATGAAGCAAGGGACACGCTTCAGTTCCCAGGACAATGGTCTCTTTGACTGGGAATATACCAAACCAGAATTACAAGTGTGCAAGAATAAACAAGGCCGGAGTCAATCTAAAGTTGTTTTACACTCTGTTTTATTAAAGTCAATGCATTTCCGTTCCTATGTGCCCAGCTTAGGCTTGCTTAATTATAGACACCCGGGGTGAATGCTAATGGAGAGAGGACAGTCGGTGACTGGAAAACAAGGCCCTTTTCTGACCTCTACAGGCCATTTGGAGGAAAAAAGAAGCTGTTTCTGGAAAATTACCGACCAGGAGGCTCGGCAAACAAGGGGCTGAGGGAGGTTTCTCCTGGACGCTTTCTTGGAGCTCTGAGCTGGCTGGACACACGTGTTCCGGCAGCTCTGCTCTCATATGTAAGAGGCTCCTGAGGCAGTGGGTAGGAGGTCATTCTCAGGAGCCCTTTGGAACAGAAATTAAGATCTCAATCATTCAACACGTATTTAAGGAAGTCCCACCACACCTTGGGCACAATGCTAGGTCCTCGGGATGCAGCCGTGAACAAAATTGTCTTTGTTCTCCAAGATATTACAGTCTCGGTGTAGCAGGGCACGGTGCAGAGGGGTCAGCAAAGTCCACAGGCAATGCCATACGTCAAAAGCTGTGACTGAGTTTCTCCAAGATGATTGTGGGAACTCAGAATCAGGTCATGGGAGACTTCTTAGAGGCGGCCACATTTAAGCACATAATGGATAGAATTAGGCACATGGATGGAAGCAGGGGGAACAGAAATGTAGGGTGCTTTCTGAGAATCGAAAGTAGTTTTTTGTGACTTTAAACAGGGGCTGGTGTCAAGAGAAGAGACCAGAAAGTTACACAGTGGTTGGATCTGGAAAGGCTCAAGCAGTAGGTCCTGTTTGCATTTTATCCTTAAGACCATGAGAGGTCACTGATAAGTCATAAGCAGCGTAAGGAGAAGCCAGTTTTCCTGCTCAATATCATCAGGCTGCACAGGGATAAAAGGGTTGGAAAAAAGGCACAACCAAAGATGAGAAGAGTAGTAAGAAGACTTGCTGAAGTTCAGGTGACAAACGACCCAAGAAGGAAGAGAAGAAAGAACCGCGTTGTCGAGTCTGATTCTTCGCTTTGGACTCAAACCAAAGCCAAGACTCCAACTCAACAACGTTGCGGATTCTTCCACTTAATGAAGATCTGAGTGCCTGGCTCGGCCAGACAGTGAGCTATAGACCTCTGGCACACAAAGAAATCAAACGACGCAGGTTTCTATCAGCATGATCAAGTTTAGGAACTTGGAGGTAGAGATTTTGTTGGGAGGAGATTTTGATTTTGAACCTGTTGAATTTGAAGAGGAGCAGGATGTTATGCAGAAATGTCCAGTATGAGTTACTTATATTTGAGTCAAGGATCAACTAGAACGATACACTTTCCTAGAAATGGAGAGAGTTGCTCCATAACCTCTCAGAGGCCCGTAGGGGTGTTTGAAGAAAGACGCTTTTCCTTGGAGAAGTTTAAGAGTCTGACCGCCTGAGTTAAAGTTCTGATTTAGTACTTACTACCTGTATTATGTTAGGAAGCCCCTACATTCTTAATGCCCTCACTTTACAAGGTAGTAGCATTAAGACTTTTTTTACCTTATCAGACTGAAGTTTTAGGGTTCAACATGATGACACCTGCGACGGTCTTAGACGATTGCAGATCATAAGCGTTGCTAATTAGCCTGTTTTGTGTTACGGTTCCTGTTCACCTCCTCTGGGGAAGTGGAGGGAGCCTGAGCTGGGAAGTCAGATTTCCCTGGGAACAGATTCCAGCTCTGTCATTTACTAAACATGTCTCTTTAAGTACGGGTGCACTTCATTTTTAAAATGACAATCATCATGTCCATTTATTGCACACAGCTGGTACCAAGCGTTAAATGAGTCACTATGTGATCGTCCGAGCAGAGCAGAAATATGGGCAGATTTTTCCTCCTCTGATACCTCCCCAAATCACTTCCTTTTCAGATGGAAGAGTGGGTGGGGCCTGGTTGATAATCTTGTATCTCAGGACATTCATTCATTTAACTCCCACCCCTGGACGCTTGGGTGGAAGAACTGTCGGCCTCTCTGCTTCCTCTCTCTGTCTCACAGGTAAGAGAGAGAAGGGAACTCAATGTCTTGCCCCGCCCTTCAAGACCAGGGCCACACTCAGACACCACAACTGCACAGCTCCACATAATTGTGCTTAAGTTTTACTTATTTTGCCAGGGTCTGGACACAATAATAACTTGTCTGCTACCAAGAAATCATTTTAACCCTATCAAAGCCTAGAGACTATAAAAGATTACTGAAATCCCCCCACGTAGAATCATGTTTGCTTCAGGCTTTTATTTATTTATTTTTAGATGAGTACAGGGTCTCACTCTGCCACCTATGTGGGAGTGCAGTGGCGTGATCACAGCTCACTGTAGCCTCAACCGTCCAAGCTCATGTGATCCTCCCACCTCGGCCTCCCTGGTAGCTGGGACTACAGGCATGCACCATCATGCCTGGCTAATTTTTTTCTTTTTCTTTCTTTTTTTTTTGTAGATACAAGGTCTAACTATGTTGTCCAAGCTGGTCTCAAACTCCTGGGCTCAAGGGATCCTCCCACCTTGGCCTCCCAAAGTTCTGGGATTACAGTCGGGAGCCTCTGAGCCTTGCCTGCTTCACCTTGTAAACAGTCAGTGGTCTCCTCTGTTTAGCTACTTGTCATAAGACCTAAATGTGGTTCATTCTGTAATTCTCTCACAGTCTGCGTTCTCCACCAGTTGTGACTGGAACTGCCCCAGAATATATACACACTTCAAGACGAGTTTATGTCACGTGCTGATGAGAGATGAGCCTCATCTTCTACACAAAAGGCTTTCAACTTGACTCCTGTGTGACAGAGGAGGCTGAAATCATCATCTAGCTACTCCTCACCCTTATGAACACGTGTCATGTGTCTGATGATCAACCTTCACTCATTCATTGTTCTCATGCTTAAAGCCCCATGCCTAGCGCACACACGTGTGCACGTGTGTGTGTGTGTGTAACTCAAGCTCAGTTTCAGCTCCATTGTGTTGAACTGTATGTGTGTAATAGATGATTTTGAGTTACATACAATTGTATCTTTTTATTATTAGGCACTGAAAGGTTGTAATATAATCCATTCTTTATCTCAAAATTCCCTTTTACCATTTCTTTTTTCTTTTCTAAAGAACACTTTTTATCAAGCGTTGGTAGCATGAAGCTAAACAGCAACACAAACAAAAGAGGGCATTTGTTGGGAAGACAGCAGCAGGCTCCAGAACTGATGAATTATTTTTGCCCAGAAAAGCCCTCCTGGTGAGCACCAGGCTACTATGCCTGTCTTTCCAAGACTGGAGCGTTTGGGGAGCTGCAGTGAGATGTACCAGCAGGGCAAAGCAAATCCGTCATTCTAATCCGAATCCAAATGCTCAGATCCACTATGCGGGTCACTCTTCTGAGTCCCTAACAAGGATGGCTTATGTCAGGCATTTTCTGGGAGCCCCTTCCCTGGGCATAGGGCAGAGGCTTCCCTTGGAATATGAAATTGACTCTACAGCACCATTTTCCAGGCTGATAGATGGAAGCGTGCAATGTGACCTTCCTTGGATTGCCAACCCAAGGAAGGTCACAACCTCAAAGTGAGCTTGTAACTCAGGGAGCAGGTTAATTTCAAACGTACTTGGTGGCTCTGAGTCCTTTTACTGGAAAGAAACTGAAGCCAATGGATGGAATTCTTGGATGCTGATTCTCACTGACGGGATTGCAAGGAGGGCCCAGGCAGCCAAGTTGGCTGCTACCCATGATACTCATGGAGCTGCACGACCAGTTCTCACCAAAGGGAGCATAGGAGCCAGAGCACCTTGGATGAATGAGGCAGGCCCTGGAGACCCTGGGAGATGCCACCCCTCCATTATCACCACTCTGTCTAAACATCTGCACAACGCAGGTTAGGACAAGGCCACCCTGCCCCTTGCTAAGCTCGCCTCACTCTGGGAAATCTTCCATGGCAACCACCAGCTTGAGAGGCCGGGCTGCACTCGTGCTACATGTCCTTTTAGTGAAACCACTTTCCCTTTCTAGAACACAAACTCCTCTTTGAGATGGAAAACGGAGGGATTTAAGGGAAATAAATGAGATTTTCTGAGATGTCGATGTCCAGGTTTAAAGCTGGGGGGAAGACACATTTTTGAACACCTGCAATGTGTCAAGAAGCGTGGTAGGTACAGGGAGAGGTACCAAGATAATAGATTTGTGTACTTGAGAGCTCACTATTCAATGGTGAATGGGAGTGTGGATATAAAAGGCATGTATATCAAGTGAAAAATGATAAGCACAGTATAAAACAGATGACAACAGGGGCATGGAACAGAGACTATGTAACTTGGCATTGGGTGAGCTGGGTGATGAGGACAAGTTTCACAGAACAAAGATGATATCTGAACTGGGCTTTGACATTCCCAAAGGAGGTAGTGGGAGATTCTTATCAGAGGCAGAGGAAAAATGTGAAAACGTTAGAAAAGTCAAAGAGGACTTTGGGGATCTGTGTGTCTTAAGAAGTGGTATGCATGTGTGCATGTGCATATGGGTGTAGACACACACATGCATAAATGCGATGAGAGAAAACGAGGGCATGTTCTGTGGCAAATCAAAGAGAATAAAGAGTTACAGAAGCTGAGGCCGTCAAGGAGATCGGGGCCAGACTACAAAAGGATCTGTTGAGACATTTAAACTTCCTTCTTCCTTTCGTGGAATCACAAAGCCTCTCTCCAGAGGGAAGTGTTATGAACGGTCAGGAGTTTCCACCCTTGGGGACTCATGGGTGGCAAGTCCTGTGCTTCTCTTCTAACAATGGGACTATCCTAAAGGTGAAATCGGAGAGCTCCCAACCTTTGCCCATCAGAGAAGGTTCACCAGACTGTCCCAGGAAGCAGCAGGCCCCCACAGCCCCTCAGCCCCAGTTCCAGTCCTGCCATGCAGAGCACAAGATGACAGCTGGTACGAGACAGCATGCGCTTCGCCTGGCCCCAGCATCGCCTCTCTGGACTCTGCTCTTCTCTGCACGTTTTGGACCACACTTGCTTCCCATTATGGCCTACAACTCCTTGGAATTCTTGGATCATCCTAGTTTGACTCCGAGCTTAATAGAATACATTTTTCAGAACAATTCACTGAAGTGATTTGACCAGCAAGAGACAGTCCTGGCTTGACTAGAAGAACAGCTCTTATGCCAATCTAGAGTTATCTCTCAGGTAAGTACTCTCTAACTCTAGATGGAAGACGGGCGAGATGTGACACAGAATAGCCTTCAGTCCTGGCAGGAAAAAAGAGAGGTCTGCTCCCAAGTCCCCTCGTCCCTCCTCCAATCAATTACCTCTCCAACTCACTGGCACCTGGGCTTAGGTGCTTAAGACATTCACCCAAGTCCCTGACATCACTAGGTGTTAGGTACACCTCTCTTTGTTCTCCTTCTGCTTCCCGATGGACCTCTGATTTCTAGGAAAGCTCTCCAAAAGGCTGTCACATAGGCCACCAACATTCAACATGACCCCAAGCTGCATTTTTTATCTTTGACCTGAAGACAAACCTTCTGCTTGCTCTTCAAATACGGTAATGTCATACCTGGGGCACTTTTGAAACTACTGAACAACCAGCATAGCAGGAGCACCAAACCATCAGCCATGAGCAAGGGAGCCGTGGTGCTGATACAGACATGCTGGTGTCAGTCACGGGCATGCCTCTGCGGAAGGCTCTTTAAAGCTCCCTATCACAATCAGAATCAAGCTCAGCCTCTTCATCAAGGCATGTCAAAGGCTGCTTAATTTTCTGTCTAGGTTTTCCATTTCATCTCTCGTCACTCCCCTCCTTTTCTCACACACAAACACATCTTTTTAAAAATAATTTAAGTTCTGGGATACATGTGCAGGACGTGCAGGTTTGTTACCTAGGTATACATGTGCTATGATGGCTTGTTGCACCCATCAACCCGTCACCTACATTAAGTATTTCTCCTAATGCCATCCCTCCCCTAGCCCCCAAGCCTGCGACAGACCCCAATGTGTGATGTTCCCCTCCCTGTGTCCATGTGCTCTCATTGTTCAACTCCCACTTATGAGCCAGAACATGCGGCGTCACACTGAACATATTATTTCAAGTTCCAACGCTACCACAGGGCCTTTGCACAAAATCTTCCCACTTCTTCACCTGTCTTTTCCCTATTTATACCTGAAAACTCCTGTGCCTTCTTCAGAAATCACCTAATTTATGACTTCTTTGTGGTAGTCTTTTACCACAGCTGCCACCCCCATTACATTAGGTATTTTTGCTACACTCTTTGCATGGCTCCATAAAGTTGTGGGCCATGCTGCATTAAATTAGAATGTTTATTGTTCTTTCTCTGAATACTGAGGGCACAAAATGGGTCTTTCTTATCTGCATCCATAGAGCTTAGTAAAGTGCATGACCCGTAGCCTTTATTTAAGAGAGGGAAGATGAAATATGGGAGGAGCTAAGACATACATAGTGCTTGGGTTCACTTTCAGTATCTTTGCTAATCTTCTTCAAATATCTTGCGTAAGTTACAGAAAGATACATATCTTCATATGAAGAATGGATGTGTAGTTTCTGAACTACAGCAAGGAAATCTGGAAAAGAGTTAAAACACTAATAGACTGTCAATAACGCCATCAGCTCCCCAAATCACAACATAGATGCCTTTCTTCTATGCCGTGGAGCTAATCTATGGCCAAGTTTTGCTCTGCGGGTCACGAGGTGTGTGCCATGAGTTTCATCTGAAATTATTCTAATGTTTCCAAAAATCTCTTGGTGGTGTTTGGAATATCAGGGGAAGTCCCTTAGCAGATATATAATCCCCCAATATGCATTATTATCTTTTCCCTTGGTATTCAGACTTTTACTTCAAACTTTGAATTTTAGCTGGGCCCACCTCATATTAAGACTGTGTTTTCTAACCTCTGTTGCAGCTTCCTGTGGCCATCGGCCTATTTTTTCAGCTGATGAGACGAAGCAGAAATATTATGTATAGCTTTTGGAAAGATAGAAAGTGGGCACTTCTTTTTGTGTTCTTCTTGCTGCTGTCTGGGATGCAAAAGCAATGGCTGGTGCTTCGGTAGCCATTCTAGACCAAGAGTAGAAGCAATACATAGTACAGCCAGAAAACTGCAGAAGCCAGCTCTCTCACACCATGCAGCCATGACACTAGGGCTGGTATTCCAGCGTGTAGAATTCCACAGGAAAGAGAAATAAACTTACGCCTTATAAAAGCTGCTCCCATGATAAGTTGTCCATCTCTTGCAGCTAAACCTAATTTTAACTAAATACATATGACATCTAAAACAGCCTAAATTTGATCTAGCATATTCTCTCTCTCATTTTACCGCTGCCTTTGCTGTCCCTTCTCATCCTTTCTTCACAGGTGGTGTACACTTCATTATTCAAATATCTAAGCACTTTCTTCCACATGCTGAAAGGCTTTGCTCTATTTTTACCTGTTTTAAGTCATTCCAACCTCCTAGGTTCTGCTCCTGTGTAATCTTCTTCTCAGCTCCCTTCCAGTAAGAGGGCCTATTTCTTACCATGTGACCCCAGATAATTTTTTTTTTTTCTTTTTGCGATGGTGTCTCACTCTGTCGTCCAGGCTGGAGTGCAGAGGTGGGATCTCCACTCACTGCAGCCTCCACCTCCCAGGTTCAATCAATTCTCCCGTCTCATTCTCCCAAACAGCTGTGATCACAGGCATGCGCCACCATGCCTGGCTAATTTTTGTAGAAATGGGGTTTAGTACAGATGGGGTTTCACCCCAGTGGCCAGGTTGGTGAGAATTTTTTTTTTACTGTCAGAATTCTTATATAGAATGTTGTGTTTGTGTTATGAAGAAAAATAAGCCAATGTTGTTGTTTTCCAAATGCTTATGCAGACTTTTATATATTATCTCATTTCGTTCTACAATAACTTTATGATATAGGTATGCTTATCAACATTTTATATATAAGAAAACTGAAGTTTAGGGAAACTTAATTACTTTTCTAAGTTGTTATAACAGGCAACTGCCAGATACAGGATATGAACCACAGCTGTCTGATTCTGAAATGAATAAATTTTCCAGTAGGTCTTGCTGCTTCCCAGCATGATGTTTGGTGGTCTGAATACACAGGATCTTAAAATCTGTGAAGACCAGTGACCATGTCTTATTTCTTAGAGTCTAGCGCAGCTTCTGGCTTGTACCACGTATGTAAAATATATGCTGCCTGAGAACATCATGGATGAAACCTGCAAGTACTTGGATGCACAGTTTTTCATGTTGAAGCACCCAGCACCTGAAGACCCTGCCAGATCTCAAGAGTCTCAGTGGGGCTCACGGTTTGCTCTGGGGAGCTCAAATGCCATGGTGGGGAAATAACAGTAGAAGATGACACTCATAGATGGAACAACTTAAATAGCCACTTAGAATTCTCGCTGAGACGCCAAGGAGAAACCCAACTCCTCTACTTCCAGCTCGCTCCAGTTTCAAGCACAGGAATGGAGAATAACAGAACAATCTTGAAAGGATCCATGGTAATCCTGAAGTTACCCGTTGAGTCCCATTCTTTCTGTTTGTTTGTTTTAATGAAGATATTCATATTTACTAGTAACCAGAGCATGCAATTGGAGCAATTAAATGCCATTTTGCAGTACTGGAAAAGATTCGGATATATGCTATTATGTGGCAAGGATACAATCAACTTGGATATCTTCTACCATAGAAATAACCATGAAAACAGAGCGCCTACTTCCAGGAGTTCTCATAGAAGTCTTGGATTAATTTGGGATTAATAAGGAGGAACTATTGTACAGTAATGTTTGTTTGGCCACATTTCTTTTTTTTTTTTTAATTAATTGTACTTTAGGTTCTGGGGTACATGTGCAGATAAGGCAGGATGGTTGTATAGGTACATACGTGGAGTCCCATTCTAAGCACAATGGCAGCTTGCACAGGCCCCAGGGGCTACCTACATGTGCATGCAAAATGTTATAAAGTGGCCAGCTTCGATGCATAGGGAAACTAGAATAAAATCTGGAAACGGGGTTGCTGAGTTCACACAGGCGGGCTTTTTGCACTGACGCATACATTGTGTGTGTCTGATCATGAAGCAGCAGCAACATAGCTGCCTGTCCAATGCAATGGTTGGAGACACAGAACTTGCTGTGAACCTCGGGGCTATGGGATGGCTTCTCCTCCCTGCCCCGGTGCCTCCTCTTCTTCCTCTCCCTCGTCCTTATTGAAGGCACACTCCTGGATCCTCCGGTCCAACTCAGACAAGTTCCCTTCCTGTTCTGAGCTGCTGTCTGAACTGTAATCAACCTCCTCCATGCAGGGAGGTTCATCCTCCAGTTCCAAAGGGATGCTGCCACTTCTGCTGCTGCAGCTGCCATTTGGTCCCAGGAGATATGGAGAAGAAAGGAAAAAGAGGAAGGTAGACAGGGAAAAAGTACAAAGGGGAAGGGAAGTAGAAGGAGGAAGATGGGGAAGAGGAGAGAGAAATGAAAAGAGACGTTAGCCAAAAAGGGAACATATTCAATTGGTTGGAACAGGAGAGTGGAAGCTTCCTGCTCTGTGTTTTAATCTCAGGTCACTGCTCCCTTAAATGTGTCGTACACACACTATCCTGTGTCCTCAGCCTTGAGGCTGGGGGAAAGTTGTACACAATTTGCAGGCTTCTTTCTTCTTCCGCCAGCAGAGTCTGCATTTCTTAGCCCTATTTCCAATTAGAAGATGTGCACAGCCTCACATATTTAAAATTTTTCAGAGTAGTTTAGGCTTTAAGAGACCAATCAGAGAAGGCCATCGTTGAGTGCCTGGGAATGCCATGTTATTTTCTCGCAGGAAAGCGTGGTATCTGAATGCAGGCAGACAGAATTCAAAGCCCTCAGGTTTCCCACTCCAATAAACAACACTATGAGTCCTGTTGCACGGTTCTCCTTCTTCATGATGAATGGTTTATAGGAACTGGAAAATTAATCCAGATTGAAATTAACAAATGAGAGAGTAAGTGGGCAAACAGCATTCCGCTTCTGCAGTGTACTTCCTCATTCACCCCTCCCTCCAGTTTATTACAAATGGAAGATCAACAGGGGTTGACCGGCAAGAGATAGAAGAGGGCAGCAGGAATGAACAACAAAAACTTCACCGCATATTGTGAGCAGGGGGAGTTTCCTCCCAAGGAGCTGTATGACTCCCTCATTTGCATGAGGCACCTTCATTCCTGAAGACTTTCTAATCACTCCCTACTTAGGACTTAACCAATTAGGATTAGCAGCGTGCTGGGTTTCTACTCTGTGATTTATAGAAGGCAAGCACTTCATAAATCAGGGAGAGCTGTTCATCCACCTGCCGTGCCATAAACAATGAAAATGGGAAATCAGCGGCATGGTTACACGTTAGCTTGGAAAATGAATCAAGGGCCAGTGTCTTAATTGTCTGCTGACTGATGTGAGCTGCTTCTGTGCTCTCTGGGCTGCAGTACCCTAAACTGAAGTTCTGGCAGGACATTGCCTGAATGGAGAGGAAGGGGAAGAAATATGAAACTTGTTTCTACAGCACCACAACATTAAATTGTTATCATATTTTACAGGCTGACTTGTGGGTAATAAAGTAGGTGGGTAAAGGAAGGTAAGAGCTGCCCTAGCTGCAATGCAGGATCAAGTCATCAAGGACCCCGAGAGCCTGTGCCTCACCTGCCATCACGCCAGGTATGGAGGTGTCAGGGTCATGCAGTGTCAAGAGACTGTATTTAAATATTGGCTGTGGGACTTTGGAAAAAGTGCTTAATCTCATAGAATGTCAATAGTAAGTCCTCAATAATTGCATTGAATACTAACTGAGAGAACACATGGATGTTGTCTAGCAGAGTATTTTGTGAAATAAAGGCAATCACCACATTTTAATTCCACTGCTCTACTGTCGATTCTGAAGAAGATGGTGAGGCATGGTGTGGAAGGAAAGCATTCATTTAGATTTGGTGCTTCACACCTGGGTTACTGCAATAACTATTATGAATAATATCTCTTAAACATAATTTTTATTATGCCACTTTCAAATTCTGGAACTTGCAAAGATGCTACCTTCCCTATGTGAGTACTGATGAACAGGGCAGTGTGAGCACTGATGAACAGGGCGGTGTGAGCACTGATGAACAGGGAGGTGTGAGCACTGATGAACAGGGCGGTGTGAGCACTGTTGAACAGGGCGGTGTGAGCACTGATGAACAGGGCGGTGAGAGCACTGATGAACAGGGCGGTGTGAGCACTGATGAACAGGGAGGTGTGAGCACTGATGAACAGGGCGGTGTGAGCACTGATGAACAGGGAGGTGTGAGCACTGATGAACAGGGTGGTGTGAGTACTGATGAACAGGGCTTTCCTACAGGGTCCACTGGGACACAACAAGATCAACGTTGCTTAAATAACGTCCTGCCTTGCATCCCGCACAGTTGGCTCCTGTCACTCATGAGCTTGTGGTTCTCCCACTCATCACGTTGCCAAGTTGTACCTGTTGTGGTCATTCAGAATTCTCAGACTTAACATTTTCCCAAGCCTTCACAATTTCCTAAAATGGTCTGCCAACCCCTCAACATACAAACAAATACAGTTTTTTTAAAAAAATCTCATCTTAATTTCTACCAAAGGACCATTTTGGTAACTCCATCTCTTAATGAAACTTCCCTTTTCTAAATATGAGTCTTTACAAATTAATTTATTTTTATTATTAACATGGTTATAGTCTTATTGCCAATAAGGCCCATGCCTCTGTCAGATTTGTTTGTTTTATACTATAGAACACCTAGAATGTAATGAGATCATACTAGACATGCATAAAGAGCTGCTGAATTGAACATATAACAGAAGTGTGTACAGAAAAAGCCATATTTGAATTATCTTTTGTGAAATTACTTTTGTATTTTTCAAAAATTTTAATATATTGATTATGCCACAATTATCATGTCTGTGAATTCCAGTAATTTATAACAAATTTGTTTTCCTTTGTCATTTATATGTAATAAAATATATGTAATATGTTTATATATAATGATATATATATTTGATATATATATAATGATATATATATTTGATAAATATACAGCACAAATAAAATTTATAATACATATTATATATTATATAATAATACATTATGTAACGTATATGTAATAAACATATATATAAACTTAGGAGTCTAAAAATTATTTAATTTTGTCTCTCACTTATTTGCCTAAGTGCAATGTAGGCATTCTAATAAGTTAGGGAATTAAGATACATATTCAAAGACTGCCACTTCTAAAAAATAGAGAAGTATTTCTACCTTTTCCTCCTTCTAATTGCCCTCAATATTATATATTAAAAAAACAAGAAGACACTGAAATGTGAATGGAGTGGGGAGAGAAAAAGACTGTATCGGGGCCTCAGGACTGGCAGGTGGAGTTGGCAAGGATCTCTCTGGGTTTCCTTTTGGCTTCACAGAAGGAAATTGGAGCTGGAACATCTGAGAGCTGGAAACGCCAACAGGTACAGATGATTAAAAGCCCCAACCAGAATTGTTTTCTCTAGCCACATGATGAGGAAAGGGGCAGCTTAGCAAGAGATAAAAGTTTGTTCTATCCAGGCAAACACCACAAAAAAAACCAGCAGTCCCACCCCCAACCCCATCAACAAAAACAGGAAGCCTAGGCTTTTACTCTCTCCAGACTGTTAGGGTGTACCCCAAACCCACTTCTTTCACCCATGCTGAGGAGGGGGTATAGGGAGAGAAGTCAGGGGAGGGAGTCAAGACTTTTATCCCATTTGATAATAATGTGGCTTCCTCTTCCTCAGTATCAGTGGAGGCTGTGTGGGGAACTTGGACCTCTACACACAATTGTCAGTAACAAGACTGTCCCCTACCATTGGAGAGCATTGAGGAGGAACTCCCACTTCCTCTGGCCAGAGTGGGATCAGCAAAGGTGTGGTGGGGAGCTGGAATTCCCACCATGGCCCAGCAGTAGCAAGGAGCCCCTCCCCACACTAGGTGCCCCTGGAGGCCTAGTGGGGAGCCTCGACTTTCACCCAACACCTGACAGTAACGAGCTCCCTTTTTCTATTGTCTGAATGGTGTCACAGAAGATCAGCTCAAACAGAAGATTTAAATAAAATCCATAGCCTTATAGAATAATACTCAAAATGTCCGAGTTTCAATAGAAAATCACTCATCATACCAAAAATGAAGATAATCAAGACATGATACAGGTGTTAGAATTATCTGGCAAGGATTTTAAAGCATATAAGTGCTCCCATGAGTAATTATAGACACATGAAACAAATGAAAAAAATAAAATGTCTCAGGAAAGAAACAGAAAGTCCCAGAAAAAATGTAGGAAAAATAAATGGAAACCATAGAGGTGAGAAATCCAATAACAGAATTATAGAACTCGGTAAAAAACATAGAAAGTCTCAGCAAAGAGATGGAAGCTCTAAAGAAAAATGAAATAAAAATTTTAGAATGAAAAAATATAAAAAGCTAGATAAAGGAAACTCAATGGAGGGTCTCAACAACAGACAAGAGAAAGGAGAGGGAAGAATCAGTGAACCTGAAAGTAGATCAATAGAGAAACCCAGTTTAAACAAAAGAGTGAAAATAGACTTAAAAAATAAAAAGAATATTAAGACCCTGTAGCATTATAACAAAAAGATCTAATCTTCATTTCACCATTATCCCAAAAAGAAGAGAGGCTCTGAAGGTATCCAACGAAATAACGTCTGAAAATGTCCTAAACTCTGTGAAAGACATAAACCTACAACTACAAGAAACTTAGAAAAACCCCAGACAGATAAAGCCAAAGAAATCAATGCAAAAACAGATCGTGGCTAACCTTCTTCAACTAAAGAGAAACTTAAAATCTTGAAAGCTGTGAGACAGAAACTTTAGGGGAACCATGCTATAGGGAAAAACAATTTGAATGGCAGCTGAGTTCTCGTCAGAAACCACAGAGGACAGAAGAAAATGGCACACTAATTTTCAAGTGTTGAAAGCAAAGAACTGACAACCTAATACTCTAAAACTAGCAAAGATATCTTTCCAAAATGAAGGGAAACTTAAAACATTCTCATGGGAGGTAAAGTTTTGATAATTTTTTTGCCAACAAATACCCTAAAAGAATGGTTAAAGAAAACTCTTTAAACATAAATAAAATAATAAGAAATTTTTAACACAAGTAAGGCAGAAAAAGCAACTAAAGAGTAAAAATATAAGCAAATACACAGATTTTTCTTTTCCTAAGCTATTAAGATGATGTTTAACAGTTGAATTAAAATTTATAAAATTTCTACTGTATTATATAAATAGTTGAGATGTTCAGCAACACTAGCCATGAGGGAAATGCAAATTAAGACTAAGACGAGCTATCACTGCCCACCTATGAAAAGAAATACAATTTAAAATAGTCATTATACCAAATGCTGGAGAGAAGACAGATGAGCCAGATCTCTAATACGTTCCTTTCACCCTGATACATTCCTGGTAGGTGTGTACAGCCATTCTGTAATATAGTTTTTCAGTTTCTTTAAAAACTCGAAATATTGGCCATTACACCCCAGGCATCTAAAAACTTATATCCACACTGAAATCTGTACATGATAGTCCACAGCAGCTTGATTTGTAATAGCCCAAACCTGGAAACATCAAAATGTCCAAAAATAGGTGAATGGTTAATGAACTATGGGACCTGCATACCAGGAAATACTACTCAACCACAAAAATAAATGATTATTAATATTGATATTAATAGTTTTGCTATTTGAGCCTTAACCAGTTAAAACTGTAATGTAACAATTAAAAATTCATCCACAAACGAACCAAGATATATAAAATGCTTAGTCATAAAAGCAATAAAAAAAATGTAGGTTTACATGAAAAAGTACCAAGTTTCAGTGTGGGTGATAAAGTGACTCTTAAATACATACAAAGGAAATTACAAACTATTTTGAAGTAAATACTTTCTTCAATTAAAAATTTTTGAAATTGTTTGAAATGTAACTGGAAGACCAAATGACCAACAAAAACGTGGAATTAGGTTTTAAAAAAAGTTATTTAAAGAAAGGGCAATTAGGGGTTACTTGCTCTACTCAGGTTAGGACTCTTTATAAGCTACTCTGACAAAACATAAGAAAGCAGAAGAAATAAAAATATAATGCAAAAGATGAGAAAGTTGGAAATGAAGACACTATTATGTATACAAGGTATTACCCTATAAGAGAAGCTTTTGAAAATAGAGTGCCTGCAGCCATTTTGGCATGAAACGAAGTTATAACCCTATCTCACACCATGATAAAACATCTAGATGGCTTGAAAGTATTAAGAAAATGCATTATAGAAATATCAAAAGAAAACACAATTAATGTTTTATAGAACTTATGATAGAATTCTTTCTAAATTTGACACCAAAGGCAATTGAACTCTTTTAAAAAATCTTTTAGAAATAAAACAGAAATCTAAAACCTGGTCAACATATTTGAAAGCCATGTAAAAAGCAAGAAAAGTTTTGCAATGTGTAAAACCATCGAATGGTCATTGTTGGGAATATTTAAAGAATTCTTATAACCTGACCAAACAAGATCCTCGCCAGTGAAAAATGATCAGGGGTATGAATAGAAAACGTATAAATGAAGGCTGTGGGGATATAAATATAGGAAAAAATTGAAAAGTGAGGCTTACACTAAGTAAAATAATGATACTAGGATATCACTGTTCATGTATAAAACTGACACAAAATATGTGAGAAGATTATTAAGTATTACATTAGAGAGGGTCCAAGTAAACGAATACCTTTGCAAGTACTGAAGGGTGGCACAGTCTTTCCAGAAGGTAATCTGCAACAATTATCAAAAGCTTTAAAAAAGAAATCTTTCACCCAGATAGTCAACATCTCATTAATAAAATGGTTGGGCAGAAATATCTATTTTAGATACCAGGAAGTTCATTCTAGCATTGTTTACAGAGGAATAATACACACACAAAAAACCTAAGTTAGTGGTAAATGGTATCTTCACTCCACTGTCTTTTCCAAACTCTCAAAAAATAAAAGTCCAAAAAAAAATTTCAATTACAGTGAAACTAGAAAGTGGCCTAAACCTTCAACTATAGACTATGAAAAATATATGCTAAATATACTTAACTTTGGAAAATTTACAGAAAAAAGTAAGAAAGGATAAATTATTTTCCAGTTTGTCAAGCAGGCTGAGGAGTCTTCCAAAAATTACTAAGGATTCTGATAAGATCAACTAAAAATCCTCTCTCTGAGGAATTTTAGGTTCCTAGGATGAAACTAGGAAAGGTAAGAAACATGCATGTATTAGGGTTCTCTCAAGGGACAGAACTAATAGGATGAATATATGAAAGGGGAGTTTATTAGGAGAATTGACTCAAATGATCACAAGGTGAAGTTCCGCAATAGGCCACTCACAAGCTGAGGAGGCAGAAAGCCAGTCTGAGTCCCCAAAGCCTCAAAAGTGGGGAAGCCAACAGCACAGCCTTCCGTCTGTGGCCAAAGGCCTGAAAGTCCCTGCCAAATCATTGGTGTAAGTCCAAGAGTCCAAAAGTTGAAGGACACGGAGTTTGATGTTTAAGGGCAGGAATCATCCCGCACAGCAGAAAGATGAAGGTCAGATGACTTAGTCAGTCTAGTCCTTCTAGCTTCTTCTGCCTGCTTTATTCTAGCTGTGCAGGCAGCTGATGGGATGGTGCCTATCCAGATTGAGGGTGGGTCTGCTTCTCCCAGTCCACTGATTCAAAAGTCGGTCTCCTTTGGCAACACCCTGACAGACACACGCAGGAATAAAATGTTTCATCCTTCAATCCAATCAAGTTAAACACTCAGTATTAACCATCACAATATGCATCAGGTCACAATGTATCCCCAAAGCACAGCCTGCATGCTAGGACTCGTAGATGGGAGGTCAGGCCAGGATCATTTTTAGGTGACATGCACAGCTAGTTCAGATGAATTGTCTTCATTTGAGGTAAGATGAAGAGCAAATTAAGACTTGATATACCCAATAAATGTATACAAGTATTATTTAATATAAATTTGAAAGAATTTTAAGATTTTCAGATAAAGAATTTCAAGCTACTTTTTTTTTAACATCTATTTTAGGTTCAGGGGTACACGTGAAGGTTTGTTATGCAGGTAAACTTGTGTCATGGAGGTTTGTTGTACAAATTATTTCATCACCCAGCTATTAAGCCAGTACCCAACAGTTATCTTTTCTGCTCCTCTCTCTCCTCCCACCCTCTACCCTCAAGTAGATTCTAGCGCCTACTGTTTCATTTTTGGGTTCAAAAGTTCTCATCATTTAGCTCCCACTTATAAGTGAGAAAATGTGGTATTTGGTTTTCTGCTCCTGCTTCAGTTTGCTGAGGAGAATGACCTTCTGCTCCATTCATGTTCCCACAAAAGACATGATCTCATTCTTTTTTATGGCTGCATAGTATTCCATGGTGTATATGTACCACATTTTCTTTATCCAGTCTATTATTGATGTGCATTTAGGTTGATTCCATGTCTTTGCTATTGCGTATAGTACATGCATGTGTCTTTGTGGTAGAATGATTTATGTTCCTCTGGGTATATACCCAGCAATGGGATGGCTGGGTGGAATGATAGTTTTGCTTTTAGCTCTTTGAGGAATCACCATGTGTTTTCCTCAATGGTTGAACTAATTTATACTCCCACCAATATGTGTGTTGACTTTTCTCCACCACCATCCCAACATGTTATTTTTTGACTTTGTAATGATAGCCATTCTGACTGGTGTGAGATGGTATCTCAATGTGGTTTTGATTTGCATTTCTTCAATGATCAGTGATGTTGAGCTTTTTTTTTTTTTTTTTCATATTCTTGCTTCCCACATACTTACTTCTTTTGTGTCTTACATGTCCTTTGCCCACTCTTTAATGGGATTGTTTGTTTTTCTCTTGTAAATTTAAGTTCCTTATATTGAACTATATATTTTGAATGCTGGATATTACACTGTTGTCAAATGTATAGTTTGCAAATATTTTCTCTCATTCTGTAGGTTGTCTGTTTACTGTGTTGATAGTTTCTTTTGCACTGCAGAAGCTCTTAAATTTAATTAGATCCCACTTGTCAATTTTGTGTTTCACTTCATCTAGGACCTTTTTCTAGGATTTTGACAAAGCTGACAAAAACAAGCAATGGGGAAAAGACTACCTATTCCATAAGCGTGCTGGGATAACTGGCTAGTCAAACGCGGCAGGTCAAAGCTGGACCCCTTCTTTATACTATGTACAAAAATTAACTCAAGATATAATAAAAACTTAAATATAAAACCCCAAACTATAAAAGTGCTGGAAGACAACCTAGGCAATAATACTATCCTGGACATATGAAAGAGAAAAGATTTCATGACAAAGACACCAAACATGGTCAAGATACTTTTCAGACAGCACAGCAGAGTTGAAGAATAAAATACTAAATCTCCAAAATTTTTTTTTTTTTTTTTTTTTTCCTGAGACGAAGTTTCACTCATGTTATCCAGGCTGGAGTGCAATGGCGCGATCTCGGCTCACCGCAACCTCC
>NW_022437069.1:2743888-2752347 GCF_009761245.1 Sapajus apella
AAAAATAGAGATTTAATTATGGGAAAGTAATGTTAGCAATGCGACAAAGTTAGGAAACCTAATTACCAGAATGGGGAAAGACTTGACAAAATACAGAAGTCATGGATTATACAGATGTAGATTTCACAATTACATTGTAAATCCCAAACCCCGTACAGGTATTGATCGACTTACGACCTATGCAACTTACGACCATTCGACTTGATGACCACAATCGCTAGCCATGACTGCTCCGCGTCTGGCAGTGCAAACGTTGCCCAGCTGGGCGTACAATAGTGCGGACCAGCTTCTGGCAGCACTACCATCTCCGCGTGCACCATTTCAACTGTTATCCCAGACTCGGTACAGCAATTTGTGTTTTGTGTCTTGGATATTTTTCATCAAACCCCTCCTAATAAACTTCTTATACATTTCGAAGCAATGGACCCAAACATCGAACGATTTGCAAGGATTGAACGGATGGCGCACGATGTGTTTCATCCATATCGTGAAATTTATGAAGAAAAAAAGAAACATGCAATTCAGAAAAAGCTCACCATGTGTATGAAAAAGCCAACTCCGGTAACCCCGACTGCTGCCTCAGATGACAACATCAACGATCCGCAGCCAAGCACCAGCGGCCAATAAAATGTTTCGTACATGTTTATATATTGTGATACGTTTTGCAATTGGGAAAATGTTTCCTATGGTATTTTGTACACCTGTATTTTGTAATTTTGTATGTTTTGCAAATATTAAACCAGTTGTACTGGTAATGCAGTGTTTTACTTAAACCTGATGAATGTAAAAATAAAACAAAATGGTGTAGAGATGATACAAATGGCATAAAATGAACAAAGAAAATTATGATATATAACAATAATGAAAGAAAATTATGATAAAATATGACTTAAAGATTTTTATAGCATCATTTCACAGTACTGTACATATAGCCTACTCAACTTACGACCAAATCGTGTTATGACCGGTCTGTCGGAATCGACCGTGGTCGTAAGTCGAGCACTAGCTGTAATTCTTGTTGGTGAAAACTGGAGGCCTGCATTAGAAAGAAATACAAAACTACCATGCAGGTATTTTTTTCCAAAACCCAGGGCGTATGGAACTCTCTTGAGAGGGTGTGAAGGTTACAGCCTGCTGAAGATACACTCACAATAACAAATCATATGTCAGATGAGGAAAGAATCCACCTTGAGCAAGAATCAGCAGATACAAAAAGCAGCAAAAGCAGATACTCACGAACTTGAAATATTATGAACACTTGGAAAAGACTATACAATGATTATATTTGAAATAATAAATTAGAATAAGTTCTGGAAACATAATGAAAGAATAAGATTTTTTTGGGAAAAAAAGTAGATTTGAATATTAAACAGATTTGAATATTAAACAAATTTTCTCCAAATGAAAAAAAAATTAACAAAAAGTTTAATAGAATGGTCGAATGCCAAAAAAGACATGGTTCAGCAAAGATAAGTAATGTTTAGGGTAAATTGGTAATAGATAATATTTTAAAAGATAATAATTGAAAGTCTTCAAGAAATACTCTAGAAAAAATAGGAAATACATGAAGTTCATAATTAAATACATCATAATAAACATCAATAAAGAAGAGCAAATCTCAGAACACTTGAGAAAGGAGGACAGATTATTCTTAAATAAACGACATTCAGATCAACACAAATTTTTCATGAAGACAAATTAAATAAGGGAAACTGGATGAAAACACTTTCTATGGTATCTTTGCAATGCTGCTAGAAATATAAAATTATTCTAAATTTAAAGCTTAATTCAAAAAAACCAAAAACAAGCAAATAAATAAAAATGTTAAAGCCAGGCAGAAAAAGGAAATGAATTTCAATTGAAACTAAAATTAAAAATAAATAAAAGGAAAGGGCATTATAGCATCATGTAGAAATCAAATGGTAGTTCCATTTAAAGAGTGGGCCTGAATATTGAGATGTGAGAAATATATGGAGAAAACACTGAAAATTGATTTTATTTTCTCCTTTCACCTGGAAGCTTTGCTGTCCTGTAAACACATAGTCAAAAGTAAAGTCACTTTGGGTGATATTGGAGATACATGGTGTAGGGGGCAAAAAATAAATCAGACAAGAAACATAAAATCAGAGTGAGATAAGTAATTGTGGGTTTGAATCCTTCTCCAAATGCCAAGTGAGAAACAGGAATTTGCCTTCTCTGAGCCTTGTTGCCTTTATCTATAAAATGGGAATCTTATTGTTTTTCTTCTTGAAATGACATACATAGAAACGAATGGCAGAGCATAAAACCTGTTTTTCTTCTTGAAATGATGCACTTAGAAACAAATGTCATAGCACAAAACCTCACATACAGTCTCACTCAACTGAATTTTTATTCCCCTTTCCTTTCCAGAGTTTGAAGACAACGTATGAAAATGATTTTCTCCCGGCAAGTTCATCATCCTCATCCTCAAATGTAAACCTATATAAATGCGGCTTTCAAAAAGTGTCTAAGCAAAGCCGTTATGAAATTTCTATCCCTTGCCACTCTCCCAAGCCAGCCTATACAGCAATTTGCAAATTTATGATGTGATAAATAGAATTTCTTTGTTTTGATTTTTTATTTGCATATTTATTGAGATATGACGATCTTAATTAGTTCTGCTTTTTTTGTTTTGTTTGTTTTCTTGGTTGGGAAAAGACAGCTTCCTATAGTGAAAAATAATTCTGCATACTAACAGGGTGAACAAAACCCAGCCTGTGGCATTCCTTGATGTTGATGCTGATTTAAACGCAGCTTTGTGGATTCTTTTTTTCACTTGTTTTCTCTTTAAATGCTGAGGTAATGCTCAAGACTTGGGTGAATGCCAGACCTCAAGAGGCAGCCACCTACTGAGAAGCAAGAGGCAAACACTTAAAATTCCAGACACTCAGATTCATCCAGCATGCTCTCCCAGCTACCTGTCACCCGTCTCCCTCCTGAAAAAGCTGAGCTCCATCGAATGCCTCCTTCTAATGAAATTCAACTCCGGCTGCATCTCAGTTTTTGCAGGCTAGAAAAGAGCAACTCTGAATTCCCTGGGTGAGTGAGTCCTGAAGGCAGTATTTGGTGGTGTTGCCCACGTGCTCCTGTTCTCCCTTGACCTTCTAACAACTCTCTCTAGGAGCAGAGCTGTGTGAATGCTGTGCTCCATCTAAGAGGCAGGAGCAACCTACTACACAACTCATACACACTTACAGACACACTGAGTATGCCCACCACAAACGTCTCACCACCATCACCCAGAACACTTAGCATGGTTCCCTAGGGTTTTGTGTTTGTCAGGTACTTCACACCATCACAAAGTCTGTCCCTGATTTAACACATTTAAGAGGAGGGACATTATTTATGACTCCCCGGTTTTTTGTTAACTCCAGTAATGGAGCATTTTCTATGTACAGAGAAAAGCACTAGGCATTGTTGAGAAAAAAATAAGGATAAACATTGCCAATCACCAATTGTCTGCCAGGTGCTTTGCCTTTGTTCTCTCTTAAAATACAAACAAATAAACAAATCTATGGGGTAGATATTATCAATCCTACTTAACAGTTGGAAAAAGAGGTTTGGAAGTTTAGGTAATTTCCCCAATATGTTACAGCTGCACATGGCATAGAACATGTGTGTTAATTAGATAAGACCAAGGGTTCCTGCATTCCCTTGATTCAATCAACAAATATTTATAGATAAAGTCTCCTTTGCCTCTGGAAGAACTGGAATGAGGTATTTTAGCCCAAATTTCATGATCTAGAGCTCTATAAAAAAATCCAGTCATTCCCACATAAAAAGTTGTGGAAATAAACGTCCTATTTCTTATTGAACCAGAGTACCCTAAATAGTGTGGGAGATGTGGTCCAAACTCCTTATGAAAATAGGAATGTAGAATGAAACAGGAAGAAAGAGGGAGAGTGGGTTAATGAAGAAAATAATGAAAGCAAAAGAGAGGAAGAGGAGAGATGGCATTTGAACTGCTTAATGAAACCTGCTCAATCAGTTCATCAGTAAGAGCTTTTGTCTTAAGTTCTCACAACTTATGAAAAAATGGGTTGATCTAAGTGGTCTGAAGGAAAAGATACATAAGATGCTGGTTCATTGGGGGTATGGTTAATAGCTAAAAGTTTAGTATTTATGTGAGAGAACCTCTGAGTATTGAGCGCCCACTGATGTTTCAGGCATGTAATTTAAACTATTTTACCTACTGTAGTTGGTGAAACTCCACTGAGCCAAACCACATTCATTCGCTCATTCCCTCTGTTTAGAAACTTACTCAGTGTTAAAATACACCTGGGCTTTGCATGCATGGTCAGCTGTACACTGTAGCTAAGGGACCAATAGAAGTTAACAAATCCTTACAGGTATCAAGATCAAGATCATTACTGACCCATGTCAGTTGAATAGCAAAGGTGGTTGTGGGCAAGCCCGTTTGTCACTTTAGCAATGAATGATGATGCTGCTGCTCAAGCTGCCATTGTTTCAGCATTCAAAAGATACTCATCTCATGCCTGTTTTCCACCCTTTTCCCCATTATTTCTTGTTGAATGGTTTCAGATACATTCTACTGGATATGTGTGGGTCATTTCTAAAATGATACAGTGTCATCAGGTATGGCTAAGGTATTTTACTATTGGTGTAATTCATTCCCTCAAACAGTGAAACACATGGCACAATGTCATATCTAATGGGTCAAGGAAAACTCCTTACGGAGATGGGACCATCTCATTCCATTACACTGCTATAAAACTCATCAATGTCTTTCTAAAACACAAATGAACATTTTCTCATTGTCTGAAAAGAAATCAAAGCATCCAACCCAAAAGCTTCTAAAACTGATAAGAAACTTCAGCAAAGTTCAGGATACAAGATCGATGTGCAAAAGTTGCTAGCATTCCTATATACCAACAACAGGCAAGCAGAGAGACAAGTCATGGATTACTCCCATTTACAACTGCTACAAAAAGAATAAATGCCTAGGAATACAGCTCACAATGGAAGTGAAACACCTCTTCAAGGAGAACTACACATCACTGCTCAAGGAAATCAGAAAGGACACAAACAGGTCGAAAAACATTCCACGTTCATGTATAAGAATTAATATTGTGAAAATGGCTGTACTGTCCAAAGTAATTTATGGATTCAATGCTATTTTCATTAAATGACTGCTGACATTCTTCACTGAATTAGAAAAAGGAAACTATTTTAAAATTCACATGAAACCAAAAATGAGCCCAAATAGCAAGGACAACCCTAAGCAAAAAGAACAACGCTGGAGGCACCCATGCTACCTGACTTCAAACTATACTACAAGGCTACAGTAACCACAACAGCATGGCAGTGGCACCAAAACAGACACACAGACCAATGGAATAGAAAAAAGAACTCAGAAATAAGACTGTACACCTACAACTGTCTGATCTTCCACAAACCTGACAAAAACAAGCAATAGAGAAAGAATTCCCAATTTAATAAATGGTTCTGGAAAAACTGACTAGTCACGCAGATAATTGAAACAGAACCACTTTCTGTCTTACAAAAAAAATTAACTTGAGATGGATTAAAGACTTAAGTGTAAATCCCAAAACTATAAAAACTCTAGAAGAAAATCGAGGCAATACCATTCACAACACAGTCATAAGCAAAAATATATATATATAATATATATTTTACTTTAGGTTCTGGGGTACATGTGCAGATCATGCAAGGTTGTTGCATAGGTGCATATTATATCCAGCATTTCTCCTCATGTTATCCCGCCCCACCCTCCCCAACCCCCGTTGTCCCTCCTCTAGCACCCCCCAACTGCCCCCAGTGTGTGATGCTCCCCTCCCTGAATCCACAGGTTCTCATTGTTCAACACCCGCCTATGAGTGAGAAAAAAAACGAAAACAATTGCAATGAAAACAAAAATTGACAAATGCAATCTAATTAAACTAATGAGCTTCTGCACGGCAAAGGAAATGATTATCAGAGTGAACAAACAACTCAGAGAATAGCATAAAATGACTATAAGGACACGTGCATACGAATGTTCATTGCAGCACTGTTTACAATAGCGAAGACCTGGAACCAACCCAAATGCCCGTTGATGATAGACTGGACAGGGAAAATGTGGCACATATACACCATGGAATATTATGCAGCCATCAAAAACGATGAGTTTGTGTCCTTTGTAGGGACATGGATGAACCTGGAAACCATCATTCTCAGCAAACTGACAGAAGAGCAGAAGATCAAACACCGCATGTTCTCACTCAGGCGGGTGTTGAACAATGAGAACACATGGACACAGGGAGGGGAGCACTACACACTGGGGTCAGTTGGGGGGAAATAGGGGAGCTACGGTGGGGGTTGAGGAGCTGGGGAGAGGGAGAGATAGCAAGGGGAGAGATGCCAGATGTACGTGATGGGGAGGAAGGCAGCAAATCACACTGCCACGTGTGTACCTATGCGACAATCTTCCATGTTCTTCACATGTACCCCAAAACCTAAAATGCAATAAAATAAATGCGGGAAAAAAAATGTTTGCCATCTACCCATCTGACAAATCTCTAATATGCAAAGTCTACAACGAACTTAAACAAATTTACAAGAAAAAAAAAATTAAAAAGTGGGCAAAGGACATGAACAGACACTTCAAAAGATGGCATTCATGCAGCCAACAAGCATGTAAAAAAGAAAGTCAGCATCACTGATCATCGGAGAAATTCAAATCAAAACCACAGTGAGATACTCTCTCATGCCAATCACAATGGGAACTTTAAAAATCCAGAAACAGTAGATGCTGGTAAGATTGCAGAGAAAAAGGAACATTTTTACACTGCTGATGGAACTGTAAATTAGCTTAACCATTGTGGAAAGACAGCGTGGCAATTCCTCAAAGATCCAGAGATAGAAGTACCCCCCAAAATATAAATCATTCTTTATAAACATACATGCATGTGTATGTTCATTGCAGCTCTATTCACAATAGTAAAGTCATGCAATCAACCTACATGCCCATTAATGATAGACTGAATAAAGAAAATGTGCCACACATACGCCATGGAATACTATGCGGCCATAAAAGGAATGAGATCATGTCCTTCGCAGGGACATGGATGGACCTGGAAGTCGTTATCATCAGCAAACTAATACAGGAACAGAGAACCAGGCATCACATGTTCTCACTTATCAGTGGGAGCTGAACAACAAGAACACATGGACACATGGTGGGGAATAACTCACACTGGGGCCTGTTGGTGGAGGGTAGGTGGGGGAAGGGAGAGCATCAGGAAGAACAGCTAATGGATGTTGGGCTTAATACCTAGGTGAGGGGTTGATCTGTTCAGCAAACCACCATAGCACATGTTTACCTGTGTAACAAACCTATACATCCTACACATGTACTGGAGAACTTAAAATAACAGGTGAAGGAAAAAAAAAGCACAAAAAACCAAAAAACGACAACACCACACACACACACAAAAGGGAAATCAGAGCATCTGGAAAGAAGTATAGATTCGCTGAAACCACTTAGATTTCTGTTCAATATGTGGCCAAACTTTTTCCGCTGAGTGGTATCACCACTCTAATTTTCTGTTAGAAGAACTCTTCTATCTCACATGCTTCAAAACAACAAAGAAATAAAATGGGTTACTGGATGTAAATTAAGCAACATAAGGATAAATTATGGCATGAGAAAGGTCAGGGATGACCTTCAGTAAATGAAAAACAAATTATAAACTTTTTTAAAGTAAACAAAGGATTTAATCCTTGGAAAAGTTAAAAGATAATATGCATTTATTTTCTGACATAATTTTATAGATGTCTCCTTTAGTGCCAGTCTTCACTTGTTATAGACTCTTACTGTTATTAACGCTTATAAATTATTAGTCTTGCCCAAAAATTGAATACCATCTATTGCTCCCAGCCAACGAACACAGCATGCCATTCAGCACTTTTCTCACTTCTAAAAGTGCTCATTTTTAACTCCTCTGCAGTTTTCTCTTTCTGACATTATTTTATGTTCTAATTAACAGTTTTGACTCATATGAAAGACATGCAAATAATGATGCTAGAGGTACACAGACAGTGAATGCTAGCTTTAAAACAGTTTGAGGGCTGGGCGCGGTGGCTCACGCCTGTAATCCCAGCACTTTGGGAGGTCGAGGCGGGTGGATCACGAGGTCAAGAGATTGAGACCATCCTGGTCAACATGGTGAAACCCCGTCTCTACTAAAAATACAAAAAATTAGCTGGGCATGGTGGTGCGTGCCTGTAATCCCAGCTACTCAGGAGGCTGAGGCAGGAGAATTGCCTGAACTCAGGAGGCAGAGGTTGCGGTGAGCTAAGATCGTGCCATTGCACTCCAGCCTGGGTAACATGAGTGAAACTCTGTCTCAAAAAAAACAAACAAACAACAAAAAAAAAAACAGCTGCTGAAGTCTTTTCTATTTTAGAAACGTGGT
>NW_022437069.1:2752447-2764041 GCF_009761245.1 Sapajus apella
GTTTTATACCTAGATCTTTGGTTATCATTTTCTCTTCAAATTATTGACACACAAACATCTTAGATATAATTCTGGATTTAAAAACTTGCAAATAGGCAGTGTGAATTTCAGCACCAATGTTACCTTTAAAATACAGGTATATGATTAATTTGTAGCTCTATAGTTTATGTGGATTTGTGAGGTTTTCTTTTGAAGAGAGCTCCAGCCTTCTGAATACTTAGTTTCCACTGGGCAGTCCATTCTCTTTTTATGAGGCAGCCCTAAAGTAAGTGGTGCTGGCCGGCTCACTTCTGATACAGTCAGACCCATCATCTGGCTTGTTAGAATGAATGGCACTAAGGATGCCTCAGCCTAAGGTAAGAGGACTGGTCATGGTCCACGCAGTTCTCTTTTCCCTGCTGGTCCCAGGGACTAAAGTTATCGGTCTCTGTGGGCCTAGGTGAAAAGAATCCAGCTTCCCAAGTCTTGACGCTCCTGCAAGATGTGCCTCCGTTTTCTCATCTTTAGCATGGAGAGGCAGCCAGAGTGGAGAGACATTGTAACTCTAAACTCTTCTTCATTGTGATATTTTCCTCATTCTTCCCCAGAGAGTTTAGAGTAAATGGAAGGCAAATTAAAGCTTCCTGGGGTTTATACACATCATTATGAATCTATACCTCTGTGCAGTGTTCCCCTTAACCAAGGATCCAGAGGGGGGACATGTTTTCTTTCTTTCCGTTTTTTCTTTCTTCTCTATTTACACTAATTTAATTGGAGAATTGTGGAAGTCCTTTGACATTATAACACTGTCTCCTGTGAGGTACATGCTCCTAATTGTATAATCTATGCCTAAAAGAATCTTGGTGAGGTGCATGGAACAGTAATGTCAGGGAATTAAAGTGAAATGGCAATTGTAAAGTTCAATGTCAGGAACTCGTCTCTAGAGGGGCTGTTATAAGGAATTGGGTAGCTTTTATTCAGATGGTATTTCTATTTTCACAAACACTTCCTCCTCACTAAACTCAGAATGTACATGCCAGGAACTAAAAGCTTAAAATGAAAGCATGGCGTCATATGGCTTGAAAGAGATGCTTAAGCAATACTAGAGGTGCAGGTGTAAATTGCGCAAAAGCCCTGTTGAGCTCAGTAAAGTCTGAGTTCAGGCAGGTGGATGTAAGTAGTAAGGCAGGTGAGTGTTAATGAAGGAGAGGCTTATCTTTAGAATTGAGCTCTATAGTTCAAATGATAGAGAAAATTTAAAAGTAACAACCAAGATTACATAGATAGATAGATAAATGACAGGTAGGTAGGTAATAGATGGAATGATAGAGGCTAAATGGCAGAATGACAGACAGACATATATATCTTTAGACATACGCCTTTACAGATATGTACCTTATTATTTCTATTTGTTTTACTAAATTTCTTCTATGAATCAGAATCTTTACATAAACAGTCTAAATAGAATTTACTATTAATATCTTAGACACACATATTGCAAGCAAAGCCTTCTCACTGTGGGAACTCTGTGAGCACTCCACTCATCTTGGTCATTCTCTGGCCTTTAAGTTAACAGACCTTTGCTCTGTGTCATCTGCTATTTTGGAGACTTGGTATTACATACTTGGCGAGAGAAAGGAGCTTCCAAAATCTTGTCTTTACTTATCTCTTCATCTGAGTTTTCAACTACATGCTCCTACCTCATCCCTTCAGCAGAATTAACTTGGTCTCTCCCCTCTCCTCAAATATGCTTGGGGCCTTGCTGTTCTCTGACTGGGTCCAAGCTGACTCTACCTGGAATAGCATCCTTCTTGCCACTGCTAATGAAAACTCTATCATAGCTTAAGATAAGTCCAATGTTACTTCTTACATAAAAATGTCCATGATCATGCAGATTAGAAATAATTACCCATTTGATTTTAATGCACATATTCACCATATGGTCTCTTAGAGGCCAGAGACATATTTTTATTAATTTATAATCCTCATGGTTCTTAGCCTTTGTCTTATACATAGAATATGCCCCAAAACAAATGCCAATTAAACAAGGGCAGAATAACTCCCTTTTTTTTTTGTTTTTTTGAGACGGAGTTTCGCTCTTGTTACCCAGGCTGGAGTGCAATGGCGCGATCTCGGCTCACCGCAACCTCCGCCTCCCGGGTTCAGGCAATTCTCCTGCCTCAGCCTCCTGAGTAGCTGGGATTACAGGCACGCACCACCATGCCCAGCTAATTTTTTGTATTTTTAGTAGAGACGGGGTTTCACCATGTTGACCAGGATGGTCTCAATCTCTTGACCTCGTGATCCACCCGCCTCGGCCTCCCAAAGTGCTGGGATTACAGGCTTGAGCCACCGCGCCCGGCCAACTCCCTTTTTTAGACTTGAGGAATATACACTCCACCTCCAGATTAGGGCTCACCAAATATCTCTGCTGCTTTCATGACACCATACACAGAAATGGATGGGGCAGGAGCGTTTAAGAGAATTCGTACCTTAAAGTGTTAAGTGCAAAAGCAGCAGTGCTAAAGTGGACCATTTCCTCCCAAAATAACTTGCTAAAACTTCAAGTTAATTGGCAATTTTATAGGCAATTTTAGCACACTTGCCATAAGCAAATATACTAATATAAAATATAAATATTTATATTCTATTTTACTGTCTGTTCTATCTTTGTGTTTTATTTCACTTCTTACTTCATGTGAGGTATAAGAATAGGATGTTTACAGTTTAGATAAAGAAAGAAGAGATGAATAGAAGTCCGAAATTTGCAGGATGGGGTAGATGTTTGAAAAAAAATCAAAAATCAGCAACACTATTTAAAGACCCTACTTTGTTATCTTAAAACTGTCTCCCAAATTCTGTGTTTCTATCAGGCTCTCAGATTTCAGATAAAAGGATTTAGTGTTTCTATTGTTACAGACTAAAAGAATTCTTTACACAAGGCTTTTTGTTGTAAGAGCAAAATCAAATCTCCTTGCCTTCTGAAGCACCAAGGGATTCTAGGAGTTTACAGAGCAATGAATTTTGATCTCAGTTGTTGGAAGAAAACCAGATGGCTCTTGGTCTCAGAGCATGGAGTAAGTTACGCTATCACCTACCATTGACTCTGGAGTAAAACCACAATTTTGTGGATGTCTTATCCTATTTTGGTTAGAAGTAACACGTTTACAGTTATCTGTATCTTATTGCTTTTTTCACGCACATTTTTCCCGACAATGAAATTACATGACAGTCAGACGGCGTGGCCATGGATGCAAGTACTGTAAACATCATTGGGAGAAATCACTGCGTAAGTGAATTAAGAGTGAAGTATTTATGCCTATTAAATATTATATGATATAGATAGTGTCACTCTTTTTTGCTGTTAAGTAGGTAAATAATCAACATATGGTATTTTAATAGCTGTGAAGTGTTTAGAATGGACTCCCACATCATAAAACTCCATTGCCAAGAAGCCTTGTCTTTTCATGGTTTGTGAGTGAAAGTTGTCAGTATCTTCAGAGGGAGGTTACCCCAATCCAATAAACCAATTTATCCCACCATCAGTTCTATAGTGTTTTAATTAACGGGCAACTAACTTACAGAATCAATTTTACTATAAATATGACAATTGACCTTCAAGGAAACATTTTGGTTTGAACAGTTGAGAAGGTACTTCTTGAACTGGGTTAGCAGAAAGAAAGAAAAAGAGAAAAAGAAAAGAAAAGAAGGAAGGAAGGAAAGAAGGAGAGAAGGGAAAGGGGAAGGGGAAGGGAAAAGAAAAAGAGAAAAGAAGGAAGGAGGGAGGGAAGGAGGATATTATTTAAAATGACAATTCTGAGCTTTTTTGAATATCAAAACATTTAGTAGGAAGGAGACTCTGAGGATCATAACAACAAGAGAACGTAAGAACTGAGACTGTTCTGTGACAAGGGAATCAGAGTCAGAGAAGTCTGTCACAGGGAGTCAAACAATAAGTATTGCTGCAGGAAGGGCTGTGATAAATTGTTATAGACATCATAAAAAGATATACCACGTACAGTATTATGATACAATTTAAGATAATGCATAATATGTTACAGCAACTTGGCATAAGAAAGGAGTGAACTAATGCACTTAACAAAACCATGAGGCTTTATTGTAAGACCTATAACAAAGACACTTTGGGAGGCCAAGGCGGGCAAAGCACGAGGTCAGGAGATCGAGACCATCCTGGCTAACACAGTGAAACCCTGTCTCTACCAAAAATACAAACAATTAGCTGGGCATGGAAGCTCATTCTCGTAGCCCCAGCTACTCAGGAGGCTGAGGCAGGAGAATCGCTTGAACCCAGGAGGCAGAAGTTGCAGTGAGCCGAGATCACGCCACTGCAGTCCAGCCTGGCTGACACAGCGAGACGCCAACTCAAAAAAACCAAAAAAGAATTACAACAGAAAACAGTATATGTATGTGTATGTGCATGTCAAGTCATTTTACACATTATGTATAATTAAAAGATGTCATATATTATAATTTATTTCGAAAGCTCTTTAAATGTAAATAAAAATAGCATTGTAAAATAGATGTTTCAGCATCATCTGGTAGCATATGTTCTATTAGGTAGTTCTTTTTTATTTACTAATTACTGAGCAACATAGCAACCACAAGAAGCACAAAGCACAGTAAAGCACATCTTTTGTATCTGAGAGCTCACTGAGAGGCATTTCGCGAGACACTTTAAATAAATTACCTCGTTTTACTCAAAGGCACTGCTTTATAGTTTGTTTGTCTGTCTGTTTGTTTTTGACACAAAGTCTGGCTCTGTCACCCAGGCTGGAGTGCAGTGGTGCAATCTCCCTCACTTTAGCCTCTGCATCCCAGGTTCAAGCGATTCTCCCACCTCAGCCTCCAGAGTAGCTGGGATTACAGGTGCACACCACCACACCTGTGTGATTTTTGTATTTTTGGTAGAGATGTGGTTTCACCATGCTAGCTGGGCTGGTCCCCAACTCCTGAACTCAAGTGATCTGCCGCCTCAGCCTCCCAAAGGGCTGGGATAACAGGCATGAGTCACCACACCCAGACTGTAGTTTGTTTTTTAACTTTTTATTTTAAAACACAGTAGTCCCTCTTATCTAGAGTTTCACTTTCCAGAGTTTCAGCTACTTGAGGTCAACCTCGGTCCAAAACAATGAATGGAAAATTCCAGGAATAAATGAATCTTAAGTTGTAAATTGTGCCCAGCTCTGCGTAGCGTGATGAAATCTTGCGCCATCCTACTCCATCTGGCCTGGACATGAACCCTCCCTTTGTCCATCGAACCCACACTGTGTACACTACCTGCCCATTAGTCAGTCAACCATCTCGGTTACCAGATCCACTGTCATTATATGGAAGTACTTATGTTCAAGTAACCCTTGTTGGACTTAATAATGGCGCCCAAGTGCAAGAATAGTGATGCTGGAGATTCTGATATGCCAAAAGAAGTCATAAGGTCAAAAGGTGAAAGTTCTCAATAAGGAAAGAAAAAATACGCTGAGGTTGCTAAGATCTATGGTGAGAATGAATCTTCTATCCATGGAACTAAAGAAGAAAAAAAATAGCGCATAGTGTACATAGAGTTCAGTACTATCTGGAATTTCAGGCATCCACTGGGGAGGTCTTGGAACTTATCCCTTGTAGAAAGGAGGGACTACTGTGTACATATTCTGGTTCTGATTTGTCATTCAGTGTGCCTACGCCATACAAATCCTAAATCCACTAAAATTCTTACAGTCACTAATTCATTTAATTCACGCATTCATTCAACAAACATATATCATTCGTCTACAGATCTCCTTTTATCTATTCATTAATTGAGGAAAAATATGGAGGAAGGAAAGAAGAGCAACCTTTCTTCCACCTACCTCCAGCGCGCTAGGGCTCTTGCTGGGCACAAGAACAGAAAAGAGCCTATGAGTGGGGTTGGGGCAAGATGAGCTCAGAAATCAATTACAGTATTATTTGGTGAATATTCCAGCAGAGGAACAGGCGGTGCACCCTGGGAGCTCAGCAGAGGAACAGGCGGTGCACCCTGGGAGCTCAGCAGATGGAACCAGTAGCTCTGTCAAGGGGAGGCAGGGAAGGTGTCTCTAAGCGGGAGCATGGGAGCTTTTATCCAGGTTCAGAAGTGAGGAAACGACACCACAAGGAGAAGAATCATACATACAAAGTCTAGCATTATGGGAGACCACAGTGTGCACCACGAGTGGGACCCTTTGCCGGTGTTGGAAATGTAAGCCACGTATGGACTCTGATGGGACTTAAAGCCAGGAAGATGGAAGCCTGAAGCCGAGGAGCTGGTTAACCAAGGAAAGAACTCAGACTCAATTTCACAGGTCATTTTATATCGTGTTTCTAAAGAAGATGCTGAAGCACACTCCATTTTATTAGCATTAGACGTAATTATTTAAATATAACTTGTTCGAAATTAGCTGTTTAATTTAAAAAACATAATTAATTGAAGCAATGTTTTAAATAATAATATTTGACATCTATTAATGAGGATATAATTAGATGTGCTATTAAAAACTTAGTGCAATACCAATATTTTCTCATAAAGCAAAGTGAAGAATACTAACTACCAAGCCACTCTGCAACGTCTCTAAATTCATTTCAGAATCCACATCTCTGGCAAGAATCACCCAAATTCTAAAAATCTGTTTGAAATTACTCCACATACATTTATATAACCATTAGAAAAATCTAGTACTATTTTCATTGGATATGCATTTTTTAAAATAGAAAAGATTTCCATTAGGTTCCTGTCTTTTTTTTTTTTTTTTTTTTTTTTTTTCAAATCAAGACCTCACTCTCCTCTCAGACTTAGGAGGATTTGGAGAAAATTCCTCCAGAGGGTTGTCATTTAACTACAGAATATCAGGAAGCGTCCAGACAAGATTTACCCTAACAGAGTTGGCCTTGAATTGATCCAGAAGAATAACGCCAATTCAACTCCTTGGAGCACTTAGTAGGTGCAAATCATCCTATTGACCACTTTACATGCATTTTACTTTCATTTTCAGACAAGCCCCATGAGTTAACTATTATTAATATGTCTATTTTTGATATGAAAAAAAGCGAAGCTTAGAAAAGTAGGTGATTTGTCTAAGGTCACTCAACTCAAAATTAGTAGTGTCATAACCAACTCTCAGACTTTGTAGACAATGGCTTCCTGGGAGAAATCTTGTAGTGACTTCAGAGAGGATACAGTTCAATTGATATTACAAGAGGCATAACGTGTAGATAAGGGACATTTTACTATTTGATTTGAACATTACATTTCAGTGGTAAATATCTGATCTTCACTGTTGGTTACCCAGCAAATAACATTGATGGGAAATGAGATACCACCCTGCCTATTTAATTCTGGGGAGCCCATTAGGAAACAGAGTACAGCAAGTTCTTCTCAAAAAACCATTGTCATGAGAGGCCAACACAGACTCAAGAGCTAGGTAGCAGTGTCATGGTGACTGAGAATTTTTGTTGGTCAAGAGAGGTGAGATATTGGCAATTTCACAGTTTCTCATTTAATACAACTAGATCTTCTTATTGAAAGGTAACTGATCTGCTCTGGATCTGTGTCCCCACCAAATCTCATGTTCAGTTATAACCTCCAAGGTTGGAAGTGGGGCTGGTGGGAGGCGACTGGATAGTGGGGGCAGTTTCTCTTGATTTAGCACCATCGCCCTTTGATACTGTATAGTGAGTGAGTTCTCATGAGATCTGCTTACTTAAAAGTAGGTAAGCCTATCCCACATGATGAAACCTTGTCTCTACTAAAAATACAAAAGTCAGTCGGGCGTGGTGGCGCACAGCTGTGATCCCAGCTACTCGGGAGGCTGATGCGGGAGAATTGCATGAACCCAGGAGGCGGAGGTTGCAGTGGGCTGAGAGCAGACCACTGCACTCCAGCCTGGGTGACGAAGTGAGGTTCTATCTCAAACAAACAAACAAATAAATAAATAGGTATGTAGCCCCTCCCTCCCATCTTCCTCCTCCTCTGGCCAGGTAAAGGTGTTCATTTATAGCAGTACAAGACAGACTAATATAGCAGCTCTGGCACGGCGTATGCAATAAAGTAGAGGAAATGGAAAAAGAAACCAAGTTAGAATTTTTGTGCTTATAAAGGCAAGGAGGAATGACTGTTTTCATAAAAGCAGCTTTTATAAGGAGAGGTTGAATAGGTTCCTGAACCATTTCCAAACTAAAACGACAGATTATCAAGTGGACATGAGAGGCGAGAACGTGACAATCACATTCCCCAGCAAGAGGATGCTGGGGTTTGCAGTATAAGACACAGAGCATTCCATGAGGTTTGGTTTTTTCCAATGTCAAGACTTTTGAAAATAGAAGAGTTCCTTCATATTTCTATAGACTTTATTCTATATGCCACAATTGGGTCCATGCTAATTTGAAAACATGCATTTCTGTTTTAAAAACAAACGCTCAAAAAACAAGTGACAAAACCTAGACTCCTAATGTTGCAAAATGGAACTTAGCCCGTCTGGTAAGGGAGGAAGTGAGATGAGAACTGCCCGCCATGCACCCTAACTGTCCCCCATCTCATCAGTGTGGGGTGCCGTTCCACCGCTATGCAGATACTGAGCTAGCACTTACCAGAAGCCAGGCTCAGGGCTAGATGTGCAGCTGAAGAACACCATGTCTCTCCCTCCTCCAGCCCTCCTAGGAGACGAGGTGGTCTGTTCAATGCGAATCTACAGTAAGAACCACATCAGTTGTAATAGAGAAGTAAAGACCAGGGTTGAAGGAGAAGAGTTAAGGGCTCTTATCTAGTGTGTTTTGATGTCTCTATACACACACACAGAGGTACACGCACACATGTACACCCACATACATATGCACACACACACATACCCTGCAATGCATATACAAAAGCAGATATGCACACACATACAGACTCACATCCACACCCACACTCACATCCAATACATGCATACACACATGCACACAATTTATAACTGCACACACACAAGTGCATGTGCACACGTGTATGCACACATAGTCACTGCCACATACACATACCGCCTCTGCGCATGCACAGACACACAGGACCCATCCCAAGCTCACGTCCTCTCAGTGGGAACCTTCTCACTGCTACTGAGACTCAAAGAACATTTTCTTTCTGTCAGCCTTCCCCCGCCCTCCTGACATAAACAATTATTACTAAACTTCTCTGTCCTCTGCTCCATGCCTGGGACGTTCAGAAGTTTGCTTCTTGTTTCCCCTTTTCTCCTGATGATTTTATCAACAGTTATGAAGAGCATTTCAAATGAATCGTAGTTCCCGGTGACGGGTCTGCAACTCTGAAGCTACCAGTCCTATAAATGAGCTAATTTCTTACTTTATCACTGATATAATTTTATAGTGTTCTTTTCGAATGCATTTAGGTCAAGGAAAGCCTTTGTTGCTACCTACAGCTGAGATTCAGCAGGCTCTGAGATTCCATTGTCTGCTCGTAGTGAAAAGAAAACAAAAAAGGAAAAATGTAAATGTCTTCCCTGGGTTTCTTCTCTGACAGGTGCTCTTGCTGAGGAACGCTCTAGTGATCCATCACTTAACATGACTCCACTAGTCTCAGACCAAGGTTAACACGTTGCTTCTCTTTCCCTTTTAAGCATCTCCTGTATCTGCCGTTTGTTTTCCATTACCTGGCCTCCCAGACTTTTGCCCAAGGAAACTGAAGTTTCTCCTGGTGGGGCCCATGGGTATTCTGGCAACATCCCCCCTAGTGGCAAAAGACGATGTGGCTGCTGCCCAGAGCCCTGGCACGGCGCCTGTGGCCACCTCTGACAAACACCCACAAACACGCAGCAGAGCTAAATTAAGAGCCACTTCGTGAGCGTTCCTGGCAGGGATGAGCAACACTCTCTGCCTCCTTCAGAAAAGAGTTTTCTGGAACATTGAGCCAAAGGAAAGGTGTAATTTATTGTGGGGATTGCAAATTACATAATTAGTTTTCAGGAGATCCTTGGGTAATTACAATCTGTAACATTTGTAACTGATTTGGCCAGATTAAAAGTGGATGCCTTGGTGCATCTGTGAACTAGCAAGAGGCCAGGGAGGAGTGGGAGGGGGAAACGCCGCTCCGAAGGAGACTAAGCAACGTGGATGCAGGCCAAGCCCCAGATGACACCCTTTCTGAAGCCAACGCGACAGCAGGCCTCTAAGATGCACACTCAGCAGGTAAGTTACTTCCCAAAAAAAGACCATGTGGGGTGGCCCGACGCCTCCTGAGCGGCTCTTTAACTGTCAGAGAAGCTCCTGCCCCAGAGGCTGCTGAAGTCAGACACTTACCTTAGCCCTGGGTCTGTCAGCTACATTGGTGTAAATGAAAATCAGTCACTTTGCAAAACAGGAGGAAGGAGCCCTTCTCTTGGAAGAGATGAGGGCCAGAGGATGAAGGGGGCAGGAGTGTAGAAAGGAAGCTTCCACCCGCCAGACATCCTCTTGGGCGGAACGCTTTCAGACCCGAACGCTACGAAAGGTCTTCTGCCTTCTGGAACCATCCCTGAAAGGCTCTGAGGCCCCTCTCGGTCTGACTCAGGCTCCTGCCAGGGCTCCTTTGTTCTCCTGTCACAATCAGGTGTGTTGTGAACACCCGATTGTTCACAACAGGTGTTCGCAACAGCGGCTCTCGCTTCAGGCAGGAGCCAGCTGCTGAAGGTTCTTGCACTCAGCCCCATCCCAGGGGCTGTTCCTCCAACACTGAGAGCTCCAAACACAGGGAAGGAGGTGCTCCTGAAACACAGCTGCTGTGGGGGTTATGGGGGGGAAAGACCAGGCATTCAGGAAAAGGAGTAGAATATCCCAGCTAAGCAGGCTTATTAGCGAACATGGGCTGAGCACCTACGGCCTAGAAGGCACGGTGGGAAATCTACACACTCAAAGTTTGTGGAAAACTACAAACTCAGGAAGAGCCTAAGTCCAGTAGAGAACAGATGTACAGAGCAGATGATGACATTACAATGTGGCGGGCAAGTGCTTTACAAGAAAAGCAGAAAGGGATTGAAGATAGAGAAGAGAGAAACAAAAAAAGGAGCAGGGAAAGAAAAGCAAAGGAGAAAGGAGGAAAATAGAAGTATTGAGGAGCAACGGCACTGGGCGGTGAATAAGAGGCCTGATGGCTAGGAGGGAGGGCCTTAGGGAGAAAAGAGTGTTTTTCTCCAGAACGGGTGTAAGCCAATTACATTCTGCAAGACAAATCTGGCTCAGTGCCTGTTTTTGTAAATAAAGGTTTTCTTTTGGGATGCAGCCAGGCCCATTGTTCATGTATTGTCTGTGGCTGCTTTTGTGCTACGGGGGCAGGGTTGAATGATAGCAAGACAGAGCCTATGACCTGCAAAGTTTAAAATATTTACTGCTCTTTGCAGGAGAACTTTGTCAAGCCCAGCTCAGGAAAAAAACTCTAATCACAAAATCATACCACAGGCATAAATGCATGTCTTCTGCTGGATGTGGTGGCTCACACCTGTAATCCCAGCACTTTGGGAGGCTGGGACGGGTGGATCACAAGGTCGGGAGTTAGAGACCAGCCTGATCAAGATGGTGAAACCCTGTCTCTACTAAAAATACAAAAATTAGCTGGGTGTGGTGGC